>NC_041393.1:250501557-250509439 GCF_002162155.2 Triticum dicoccoides
CCCACTCCCCACTTCCTCCACGACGCTTCCCCCCTCGCTCTGGATCTGGATCGGGAGGAGCTCGATCCCCTTCGCCCTCGCTCGATGGCCGACGCCGCCTAGACCTCGCCGGAGGCCACGTCGCAGACTTCCCCGCCGGCCTGCATCCTCTACGCCGCGCTCCTCCGCCCTCCTCTGCCCGATTCCGCTGGATCGGGAGGGGGCCGCCCCAACGACGCCGCCCCGTGCTCGGCTTCCACCTCGGGCCGCCGCACGCCGCCACCGACTCCGGCCACCACGAGCCTCCCCGCACCCACTGCCAGTGCCCTACACCACCCGATGTGAGCCGCGCCCTCCTCCTTTCCCCTCTTCCCCCGTCACCGCGCGCCCGAGGCCGTGCTCGCTCGCGGCCTCCCCGCACTCGTCGCGCCTCCTTTGGATGCCCATCGTGCCCGAGCCGTTCCCCGCGCCCGCTCACCGCACTCCCTCACCGCGCCCCGCGCCCCCCCTGTCGCCGCCCTGCGCCCACGCCGGCGCCGTCCCTTGGCCGCTGCCGCTGCTCCAGTCGAAGCGGCGCCCCTGCCGAGCCCGCTCCTCCCTCCGTCCGCCCTGTTCCGTGCGCCGTCACAATCCCCGTCCTTCGCCCGGTTGGCGCCCGGCGAGCCCCGCCGTGGTCACCAACCCCCCCTGCTCCGGCGATCTACCGGCTCCGCCCGCCCCTGTGGTGCGCCCGAAAGAGCGGGTGCTGGGCACCGTTGCGCCCGCGCCCGTTCGGGCGACAACCGCGCGGCCATGCGCCCGAAAACCGCAAGGCCCCCTGGGGCCAATGACATGGGGGCCCCACGCCCAGAACGGTTTTATAAAAAAAAAAAAGAAAAAAAGAATTAAAAAAATATATATATTAAATAAATAAATAATAATTAAATTAGTTAATTAATTAAGGAATTAATTAAGTTAATTAATCATAATTAGATTAACCTAATTAACTAATTAGTTAATTAAACAGTAATTAGATTAGCTAAACATTAATTAGTCTAAACAGTCAATGACGAACGGGACCCACCTGTCAGGGTTGACTCAGTCAACCCCTGTTGACTGCTGATGTCAGCATGACATCATGCTGACGTCATAAATACATTTTTTCGAATGAATTAAATAAATAATTAAATTCCAAAATTGTTAAAATCTTTTAAAAATCATATCTTTTAATCCGTAACTCGGATTAAAATATTTTCAACATGAAAGTTGCTCAGAACGACGTGACGAATCCGGTTACGCAGCCCGTTCGTCCGCCACACACCCCTAGCATACCGAACACGCAACTTTCCCCCTCCGGTTCATCTGTCAGAAAACATGAAACACCGGGAATACTTTCCCGGATGTTCCCCCCCCCTTCACCGGTATCACCTACTACCGCCTTAGGGCACACCGAACATCGCCTATTGCCTTGTTATATTTTGTGATGCTTTGTTTGCTCTGTATTCATTATTTCTTCCCCCTCTTCTCTCCGGTAGACTACGAGACCGACGCTGCTGCTGACCAGTTCGACTACGGAGTTGACGACCCCTCTCTCTTGCCAGAGCAACCAGGCAAGCCCCCCCCCCTTGATCACCAGATATCGCCTATTCTACTCTATACTGCTTGCATTAGAGTAGTATAGCTTGTTACTGCTTTCGTTGGTCCTATTCTGATGCATAGCCTGACATTGTTGCTACATCTGTTGATACCTTACCTGCAATCCTAAATGCTTAGTATAGGATGCTAGTTTATCATCATTGGCCCTACATTCTTGTCCGTCAGCCTTGCTATACTATTGGGCCGTGATCACTCGGGAGGTGATCACGGGTATATACTATACATTCATACATACTATACAGATGGTGACTAAAGTCGGGTCAGCTCATTGAGTACCCGCAAGTGATTCTGACGAGGGGGCTGAAAGGACAGGTGGCTCCATCCCGGTAGAGGTGGGCCTGGGTTCCCGACGGCCCTCGACTATTACTTTGTGGCGGAGCGACAGGGCAGGTTGAGACCACCTAGGAGACAGGTGGGCCTGGCCCTGTTCGGCGTTCGCGGATACTTAACACGCTTAACGAGATCTTGGTATTTGATCTGAGTCGGCTACGAGCCTATACGCACTAACCATCTACGTGGGAGTAGTTATGGGTATCCCGACGTCGTGGTATCAGCCGAAGCACTTCAGACGTCAGCGACGGAGCGGCGCGCGCCGAATTGGACTGGAACGCCACTAGGCTAGGTCTGCTTTCGGCCGCCCACGCAACGTGCAGGTGTGCTCAGGGCGATGGGCCCAGACCCCTGCGCGCTTAGGTTTAGACCGGCGTGCTGGCCTCTCTGTTTTGCCTAGGTGGGGCTGCGACGTGTTGATCTTCCGAGGCCGGGCATGACCCAGGAAAGTGTGTCCGGCCAAATGGGATCGAGCGTGTTGGGCTATGTGGTGCACCCCTGCAGGGAAGTTAATCTATTCGAATAGCCGTGATCTTCGGTAACAGGACGACTTGGAGTTGTACCTTGACCTTATGACAACTAGAACCGGATACTTAATAAAACACACCCTTCCAAGTTCCACAGACAACCCGGTGATCGCTTTTCTACAGGGCGATGAGAGGAGGATCGCCGGGTAGGGATATGCTATGCGATGCTACTTGGAGATGCTGCTTGGAGATGCTACTTGAAGATGCTACATGGAGGACTTCAATCTACTCTCTCCTACATGCTGCAAGACGGAGGCTGCCAGAAGCGTAGTCTTCGACAGGATTAGCTATCCCCCTCTTATTCTGGCATTCTGCAGTTCAGTCCACTGATATGGCCTCCTTACACATATACCCATGCATATGTAGTGTAGTTCCTTGCTTGCGAGTACTTTGGATGAGTACTCACGGTTGCTTTCTCCCCCCCTTTTCTCCTTTTCCTTTCTTTCTGGATGTCGCAACCAGATGCTGGAGTTCAGGAGCCAGACGCCACCGTCGACGACGACCCCTACTACCCCGGAGGTGCCCCTACTATGTGCAGCCTGCTGACGACGACCAGGAGTAGTTTAGGAGGATCCCAGGCAGGAGGCCTGCGCCTCTTTCGATCTGTATCCCAGTTTGTGCTAGCCATCTTATGGCAACTTGTTTAACTTATGTCTGTACTCAGATATTGTTGCTTCCGCTGACTCGTCTATGATCGAGCACTTGTATTCGAGCCCTCGAGGCCCCTGGCTTGTATTATGATGCTTGTATGACTTATTTTATTTGTAGAGTTGTGTTGTGATATCTTCCGTGAGTCCCTGATCTTGATCGTACACATTTGCGTGCATGATTAGTGTACGATTGAATCGGGGGCGTCACAAGTTGGTATTAGAGCCGACTGCCTGTAGGAATCCCCCTTCCAACTCCTTGGCCGAAGTCGAGTTACTTTACAAAACTTTTACTAACATGGCTGTGCGGCCCATGGGCCCACGTCGCCATTGGGTGGTATTAGGATCTTTTATTCCTCGTCTATACTCTGGGACTCTGATCTCTCTACTATTCGGGTTAAATGAATTTGCTAACTCTAAGATTAGGATCTCGTGATCGCATCCACCCGAAGAGCCCCTTATTGCAGGATCGCCTGCTACATCAGAAGATTCTGAAGATACTCTCTGATGTTCTCTCGAGACTTGTGCCCATCACTTTGGCTATTCCTGACCACCGATAAATCCGTATGGATAACTACTTACACTTGCCATTCATACGATCATCCCCCATTGATCTTGTTATTACAAGATACCCTGAAGTTTTCTCTATTGTTTCGAGAATACTTTGTGCCTACTGCCTAGCAGTTCCTTGCCACATGAATACCCCTTCGAATAATCCTCGCACTTGTCGAGTATCCGCTCATCCCCAGTTGTTCATGTGTTTCACAAAAGTCTTCGAAATAATACTCGATCTTCCAAAAATCCTTTGGGGCCTTTGGCTCTTGAAGTTCTTGCTTGCTTGCATTATGGATAATCCCATAAGTCTCTACACGCAATCAGCATTGATCCTTATAAATTACTTTTCCTGCTGAGCTGCCATTCTTTTACTGGAATTGGTTCTCGACCAATCCAATTGTCTTTGATTGTACCCTAAGGCTATTCAACTTGTCCACCCCTAATCAGAGCATTGCTTCTGATCCCTTGATTTGGAAATCATAATTCCTTTGCATTTGACAATTGAGTTAGTCAGTTGTTTCTATAATCTGCTTCCTCTAGTTGAGTACGGATGCTCACGTCAGATCCCTTGTGGACCACCAGATCCTTTGTTGGATTTTATCTGACAACGCCCTTCACATTCAATAAACTTGTGAGCCTTTTTTTTCGGATACATAATGCCTTTGGTAAATTGTATCGTCTGCTTTCTCAACCATGCTCTGCCTTCGAGCTTGGGTTAATTACTTCTAAAGATTTTGGTATATGATTCTAAGAAGCCCCGATGGGTTGAACCTATGTCTTCCTTAATATGAGTGAACTCGAAAGTTTTCACGAGTCGTACTCTTCTAGTATTTTGCCAGATAAAATTTCAACGCTATAACTTCATCGAAAGCGAGAAGTGAATGAAAGGGTATGCATTGGAGAAGTGGGAGTCGACCTTGAACCTTGTGTTCATGCCCATGGACGCGATATATATCCTATCATGAAAGCTTCTTGTAACAATAACTATTTCCTTGATAACTAACCTATGGTATCTGTGAATTGATCCCTTGCAACCGTGGTTCCGACCATGATTGTTCTTCTTTGATATCATTTCTCGGACAAGTTAAAACAATTGTCTTCTATGGATCAATACACCAGTACAACCTCTACTTTGGACTGTCGTCGAGTATTATCCCCTGGTATCTCGAGATTATCATGGAACCGCGTAACTTCTTATGAGTTCTTCATCTAGTGCTACATTCCCATTGATTCCATTTTTTCACGGGCTCTAAGTTTTTAAACACTCAAAGACACCGATAACTGAACCGAGTCTGCACTACGGTTCAACAACTCTTGATAATCTTCTTAAGTACGAGTTTCTACCCGATCACGCCATTCCTAGCCTGATTGGCCATATCATTATCGTGCAACATTTTAACTGTGCTACCTGGTCCTTCTTCTCGGAGCACAATTTTCGACGATGAACTAACCTTACGTCGGTCCTCATCGTCATATCATTTCGCCTTGAACAACAAGCTTGGTTTCGAGTTTGTGTCGTACCCTTGGTTCCAATAACCTTTCACTTCATCATTACTTTGACTTGATGTCGTCGCCGGTCGATTACATCTTCATGAACTCTCGCGACAAAGGTGTCGTGATCATCAACATTCTGAGCTCATCCATGATATCAATTGAATTCATGATGAGAAATACCATCCTTGCCCTTGATGAATTGTATAATCATCGACCACTTTACGGCCTTCCCACCAACACAAGCTTGTTCATGCTTGGTGTTATACCTTGAGTTCCTTGCTACCCAGCATTTGATCTTCCTTACCTCGAAAGTATTACCATCTCTTTTTGTCAAGAATGTGGTGGGAATTTCACCACCTCTTAAGAATTCTTGATATCAAAATGCTTCTTGCCATCTTCGTTCATTTCTTGGTCCCCGTGTTAATTCCAACAAGTGAACGGTGTTGTTTGGATTCTTTCCTTCTAGCAACCCTAATTTTTTTTAGTTAATGATCGAAAGTTCATTCTTAGGCTATTGACTATTGAATCACCATTCTGACATTGGTCGTGCAACCCAACCCATATTTCGGGTGCACCTTTCAACCAATGTTTAATTGTGTATGTTTTCCTCGAGCATACATCATTATACCATTTGATCTGACAAATGTCATCTTCTTGTTCACATTATTGTGTAAATCCATCTTTTGAAAATCTCAATGAATTGTCGCTGAGTCAATCAGCCACCTCCTCACCTCTCCTTGGTTTAATGATGAACTATTGTTTCAGGAACCCGCTCCCATAGTTCATTTCCCGAGAGTCTTGCAATGCCATTTCAACGATTTGTGTTACGTCTTTTCTTCTCGGGCATCCTGAGTCTGAGGCATCATGACACCAATTGGATCTGAATCTCGGTCAGATATGATGGTTGGGACAACTTTCCACGAGTTATGTTGTTTGTCCTTTGATGACCCGGTAACATGATGTCATGCCTAGCACCCCCCCCCCCTGGCTGGAGGACCTATCATTGTAGATTCCTTTTCAGCAAGGTTATCCGTTCATCCATGGGGAAATTGTAAGACTTATTCTACAAGTTATTCCTGATGGATCCTTCGTGTTTCCAAAGTTTGATCTTCACCTGAAGACCATGTCAATGCTATCTCGAAGCATGTCAATGGTACTCCGATTTGCAACAGGAACATTTGAAGCACGATGCTAGATTTATTTATCATTTATCCAAACACCGTTGTATGGGTAATATCATGAGATTCCTCCCCCCTTACCTAAAGGGTTTTCTACATTATATCCTGTCATGGATATCATGCTCTTCTTGTCCTTGGGAAGGATATACCCCTGAAATAGGTGTATAAACACATTTTCCATTCCATTGTTCTATTTAATCTGATGATCACCTTTTACTTTACTTGTTGTGTTTGACATTCTTGTGATCTATATAATCTAAGCAGTAAAGATTCACTGCTTATGTAAACACCTCGATGTATAATTGGTTAGTAAGACCCTGTTACGATTGTTGATGATATTCCGGTAACCACCGATGGACGAGAAGCTTGCCTATTGGCCCGCCTCGTTCAACGAGCAGGAAAATGGTTCTCTTCGTCCCTCGCCCTTGGTACTGACGTTGTTACCGACATAACTGACAGGTTATTCTCTGGCATGCCTTGCTATCATAACCGTGCAAGATGTCACCGCTCTTTCAACGTTTAACCCACATGGTGGGCCCATAACCCACAGTTCCACAGGATCAAAACCTCACTCTCCTGTACAGCCCTGTTACTAATGGTTATTTCCCACGCTTGGCTTCCTATTTAATTCATGGGCCACCTTCCTAATGCTCTATTCTGGTATCAGACGCAATACTTACTCTCGTTGCTCTGAAACCCTTTCTCACTCCAGTTCAGACTTCGAGAAACTATCTATCCTCTTGGAACCTCTTATTGTACCTTCGTACCTTACCCTCGACATATTTTATTGGTTCAACTCAAGAGATACTCTTATGCTCATTCATGGGTTAACCCCAGATTGTCTCTCTCATAAGCATTCTGTCGTAGCCGAGCTGCCCCTTACCTATTCGTAAGTACGTTGGAGTTCCCGAAGAAAAGGACGACTTCACCATGATGACCTGAAGCACAGAAATAAAGACGTCAATGTAACGGATCGACCTCTTCGAGAAGAGCAACTATGACCGAGAAGAATCGTTAGAGTTTCGAAACCAGATCCCTTCCCCCTTATAACCGCTCCTAAATCTCGGGACGAGATTTCTTGTAGTGGAGGAGAATTGTGACGCCCGGATAATTAGGCTACAATAATCCCGCGTTAACGATGCCACGTCACCTCGGTTACTGGTGATAAACTCGAGTTAGTTCAAAAACGATTCAAATTAAAATTTAAAATATAGGCAAACAATAAAATTTTCAAATATCAAAACTGAAATGTTTGGGTTGTGTCAAATAAATCGTAAGTAATTATGGTGGAGAAACCAAACTTTGATAAAATGTTTAAAGGCTCTAAAATGATTAAAACAGTAGTGAAAACAATTAAACAAATGCCCATTGAATTTATAAAATGCTAAAACTATTTTATTATGGGTTAAGAATTAATCTTACAGTAGTTTGATGATAAATACAAATTTGGGCACTAGTGGTAATTTTTATAAAACTAAAAGTAAAAGAAACTAGAAATAAAATAGAAAAGAAAATAAGGAAAAGGAGAAGACAAAAC
>NC_041393.1:250509830-250521255 GCF_002162155.2 Triticum dicoccoides
CCCACTCCCCACTTCCTCCACGACGCTTCCCCCCTCGCTCTGGATCTGGATCGGGAGGAGCTCGATCCCCTTCGCCCTCGCTCGATGGCCGACGCCGCCTAGACCTCGCCGGAGGCCACGTCGCAGACTTCCCCGCCGGCCTGCATCCTCTACGCCGCGCTCCTCCGCCCTCCTCTGCCCGATTCCGCTGGATCGGGAGGGGGCCGCCCCAACGACGCCGCCCCGTGCTTGGCTTCCACCTCGGGCCGCCGCACGCCGCCACCGACTCCGGCCACCACGAGCCTCCCCGCACCCACTGCCAGTGCCCTACACCACCCGATGTGAGCCGCGCCCTCCTCCTTTCCCCTCTTCCCACGTCACCGCGCGCCCGAGGCCGTGCTCGCTCGCGGCCTCCCCGCGCTCGTCGCGCCTCCTTTGGATGGCCATCGTGCCCGAGCCGTTCCCCGCGCCCGCTCACCGCACTCCCTCACCGCGCCCCGCGCCCCTCCCTGTCGCCGCCCTGCGCCCACGCCGGCGCCGTCCCTTGGCCGCTGCCACTGCTCCAGTCGAAGCGGCGCCCCTGCCGAGCCCGCTCCTCCCTCCGTCCGCCCTGTTCCGTGCACCGTCGCAATCCCCGTCCTTCGCCCGGTTGGCGCCCGGCGAGCCCCGCCGTGGTCACCAACCCCCCCTGCTCCGGCGATCTACCGGCTCCGCCCGCCCCTGTGGTGCGCCCGAAAGAGCGGGTGCTGGGCACCGTTGCGCCCGCGCCCGTTCGGGCGACAACCGCGCGGCCATGCGCCCGAAAACCGCAAGGCCCCCTGGGGCCAATGACATGGGGGCCCCACGCCCAGAACGGTTTTATAAAAAAAAAGAATTAAAAAAATATATATTAAATAAATAAATAATAATTAAATTAATTAATTAATTAAGGAATTAATTAAGTTAATTAATCATAATTAGATTAACCTAATTAACTAATTAGTTAATTAAACAGTAATTAGATTAGCTAAACATTAATTAGTCTAAACAGTCAATGACGAACGGGACCCACCTGTCAGGGTTGACTCAGTCAACCCCTGTTGACTGCTGACGTCAGCATGACATCATGCTGACGTCATAAATACATTTTTTCGAATTAATTAAATAAATAATTAAATTCCAAAATTGTTAAAATCTTTTAAAAATCATATCTTTTAATCCGTAACTCGGATTAAAATATTTTCAACATGAAAGTTGCTCAGAACGACGTGACGAATCCAGTTATGCAGCCCGTTCGTCCGCCACACACCCCTAGCATACCGAACACGCAACTTTCCCCCTCCGGTTCATCTGTCAGAAAACATGAAACACCGGGAATACTTTCCCGGATGTTCCCCCCCCCTTCACCGGTATCACCTACTACCGCCTTAGGGCACACCGAACATCGCCTATTGCCTTGTTATATTTTGTGATGCTTTGTTTGCTCTGTATTCATTATTTCTTCCCCCTCTTCTCTCCGGTAGACTACGAGACCGACGCTGCTGCTGACCAGTTCGACTACGGAGTTGACGACCCCTCTCTCTTGCCAGAGCAACCAGGCAAGCCCCCCCCCCTTGATCACCAGATATCGCCTATTCTACTCTATACTGCTTGCATTAGAGTAGTATAGCTTGTTACTTCTTTCGTTGGTCCTATTCTGATGCATAGCCTGACATTGTTGCTACATCTGTTGATACCTTACCTGCAATCCTAAATGCTTAGTATAGGATGCTAGTTTATCATCATTGGCCCTACATTCTTGTCCGTCAGCCTTGCTATACTATTGGGCCGTGATCACTCGGGAGGTGATCACGGGTATATACTATACATTCATACATACTATACAGATGGTGACTAAAGTCGGGTCAGCTCATTGAGTACCCGCAAGTGATTCTGACGAGGGGGCTGAAAGGACAGGTGGCTCCATCCCGGTAGAGGTGGGCCTGGGTTCCCGACGGCCCTCGACTGTTACTTTGTGGCGGAGCGACAGGGCAGGTTGAGACCACCTAGGAGACAGGTGGGCCTGGCCCTGTTCGGCGTCCGCGGATACTTAACACGCTTAACGAGATCTTGGTATTTGATCTGAGTCGGCTACGAGCCTATACGCACTAACCATCTACGTGGGAGTAGTTATGGGTATCCCGACGTCGTGGTATCAGCCGAAGCACTTCAGACGTCAGCGACGGAGCGGCGCGCGCCGAATTGGACTGGAACGCCACTAGGCTAGGTCTGCTTTCGGCCGCCCACGCAACGTGCAGGTGTGCTCAGGGCGATGGGCCCAGACCCCTGCGCGCTTAGGTTTAGACCGGCGTGCTGGCCTCTCTGTTTTGCCTAGGTGGGGCTGCGACGTGTTGATCTTCCGAGGCCGGGCATGACCCAGGAAAGTGTGTCCGGCCAAATGGGATCGAGCGTGTTGGGCTATGTGGTGCACCCCTGCAGGGAAGTTAATCTATTCGAATAGCCGTGATCTTCGGTAACAGGACGACTTGGAGTTGTACCTTGACCTTATGACAACTAGAACCGGATACTTAATAAAACACACCCTTCCAAGTTCCACAGACAACCCGGTGATCGCTTTTCTACAGGGCGATGAGAGGAGGATCGTCGGGTAGGGATATGCTATGCGATGCTACTTGGAGATGCTGCTTGGAGATGCTACTTGAAGATGCTACATGGAGGACTTCAATCTACTCTCTCCTACATGCTGCAAGACGGAGGCTGCCAGAAGCGTAGTCTTCGACAGGATTAGCTATCCCCCTCTTATTCTGGCATTCTGCAGTTCAGTCCACTGATATGGCCTCCTTACACATATACCCATGCATATGTAGTGTAGTTCCTTGCTTGCGAGTACTTTGGATGAGTACTCACGGTTGCTTTCTCCCCCCTTTTTCTCCTTTTCCTTTCTTTCTGGATGTCGCAACCAGATGCTGGAGTTCAGGAGCCAGACGCCACCGTCGACGACGACCCCTACTACACCGGAGGTGCCCCTACTACGTGCAGCCTGCTGACGACGACCAGGAGTAGTTTAGGAGGATCCCAGGCAGGAGGCCTGCGCCTCTTTCGATCTGTATCCCAGTTTGTGCTAGCCATCTTATGGCAACTTGTTTAACTTATGTCTGTACTCAGATATTGTTGCTTCCGCTGACTCGTCTATGATCGAGCACTTGTATTCAAGCCCTCGAGGCCCCTGGCTTGTATTATGATGCTTGTATGACTTATTTTATTTGTAGAGTTGTGTTGTGATATCTTCCGTGAGTCCCTGATCTTGATCGTACACATTTGCGTGCATGATTAGTGTACGATTGAATCGGGGGCGTCACAAATGAATAGTGTTCACAAAAGTTAGCTAAACGAGTTTTAGAGCGAGTGATTCTCCCGGTTTGGATATCATTGTAGATTTGCTCGACAGGATGATCTTTAGCGATTCTTGCTCGAACTCGTGAAAGCTTTTGCTTGGGTCTTGGTTGAACATCCTCTTCATCTTGTTCTTCTTCTTTGCCTTCTTCATTGTTGACGATGCCGTTCTCTTGTCGTGGTGGATAAGGAGGTTGTTAACGTTCATCTTGATGCACTTCCTCGTTTTCTTCATCTTGGTGTGTCCCACTTGTGGATGCTTCTGTATCAACTCTTGGTTCACCTTGTCGTGAGGTAGAAGCTTCCACTTGGACGGACGAGGCACTCTCCTTCACCTCCGTTGGACGAATCTTGCCAATAGACAAGTCTTGGATTGCTTCCGAGGGGTCTTTGTCTCCTACATCAATTGGCAATTGCTCTACTTGCGAGCCGTTAGATTCATCAAACTTCACATCTACCGTCTCTTCAACCTTTTGGGTGAAATTTTTGTAGACACGGTATGTGTGAGAGTTTGAGCCATAACCAAGTAGGAAACCTTCATGAGATTTAGGAGCAAATTTAGAACGACGATGCTTATCAAGACTGTAGCACTTTGAGCTGAATACTCGAAAGTATCCAACTTGAAGTTTGTTACCGGTGAGTAGCTTCTATGCTGTCTTGCCGAGTAGCTTGTGAAGATACACGCGATTTGTTGCATGACAAGCTGTCTCAACCGCTTCCGCCCAGAAGTACTTCAGCGTCTTGTACTCATCAAGCATCGTTCTCGCCATTGTGATGAGCGTCTGGTTCTTCCTCTCAACAACTCCATTTTGTTGAGGTGTGTACGTAGCTGAGAACTCGTGTGAAATCCCTTCTTCGTCAAGAAAGGTGTTCACATTTGCGTTCTTGAACTCCGTTCCGTTGTCACTGCGAACCTTCTTGATCTTCACTTCAAATTGATTTTGGGCCTTCCTAGTGAAGTTTTTGAAGATCTTTTGAACCTGCGATTTATCATCGAGAAAGAACACCCACGTAAATCTTGAAAAATCATCAACTATAACTAAACCAAAAGAATTTCCACTGAGACTTTTGTAGGCGTTGGGACCAAAAAGATCCATGTGAAGTAGCTCGAGTGGCCTCCTTGTGGTCATGATGTTCTTCACGGGATGCCTTCCTCCAACCTATTTACCTGCTTGACAAGCGCTGCAAAGTCTATCCTTATGAAATATGACATCATTAACTCCAAGGATATGATTTCCTTTAATAAGCTTGTCAAGGTTTCGCATACCAACATGACCTAATCGTCTATGCCATAACCAACCTTTAGAGGATTTAGCAATAAAGCAAGTTCTAGGTTGAGCCTTTTTAGTGAAATTAACAATGTATAGATCACCTCTACGTACACCGGTAAAGACCATTTTATGATTATCTCTACGAAACACTTGGCAATCTACTTCAGTAAATAGGACATTGAAACTGAAATCAGCAAGTCTAGATACTGAAAGTAAGTTGTAGCCAAGAGATTCAACGAGCATGACATTTTGTATAGAGCTATCATGTGATATGGCCACCTTACCGAGGCCAACCACCTTACCCTTTGAGTTGTCACCGGAAGTGACATACTTTCGAGGACCATCGTTTTCAGCAAGCTCACGAAACATATCTTTATCTCCGTCATGTGATCGGTACATCCACTATCAAGAACCCATTCCTTTCCTCCTGCCATATATCCCCGAAGATTTGCCATAAGACCAAAGTGTCTCATTTCATCATCAAGAGTGAAGTCACTATCATCATCCTCATCATAGTATCCATGTTCGACATCATCAAGTGGTGGATCAAATCCTAGAGAGGGTGATTCATTAGAGTGAGTTTGACAATGATCTTGCTTATGAATTTTTATAGCTTCGGAAATAATATCACTAATAATTCCAACATCTCCTTTGGCACGCATAAGGTTTGTAAGCTCAAATAGACAATCACCAAACATAGGATCCCTAGAATTCATCTTACTCAAGGCAATAAACTTATGGAGAATTTCATCTAGATTTTTCAAGGAATAATTTGGAAACCGTTCCTCAAGAAATTTCCATATGGTGTAGGCACACTTAAGAGTAGGCAAACATCCAATCAAGTTTCTAGGCAAGCCTCTAGTCATAAGTTCAACAGTTCTAAGATTGAGAATCATGTCAATTGACTCATCAAGAGTAGGATGCATAGGATCAACATGAGGTGCACAAGGGCTAGCAATGTACTTGTTCAAATGATATTGATTGAAAATCACAAGCATCTCATTTTTCCACTCATGAAAGTACTCTCCATCAAGTATAGGTACTCTATGTCTAAGACTCCTAATTGTAGACTCATCCATCTTCCTCCAATGGTGTTCAAACCAAATCAATGGAGACCAATGCTCTGATACCAATTGAAAGGATCGAGAAGAGGTGTCTAGAGGGGGGGTGATTAGACACTAAGTACCAAAAGTTGCAGTTTTTAACTTCTTTAAGTTTAAGTGGAGTTTAGGCACAAGTTTAACACTCACAATACATAACAAGCAAGCATGCAAAGAGTATATGAGCAGCGGAAAGTAAAGCATGTAACTTGCAAGAATGTAAAGGGATGGGATTGGAGGATTCAAACGCAATTGGAGACACGGATGTTTTTGCCGTGGTTCCGATAGGTGGTGTTATTGTACATCCACGTTGATGGAGACTTCAACCCACGAAGGGTAACGGTTGCGCGAGTCCACGGAGGGCTCCATCCACGAAGGGTCCACGAAGAAGCAACCTTGTCTATCCCACCATGGCCGTCGCCCACGAAGGGCTTTCCTCACTAGTGGTAGATCTTCACGAAGTAGGCGATCTCCTTGCCCTTACAAACTCCTTGGTTCAACTCCACAATATTGTCGGAGGCTCCCAAGTGACACCTAGCCAATCTAGGAGACACCACTCTCCAAGAAGTAACAAATGGTGTGTTGATGATGAACTCCTTGCTCTTTTGCTTCAAATGATAGTCTCCCCAACACTCAACTCTCTCTCACAGGATTTGGATTTGGTGGAAAGAAGATTTGAGTGGAAAGCAACTTGGGGAAGGCTAGAGATCAAGTTTCATATGGTAGGAATGGAATATCTTGGCCTCAACACATTAGTAGGTGGTTCTCTCTCAAAAAATGAATGTTAGAAGTGTAGGCACATTCTGATGGCTCTCTCCACGAATGAAGAGTGGGTGGAGGGGTATATATAGCCTCCACACAAAATCTAACCGTTACACACAACTTGCCAAACTCGGTGGGACCAAATTGGTAAACTTGGTCGGACCGATTTAGAAAATCTAGTGACCGTTAGGATTTTCGGTGGGACCGACATGCAACTCGGTAGGACCGATATGGTTAGGGTTAGGGCATAACATAATCTCGGTTAGACCGATTACACAAACTTGGTGGGACCGATTTTGGTAATAAGCTAACCAGAGAGTTGGTCAGGCAAACTCGGTTTGACCGATTACACAAACTCGGTGGGACCGATTTTGGTAATAAGCTAACCAGAGAGTTTGCATTGTAATCTCGGTAGTACTGATTGATCAAACTCGGTGAGACCGATTTTGGTAATGGACATACACAGCGAGATTACAATCCCATCTCGGTGAGACCGAGATCCCTATCGGTGAAACCGATTTGCCTAGGGTTTATGGCAGTGTCTAAGACATCTGAACTCCATGGCGCCGGATAGAAAGAATCGGTAGGGCCGAGTTAGACTTTTGGGTTTAGGAGATATGTGGATGTGAGAAAGTAGTTGAGGGCTTTGGAGCATATCACTAAGCACTTATGGAGCAAGAAACTCATTAAGCAACACCTCACCCCCTCTTGATAGTATTGGCTTTTCCTATAGACTCAATGTGATCTTGGATCACTAAAATAGAAAATGTAGACTCTTGATCTTGGAGCTTGATCCAATCCTTTGTCCTTAGCATCTTGAAGGGGTTCCACATTCTCTAGTCCATGCCACTTCATTGTTGAACTCACCTGAAACATACTAGGTAAACGTGTTAGTCCAACAAGAGATATGTTGACATTAATTACCAAAATCACCCAGGGTGCACTTGTGCTTTCATCCATAGTTCAAAACGACGTCGAGCTCCTTTAAATCAGTTAGCCATCTTGGCCATCCCTTCTAGAGCCGCCTCATTTGGCCACAATGACTTGCACATATTCTTCATAGCCTTTCGAGCCTGCTCATGTATGGCGGATAGTTTGTGACAACCTGGATTTTGCCTTCTCTCTTTTTTTGGACTTTCATTTGCATTTGCTTTGATAGTTTGTGACAACCTGAGTTTTGAATCAATTCAAATGGACTTGAACACCTGGGCCTACCCTTGATTTTCACCCAAGTGACCCATTCACCTCTAACTCATCTTTCCTTCTCTCAAAAACTCCAACAAAAGCCCAATGAATATTTTCATAAAAGAAAAATATTCATTTTCCTCCGTGAAAATCACTTCAGAGAAGTATGCTCCAAAGCAACTCCTAGATTTCTTGCTCCAAAAATCTTGAATAAATTCACAAATATTCTTTGAACCCTAGGGCACCTTCCTGAGCAAAAATATTGCATAACTTTTTGTAATATTTTTTCTACAGAAACCATTTCTGTTCTGGACAGAATGATCACTTTGCACAGCAAGTATATTTTTGCTTGATCTTTTGGGGCTGACCTTTTCGGAGCTTGATTACTTCCTAAAAGATCACTAAACGCCAAAGCACAGCCCTTAACTATCACTAGATTTTTCTCAGTGAAGATCACAAGTTTCTGTCCAGAAACTTGCCAGGAAGATAGCCACTCCCACAGTGCACCTGTGATCCAGCCAAACGTGCAAAACAACTAAAACCACTAAGGATAACAGCCAGACATGTTGTTTACGCTTAGATCAGCCTGATGCCATAATTCACACGGTGACCACGTTCGTCCAAGGGGGTAGGCATGCGTCCGACGCGCTCTGCGTGGAGCCAACTCCTCTGTTTTGCGCGTGCTCACTGCCCAAGCTGCATCACCTTGCCAAACCACGCCACCATCTTCATTTGAACCCCCATAACTACACCCTGGTGCTCGCCGATGCCGGAGCTCGCCGCAACGAGCACAGGCACGGCGTGGCCAACGCAACAGTGCGCCCGTGCCCCTGTGCTCGTCGCCTACCGCGCTCCTGTTTTCGTCGTAGCTCGCCTACAGCCCCCGCGTGATCTCCGCGTCTTCCCCCTCTCTCACTGACACCATTCATCGCCGGGCGAAGCTCCAGAGAGCTCCGGCGAGCTCTCGATCCCCGCCTCGGCCTTGCCTATAAATAGAGCTCCCCCGAGCTCGTTTCTCTTCACACACACACTTAGCACATCTCCACACACCTGTAGGACGCCGCAGCCCAGCCGGGCAGGCCGCTGGCCGCCGTCCTCGCCCCGAGCTCGCCAACGACCCCCCTCCTCTGCCCCTCCCTCTCCAAAGCCGCTCGATCTCAACTGACCACTCCGGCATGTTCGTGGTGGTCCACTAGTGCGTGATGGTGTTGTTCGAGCTGCTGGGCTGGCCCTGCATTGCCGGAACCACCATCTCCGATGAGCTCCACCCGCTGCCGCCGCTGGAGAGCTCCGTTCCGACCCCGTCCGGTCACCCCTAGCCACACTACGGGTACGGGCAGGTGCGCCTCGATCTCCTCTCCAATCCTATCCCTCTAGATCTCATCGCCGGGCACTCCTCGCCGGAGAAAGCACCGTCGCCGCGCCGCCCCCCTCTGTTTCTCTCTCTCCCACTTCGACGTGGCAGCTAGGGCCCGATGTCAGCCTCTCAGGTCGCTCCTGAAGCAGTATGAGTGGCGGCGCCCTGGTGGTTTACGCCTTTGACGTCACTCCCCTGGGTTTTTTTAATTCAAATTTAGTTCAAATTTGACCAGAACTTTGACTAGCTGTAACTTTTATTCTACAAGACCAAATGAGCTGATTCTTTTTGCATTCTATTCTTACTGGAAAATCCTAGTAGCACACCGAAGATGGGATTTTTCCTTGCTGCCTAGAATTTCTGGTAATTTTCAGAAGTGTTCTTGATATTTATTTTTTTATTTGATTTATTTTCATAAGGTGAAGCTTGTTTTGAAGGCATCCAGGAGGAGTGTGAAGCTCCTCTGCACTAAGGCAAGCAACAACAACATTGTCATGGTGTCTTTGCAATATCCATGCTTTTCTACTTGAATTTATATGATATTCATTGCATATAGTTTTAAAATAAATAAATGCTTGTGTTATTTAGTTAGGCATGATCAAAATGCTTAGTTAACATAAATGAATGCTTGAACTAGTGAGATATGGTTTGAGTAGTTGATCTAAGTAAGTTTTCCATGTCTATGTTAATATGATCATCAGTGTTATTTTTACTATATGCATAATGAGTTTTATTTGTTAAATGCCAACTTAAATGATGAGTATTAGTAAACCAGTAAGAAAGGACCAGAGATGTTGGAAGTTGAGTTCGTGCAAGCAGAACTTTGAATAAAGTTAATCTATTATTGTTAAGTGATATATGATGCATGATACATGGTGGCATAAGCATGGCATGTTGTGACTCGAGAATTTTTATTTTCAAGTTAAACCTGATAATAATTAAACTTGAACTTAAATTTACTCAGGCCATGGTGCCACTGAATCGGGCTGCCAAGTGCAACCACATTTGCCTTAGTATGGGGAGGTCGTTAGTCGTTCCATTGTCATGCCTCTTGTCGGTGCCTTTAACAAGGGAAGGTTATGGGTGTGCGTTACCTTGGGTCGGTAAGCAGACATAACCTTGTGGACCTATTGTTGTTATGGTACCTTGTCCCTGTTTGGGACTATTTATTTGCCATGACGGAGGTTGTTTTGCCTTTGGTAGGCTCGGTCACCCATGACTAATCCCAGTGGGGAAGTGGTCGGAGTGGTCGTAAGAGTGTCATGGGAATGGGAGGGTTCTGTCGGTGAATGTTGTGATCTATGGTAGGGTGCCTCGACTACAAATTAAAACTTTCCTATGCGCAGAACAACCAAGAACATGCTACGGGAGATGGATCACAGATCGTTACCACTAGACGCGCAGTTCTGTGCAGCGGAAGAAGAGTTGGGGCAGCGCGTCCGTGTGGATCGTCTCCTCCTCATCTGATCTCCCACAAACAGTCGATCATCAGATCCCATGCACAGATTCACCGGAGCAGCGCAAGTGCACCGCCTCTAACCGTATCCGCGCGTGCAGGAGGAACACAGTGCGAAAAATTGCTAGGTCCAATCACACAGTCGGCAGAGAGTGGAGGTGGCTATTCACAACACATGCAAACCCTAGTGACAACGCCAAAGCGATCAACCCAATGAGTGTGCCGGACCCCCACTTTATATAGGCGTCTGTTGCGGGCTCAACACTTGGGCCTCGCACGGACCCTAAAGCCCAAAATCTGTTCAGTCGGGATCCGAGTCTGAGTAGGATCACATCTAACTCGTGGAGTCAGATCGGGCCTCACAGGTTCCTTCCCTTAAGCGCGCGACCCCTTAGGATCATGTCGGCTTGGTCGCAGGTCGGATCACCTCCGACATCCTGGGCTGATAGCAGCCTCTAGCAAGGCGTGCCGACCACCAAGTAGACAATGAAGCCGGTTGGCGAACCTGTGCAACATGTCACACTTCTGTTCCCGTTGCCACACGATATATGTTGTCGGGCTCAAGGCGACTCTGTCATCCTTGTGCTAGCCCGACCTCTTTATCATTCCAGTGATGCCGACCACAAACCGTATTATGTCAAAATCTTTGTCGCATGGCCATGCTTATCTGGGTCGGATCTGATACGTCCATTTTGCATCATGTTTTCCTACTGTTATTTATAATGTTTTTATGCATAATAACACTTTATGGAGTAATTCTAATGCATTTTATCTCATAATATGCAAGGTTTACACAAATAGGGAGAATACCGACAGCTGGAACTCTGGACCTGAAAAAGCTATGTCAGCGATACCTATTCTGCACATCTCCAAATGAGCTGAAATTGCACAGAGAAATATTTTGGGATATATAAAAATTACTGGAGCAAATAAATGCCGGAGG
>NC_041393.1:250521427-250538935 GCF_002162155.2 Triticum dicoccoides
CTTGAAGAGGAAAGGGTGATGCAGTAAAGTAGCGTAAGTATTTCCCTCAGTTTTTGAGAACCAAGGTATCAATCCAGTAGGAGGCTCCTCAAAAGTCGCATGCACCTACACAAACAAACAAGAACCTCACAATCAACGCAATAAAGGGGTTGCCAATCCCTTCACGGCCACTTGCAAAAGTGAGATTTGATAGAGATAATATGATAAGATAAATATTTTTTGGTATTTATGATATAGATTGGAAAAGTAAATATGCAAATAAAAGTAGATGCTAAACTTATATGATAAAAGATAGACCCAGGGGCCATAGGTTTCACTAGTGGCTTCTCTCAAGATAGCATAAGTATTACGGTGGGTGAACAAATTACTGTCGAGCAATTGATAGAAAAGCGAATAATTATGAGATTATCTAGGAATGATCATGTATATAGGCATCACGTCCGTGACAAGTAGACCAACTCCTGCCTGCATCTACTACTATTAATCCACACATCGGCCGCTATCCAGCAAGCATCTAGAGTATTAAGTTCATAAAGAACAGAGTAACGCATTAAGAAAGATGACATGATGTAGAGGGATAAACTCATGCAATATGATAGAAACCCCATCTTTTTATCCCCAGCGTGAACCTCACGACCCAGTCCCTCGACCCTCGCAACCTCGCTCAGGCAATGTCACTTTCCTTTTCGTCCTTTAGGGAGCTGCTTGCACGCCAAAGGGGACCTCTTGAGCATCGCGCCTTAGGATTTCTTACCGAACCTCGGGCAGCTTACCTCCTGTCCTTGACCACGGCATCGTGACCTGGCATACCAGCGACGGTTGAAGCCTGTCTGGGGACTGGGTCCTGTTGGCATAGAGCACTAAGATACCACGAGAACGAAAAGAGGGAACCGTGCCAGAGCGAGATACACAATTTCAATGCCATACTAGGGAGGATAACATTCCAAGCAAAACTTTTACAATTTTTACATACCACCATGGGGCCCATCACAATTCCGCCCAGGGAAGCAAAAGAATACCTCGGAGGATCACGACCGCTGGGTGTCACCGACGACGCCGAGTAGACGCCACCGCTGCGCTCCGGGCGCAGCGAGAGCTCGACGGCACATAGCTATCGTCATTTGACTCTGGAGACTCGCTGGGCTCGGGAGAGTCGCTGGACTCCAAGGAGTCACCGCTGCTGCTGGAAGAGTTGCCTACAAGGCCAAGGGCGGGTTCAACACCCATGGTCAATCCGCGTGGGCTGCCTCTCCCAGAGCAACACTCCAGGCGTCGGCTATCCTCGTCGAAGACCTTAAAGAACAACGTGGAGGCGCCATCGTATTCGAAGATTATGGCGAGGGCAATAGGCGCGGGCGACCTCACCCCATCCACGATTCATGAAGACGTCGCCCGGGGGGACGAACTCGACCTCCGCCCCCGTGGCCAGGCTGCAGCACCCGACGTGCTGCTGCCACAACTCAAGTGGCCCCCTCGGGGCATCTCCTGGCGAAGAACCTCGGAAGCCGGATCCACGTGCACGGCGGGATTGCCGCCCACACCACAAACTCGCGTGACGCGCCCTCGACGTGGGTTTGCAGGCCGGCCGGCCGTGCAGCCTCGGCCTGCCCACCGCGATCCCGGACCGCGCGGCGCTGGGCACTGCCGCCCTGCCTGGAGCCTTGCGTGCGGGCGTACAGAGGCATCGGGAAGCTAGGCAGAGGCCGCTCATACCAAGGCTGTGTCACCTCATGGCCTTCGCCGGCGTCGCGAGGTTGGCTAAACCTTTTCTTCGACGGGAGTGGCTCAGACCTCTCCCGAGGGGACTTTCCCTTCTCCACCACAGAAAACCTCCTGATCGGCATCATGGACTCTACAGCAAGACGGCGAGACGAAGAAGAAGAAGGAGCGGGCAACAAGAAGATGGAGATGAGGGAGGAGGGCTCCCCCCTCATTTATAGCCGGAGGGAGACCAACCACCGGCCTCCATGATCCCACGCAATGATGGTCTTTCTCTGCATGCAGCAGGGACTCGTCAAGTCAAACGGTTGTCGATGCAGCATGGGAAAGCGAGGACGCCCACGTCCCATCAAGCGCTAGGCGTCGACCGAGGCCGCAGGCGGTTAGGGCCCACGGCGCTGTTGGGAAATGTAGCATGCAATTTCAAAAAAATTCCTATGCTCACGCAAGATCTATCTAGGAAATGCATAGCAACGAGAGGGGAGAGTGTGTCCACGTACCCTCGTAGACCAAAAGCGGAAGCATTTGCTTAGCGCGGTTGATGTAGTCGAACGTCTTCTCATTCCGACCGATCGAGTACCGAACATACGACACCTTCGAGTTCTGCACACGTTCAACACCATGACATCCCTCGAGCTCTTCATCCAGTAGAGGGTTGAAGGAGTAGATGAGTTCCATCAGCATGACGGCGTGGTGATGTGATCCACGCAGGGCTTCGCCTAAGCACCGTGAGAATATGACCAGAGGCGTAAACTGTGGCGAGGGCACCGCACACGGCTTGGAGTAATTGGAGTGTCTCATAGGGGCGCACTCCAGTACATAAAGGAGGGAGGGAGAGGCGGGCGGCCCTAGGCGCACCAAGTGGGAGGAGTCCCACTCGGACTCCTAGTTGGATTCGGCCCCTCTTTTTCCTTTAACCGGAGGGGGAAAGAGGGAAGGAGATGGAGTAGGAGAAGGAAAGGGGGCTGGCACCCCCATTCCCTAGTCCAATTCAGCCTCCTCCCTTGTGGGGGGCGCACCAGCCCCTTGTGGGCTGGTTACCCTCCCTCCTATGGCCCATATCTTTCCCCGGGGGGTTCTGGTAACCCCTCCGGTACTCCGGTATGTACCCGATATACTCCGGAACCCTTCCGGTGTACAAATACTACCTTCCAGTATATCAATCTTTACCTCTCGACCATTTCGAGACTCCCCATCATGTTTGTGATCTCATCCAGGACTCTGAACAACCTTCGGTCAACAAAACACATAACTCATATAATACTTATCGTCATCGAACGTTAAGCGTGCAGACCCTACGGGTTCGAGAACTAAGTAGACATGACCAAGACACCTCTCCGATCGGTAACCAATAGCGGAACCTGGATGCTCATATTGGTTCCCACCTATTCTATGAAGATCTTTATCGGTCGAACCGTAATGTCAACATATGTTATTCCCTTTGTCATCGGTATGTTAGTTGCCCGAGATTCGATCGTCGGTATCTCCATACCTAGCTCAATCTAGTTACTGGTGAGTCTCTTTACTCGTTCCGTAATGCATCATCCAACAACTAAATCATTAGTCACATTGCTTGCAAGGCTTCATATGATGTGCATTACCGAGAGGGCCCAGAGATACCTCTCCGATACTCAGAGTGACAAATCCTAATCTCAATCTATCCCAAGCCAACAAACACCTTCGGAGATACCTGTAGAGCATCTTTATAATCACCCAGTTACATTGTGACGTTTGATAGCACACAAGGCATCTCACCAGTGTCCGGGAGTTGCTTAATCTCATAGTCGGAGGAATATATATTTGACATGAAGAAAGCAATAGCAATAAAACTGAGAGATCATTATGCTAAGCTAACGGATGGGTCTTGTCCATCACATCATTCTCCTAATCATGTGATCCCATTCATCAAATGACAACACATGTCTATGGTTAGGAAACTTAACCATCGTTGATCAACGAGCTAGTCAAGTAGAGGCATAGTAGGTACACATTGTTTTGTCTTTGTATTCACACATGTACTAAGTTTCCGGTTAATACAATTCTAGCATGAATAATAAATATTTATCATTATATAAGGAAATATAAAGTAACAACATTATTATTGCCTCTAGGGCATATTTCCTTCAGTCTCCCACTTGCACTAGAGTCAATAATCTAGTTCACATCGCCATGTGATTTAACACCAATAGTTCACATCTATATGTGATTAACACCCATAGTTCACATCACAATGTGACCAACACCCAAAGGGTTTACTAGAGTCAATAATCTAGTTCACATCGCTATGTGATTAACACCTAAAGAGTACTAAGGTGTGATCATGTTTTGCTCGTGAGAGAAGTTTAGTCAATGGGTTTGCTACATTCAGAGTCGTATGTATTTTGCAATTTTTCTATGTCTACAATGCTCTGCACAGAGCTACTCAAGATAATTGCTCCCACTTTCAATATGTATCTAGATTGAGACTCGGAGTCATCCGGATCAGTGTCAAAACTCGACGTAACTCTTTACGACGAAAATAGGCATGAACATGCATTATGCATAAGTAACATTGGATACTAGCATGAATAGGATACGAACACCATGAACATAAATAACATATTCTAGATGGCTCTCCCACCTCCACCTCCGCCTCCACCCGCGCCGCTATGCTCTTCGGCGATCTCTCTCCTTAGCCATTAATCTCCCAAACCAATCCACTCATCCTCTCCGGCATCTCCTCCTCTATACGAGGATCACCATCTTTAATGATCAGGGCTCTGGTTCCACCCTTGGCTTGGATTTCTCCAATGGGTTGGTTTTTGCAAATGAGATCTATAGATCTTGTGGTGTCTCGGTTCATCCTTCGGACGACACAAGTTCTTTCGTCATGGTGGTATCTTTTAGTAGACATGTTTTTCGCCTCTCAGATGATTCAGTGGCAGCGGCGCTAGAGGCAGCTATTGGTGGATCGGCGACTGAGTTCATGGTTCCCAATATACGTGAAAAGGTATTCTCCTTTCATGTTTCATGCAAAAAAAGTTGGTCTCTATGTTATTGCTCTTCGGTCTTTTGCTTGTGAGAACTTTAAGTGTTTCTTCCACCTATGGGGCCATGGTGGTCCTAATTGGAGGCGTGAGGTTTTGATTTGGAGAAAGGAATGTGATGTTGAATGGGTTTTTGTTAGCCCTACCAAACATCGTGCTACAATTGGCATGTTGGCCATGCACAAGCCTCCTGTCAAATCTTCTTTGAAGTCTGCACCTAGTTGCAGGAAGAAACTCTCATTTGCTACGTTCCAGAATTATCCTGCTTGCAAGGGTTATCAGTACCCTGCCACACAAACATGCATTGACATTGTTTAGGAGGCGGGTTATGTTATTAGTCCGCACGAGCGCATTGTTATTCATTCTTCACCGGCGCTGGAGCTCCGGTGGACGGTGGCGGATCCTCCGATCTGTTTTGGTACGGTACATGTGCTTTCCACTCGGTCAGCGGCAATCTCTTCTGAGTTGGTTCCTCATTCCTTGGAGCGATTGTTGGGCGGGTCTGGGAGTTTTTCAAATCACCACCCTTTTGACCCGCTTCCTATTGTTGGGCCTATTGAGTCATCTAGGGCCGTGATTGCCCGGTTAGCCCATCTTCTGAGCCATGCGCCACCACTCTGGACCCAGTCAATGTTGAATCCCCAAATGCAGAGCCATGCGCCAGCACTCCAGGCCCAGTCAATGCTGAATCTCCCAATGTACGACAAGTCATTCAGGATTGCCACTTATCGCACACCCGGATTTTGGGCCAGTCGGTTGAAGATTTGGAGGGATTTTCTTCTATGGTTGATGAAATTGCGTTTAAGGTTTGGAAATGCCAAAACTGCTTTTCAATGGCACATATCACCTCTAGTTGCACCAATCAAACGGGTTGTCGGTGTTGTTTTCGGCAAGGCCACAGAGAAAAATCTTGGACAGGATCTGCACCGGCCGGAGGTTTTAGGTGGGTCCCGTGCACCATAGAGAGTCCATCTACCAACTAGCCTAACAGCCCACCACCAATTTTGTTGCTTGACACCTCGAGTTCCCTCCAACCTACTGCTGCAGCCTGCCCATTGATACGTCCCATCGACGAGTTACATCTAGCTTCGTCATCAGAGCCTACTTCGCCTCCACCTCCGCCACCCCCATTACCACCATCACCTCCAGCTCTGCTATCCGCCCCACGACCAGAAATGCCACCACCTCCATCCTCAACATCACTGCCATTGCCGCACACGCCTGCATTGACTTCACCGGAGATGGACAACTTTGAGTTGGATCCCATGTAGTACGTGCCCCCAGGTTTTGAGGTCATTGATGGGGGGCCGCTCCGTCTTCCTCGCACCTTCTTTGCACCAGCTACTATGCCTGACATAAGGCATGAGGAGTATGCAATTGGCATCGTCGAGCCGGAGCCGCTGCCGGATGAGATTCCCCTCTACCGCAACATGGTTAGCGATTTTGTTGTTAATCAGTTGGGGAGAGATGTTCTTGATGCTCAGCCATGGATTCAGGGGGTCGGACTGTTCCGCTTCCGTAGTGCTGTCTCTAGGCATGTTATGGTGGATCGTCCACCCTTTGATTTGGGCAATGATCGCTTTGTTCGTTTTATTCCGCATGATGAGGGGATTAACTATAGAGGTGCTCAGGGCTTTCGCTGTGGTTGGGTCATGCTATTGGGTATCCCTCTTGATTATCATCGGACGCAATACATTGCAGATGTGATTAGCACTTTTGGGCGTTTTCATGCTTGGCATCAGATGGATCAACTTATGGTGCGGACTCTTTGTTTATGTGTCCTTCCCTGCTCCTACCATGGTCCCTCGGGGTGTGGTTTATCATGAGTATGGAGATTTTGGTGCTACTAGGGTTTCTTGGTCTGCTCCAGTTTATGTTCTCTCTGCGGATTTTGCGAATGTGTTGCCTGCTGATGAGGACCCAATGCCTTTTGATGGGAATCCACGTCCCCTTCCTGGCCAAATGCATTTCAACAACCATAACTAGGTAATGCCGGAGTTCCCTGAGTTAGGATGGAATGATGTTCCTCCTCCTCCTGCTGGCAATGCCAATGAGCAAGATGATGCTTTCCATGGCAATGCTGCTGAGCCGGTGGAGCCTGAAGAACCTGTTCAGTCTCAGGAGTCCATGGTGTTGCAAGTCTCTGATGATTCTATCAATAATGTCAATGAATCCAGCTGCCTTGCCCAATGCAGATATTGCTCCCTTTCAACCACATGCAGATCAACTCCCAGCTCAGCAGGTTCTGCATGTTGGACATGTTTTAACTGTCTTTGGGCCAGTTCTGCCCCCTCAGATGCAATGGACCCGTACCTTCTGTAAGTTCATGCAGTTTTTTGACTCTACAGTCATCCCTCGGCCACTACAAATGCCTCTATTTTCATTCATCAAGAAATCTTGGAGTCATAGTCTCTCTGATGGAATTCTGGAGTTCAGTCTGTTGCCATCCTCATCTGCTACTGAGAATGTTGGTCAATTTTCACCTGCCAAGCGTCCGGTCGCTCGTGCACTCTGTTTCGATGAGCCCATTGAATTTTCTAAACCCGTTACATAGAAGTTCCAGTTTACGGCTATGCCTGTTATTAGCAATAAGAGAACTTGTAAAGCTGCATCCGTTTGGCCTGTTCTGATTGATTCTCAGGTCCATCGCAGTGCTAGACTTAGTGCCTTGCATCATGGATTTCGTCAGGCGCCTCCAAGATCTGTCAGCCCACAGCTTGTCAAGCGCTCTAAGAAGGGCAAAACCAATGCCCAGCCTGCTACCCCGGCTACGTCTGCTCGTGATGAACCTGTTGTGCCTTCTCCAATGGCCATCTCACATCTTCAGTGCATTGGAGTAGGGCTGCGTATTGCCCCTGAGAAGATAACAGCGGAGAAGCTTGTTGCAGATCCTTCTGGTGCCAACTCTAGCAAGAGTTCTGATGATGATTGAAGCCTGCTGTAGTTTGGGTCGCTAGCGAACCCGTTTAATTGCCACTTATCTTTGCTTTTGTTTTTTATGTTGAACTCTATGCTCCTGCTAGGTGGATGTTGTAGGTCAATGCGTGACCTGCTTTTGCTTTTACTTCCTTTGGTTTGTAATGAATCAGACAATCTTTAGAGACTAGAAGATCTTGTGTTGGAATGTGCATGGCCTTAATTATGAAGTGAGGCAACTTGCAGTTAAACAAAAGATAGAGGAAAGTGTGTGCTCTATTGTCTGTTTGCAAGAATCTAAATGCATGCATATCGATCAGTGTTTTCATAGGAAGTTTTGTCCTCGGCGCTTTCATAATTTTGTGTATATACCATCGTCTGGTGCTTCTCGTGGTATTGTGATTATTTGGAACTCTGCTTTCTTCTCTGGTAAATTATCAAAGCTCACTCTTATGGCATCATTGTAGAATTCACTTCCATGCACACTTCTAACGTTTGGACATTGGTTTTAGTTTATGGTCCGTGCCAGAGTCCTGCCCGCGACGATTTTGCTCAGTGGTTATATAATCTGAACATACAATATGATGAGAAATGGCTACTTCTTGGTGATTTTAATTTTATGCGTTCTTTGGAGAATCGTAATTTGCCTGGGGGTAATGTAAATGACATCTTCCTTTTCAATGAAATCATTGGTCATCTAGGATTGGTGGAACTATCAATAAAAGGAAGATAATATACTTGGTCCAATATGCAAACAAATCCTCTTCTTGAGCAAATCGATTGTTTTTTCACCATAGTATCTTGGACTTCGGATCATCCCAATACTATGGTCATGCCTCTTGCACGGACAGAATCGGATCATGTGCCATGTGTGGTTTCTGTTGCCACTACTATTCCTAAGGCCAAAGTCTTCCGCTTTGAAAACTATTGGGTAAATTTGCCAGGTTTTTCTGAATGTGTTTCTGAGATATGGAAGATACCTGTTAGGAAGTTTTCTGCTGCTGGTACAATTTCGTCTAAGTTTAAAGCTCTGTGTTATGCTCTCAAGAAGTGGCATGTGAGCCTTTCCAAAGTTAAAAACCTAATTGTAGATTGTAACAAAGTGATTCTATACTTTGATGGTTTGGAAGAACTCCGACCGCTTACTTGGTCGGAGATGAATTTTCGAAAGATTGTCAAACTTCATCTTGAGGAAATCCTTCATTTGCAATTTATTTATTGGAAGCGGCGATGTACTATCAGATCCATCAAAGTGGGTGAGGAAAATTCCAAAAATTTCCATGCCATGGCTACTGGACGTTACCGCAGAAACACCATCTCCTCCATTAAAAATGATGCAGGCGATGTGGTGACTGATCATTAACAGCTTGCCTCCATGTTTTGGGTTGATTTCAAGCTGCGTATGGGGCAATCCAAGGGTATTCGCATGAAGTTTGATCTTGACAGCCTCCTGACTAGAGTTGATGGGCTTGAGGCTCTATCTAGGCCTTTCACAGAAGAAGAAGTGGATGAAGTAATTAAGCATATGCCAACAGATCGTGCCCCTAGACCGGATGGATTTACTGGCCTCTTTATGAAGAGATGTTGGAGTGTTCTTAAGAAGGATTTTATGAATTTGGTTACAAAATTTTATGAGGGAAATTGCAATTTGGAGTGTCTTAACACCTCTCTCATTGCCCTCATACCTAAGAATTTAAGCCCTGAAATTTTTGGTGACTTTAGGCCAATTTCATTAACAAATACATGCTTAAAATTCTTAACCAAGCTATTGGCGAATCGTCTGCAGAAAGTAATCCTTCAATGCATCCACCGTAACCGATATGGATTTCTCAAGTGTCGTTGGATCCAGGATTGCCTAGTGTGGTGTTTTGAATATATACACCAACGGAAAGCTTCAAAGAGGCCCATTGTTTTACTGAAGCTGGATTTCACTAAAGCTTTTGACACGATCGAACATGAAGCCATTCTCAGAATTCTTCAGTGCAAGGGTTTTCATGATCGTTGGAATGGTTGGGTCAGTAGCTTACTTTGATCTGGTTCTTCATCAGTTCTTTTAAATGGTGTCCCAGGTCAAGCACTTTAAATGTAAAAGTGGAGTTCGTCAAGGTGATCCTTTATCGCCTCTACTGTTTATAATCGCAGTGGATCCCTTGCAATCTGTGGTGAATGACATGTGCAGCCGTAATATCCTCACCATGCCAATCCCAACAAGGTCCAATGATTACCCCATTGTCCAATACGCGGATGACACCCTGATTGTTTTGCCTGCTATTGATAGTCAATTAATGCACTCAAAGATATGCTGCAGAATTTTGGTGAATCCACGAGTTTGTGTGTTAACTTTAGTAAATCCTCCCTGATCCCAATGAACATGTCTGAAGAGTAAGGAGTCAAAATTGCTTCTTTGTTAGGACGCTCTGTTGGCTCAATGCCTTTCACGTATCTTGGTTTACCCATGGGCACTTCTAGGCCAACTATTTATGATCTGTTGCCTCTTGTTGATCGCATTGAGAGAAGGTTGTCAGCATCTTCTTGCCTTCTCAATCAGGGCAGTAGGCTTCAACTCCTTGAGTCAGTCCTCACATCCATGCCCATATATTTCCTCTGCTCCTTATCCATACCATAGGGTATCCTCAAGCAGATTGAACGGATTGAAAGGCAGTGTCTTTAGAGAGGGAATACTGATAATCCTAGACAATCTCTTACTGCATGGGATTTGGTTTGTCGACCAAAGAAGTATGGTGGCCTAGGCGTCACTCATTTGGGAGTTCAGAATGAAGCTCTTCTGATAAAGCACTTGTTTAAGTTCTTCAACAAGAAAGATGTTCCATGGGTAATCTTATTTGGGATTCATATGATCATTCATCAGCTCCACAAGTTACTCAGCTTTGTGGCTCATTTTGGTGGTGTGACGTGCTGAAACTGTACGACAAATTCTGTATGTTAGCCACTCTACAGGTGCATGCAGGGGACACGGTGGTGTTCTGGTTTGATCCTTGACAAATTGACAATGGAGTGATTGCCCTTAAGGATCATTTCCCTAGGCTTCATTCATTTGCCATTGATGATATGATAACAGTCAAGGACTTCTTTGATTGCCAATCAATGGTTGAGGGTTTCCATCTTCCCTTCTCCTCGAAAGCATATCTGGAACTATCTCAGCTTCAGGCTTTGTTGCAACCCATCAGCTTGGATCCAAATGAGAAGGATATTTGGAAATGGCCGTCTAAATCCGGGGAGTATCAGTCTAAGCTCTACTATGAGTTCACCTTCTCTCATCTGGGGATTGATCCAATCTTTAAGTGGATATGGAAATGTTCCTGTACACTCAAGATCAAGGTTTTTGGGTGGCTTTTATTGATGGGTCGCCTTAACACACGGGACATGATGCAAAGGAGACATTGGAACATCCAAGATGATACTAGTGTTCTTTGCTAGTCTTCCCTGCATGAAGATAGAGTCCACCTCTTTTTCTCCTACAATTTTAGTCAAAGAGCTTGGAATTATCTTGGGATTTCTTGGCAGGCCCTACCCAACCAGCCACTTTCATGATGGCCTCAGCTTCTAAGAAAGAATTTAATAGACCTTTCTTTTCTGAGGTAGTTTTTACTGCAGCTTGGAACATCTGGACACAGAGGAATGGGAAGATTTTCAGAAATGAGGCTCCTAGCTTTAGATCTTGGAGGAGGAATTTTGTGCATGATCTTTCTCTATTAGCACACAGAATCAAATGTAAATATAGGGATAGCCTGTTAGCTTGGATAGCCTCTCTCCCCTAGTTCTCTTTGTAAGTATTGTAATTTACTTTCTCTTGTTTTATTTCCTTTTTGTACAGTGAACTTTATTATTTTGATGAATAAAGAGCTGTGAGGTTGTTGCCTTGCAGTATATAGTCAAAAAAACTCTTTATGACGAACTCTTTATCACCTCCATAATCGAGAAATATTTCCTTAGTCCTGTTAGGTAACTAAGGATAACTTTGACCGTTGTCCAGTGATCCACTCCTGGATCACTATCGTACCTCCTTGCCAAACTCATGGCAAGGTACATAATAAGTCTGGTACACAACATAGCATACTTTATAGAACCTATGGCTGAGGCATAGGGAATGATTATCATTCTCTTTCTATTTTCTGCCGTGGTCAAGTTTTGAGTCTTACTCAACTTCACACCTTGCAACACAGATAAGAACCCTTTCCTTGATTGATCTATTTTTTCTTCTTCAAAATTTTGCCAAGGTATATACTTTGTGAAAGTCCTATTAAGCATCTTGATCTATCCCTCTAGATCTTAATGCCCAATATATAAGTAGCTTCACCGAGGTCTTTCATTGAAAAACTTTTATTCAAGTATCCTTTTATGCTATCCAGAAATTCTATATCATTTCCAATCAACAATATGTCATCCACATATAATATTAGAAATGCTATAGAGCTCCCACTCACTTTCTTGTAAATACAGGCTTCTCCAAAAGTCTGTATAAATCCATATGATTTGATCACTTCATCAAAGCGTATATTCCAACTCCGAGATGCTTGCACCAGTCCATAAATGGATCGCTAGTGTCGGATTTCGGGTTCCGCAATCCCTTGACAGGTTCGAACTCTAGGGTGCGTGTGGAGATCTCAACCTACCCAGCCTGCCTACTCACAATTCTCAAAGCCTAGCGCGTCGAGCTCAAAGGGACAGAGAGACACAACAGTTTATCCTGGTTCAGGCCACCTTGCGGTGTAATACCCTACTCCAGCTTCGTGGTGGATTCCCTCGATGGGGTGAGGATGAACTAGTATAGTGGATGAACAGCCTCATGAGGTGAGGTGTTCTTGAGCTCGGGTGAGCTGGTGAAGGAGGAATGGCCTCGCTCCGTTCGGATCGGATCCCCTTCTATGGTGGTAGCTATGTCCTATTTATAGTGGCCTTGGTCCTCTTCCCAAATGTTGGCGGGAAGGAATCCCACAATGGCCGGATTTGAAGGGGGCAAGAAGTACATCCTATCCTGACTAAAGTGGTCTTCGCCAGCGAAAAGCCTCTGGTCGTGATGCTGCGGTGGGCTTGGCGATGACCTCCATCCTGCTGTCCTGGCGGTCTTGGTCTTGTTGCACCAGAATGGAAACCTTTGGCTGATCCCTCGGGACTCCGCGCCTACTGCTTGCCTCTTTTGCAACAAAGAGGAAACTGGTACTCTGTGCCCGCTGGCGCCCGCCTAGCCTTGGTCATCATGGCTCATGTCAGCTAAGCCTCATGAGGTGCACCTTGCATAGAAGTCTCCGCTCCTCGGGAGACAGCCTGAGGATGCCGATCCCCTTAGAGGTCTTGGTGTCATCTGCCTCGCGAGGCTTGGCCCCTTGCGAGGGTCTTGAGTTGCTGCTGCTAAAGTTGGGCCGTACCAGGCCCTCGATGGAACCATGCAGTGGGCCGCAGGCAGGCAAGTCTGGGTACCCCCATATCCAGAACGCCGATAGTAGCCCCCGGGCCAAAGGCGCGCTCGGACTTGGCTTCTGGGAAAAACCAAAGGGCAAGTGCAGAGCGCCGCGGGCCCTAACCGCTTGCGGCCTTGAATGATGCGTGGCGATTGATGGGACGTGTGCGTCTCCATTTCCCCATGCTGCCGTGAAATCTGCCAAGCCTGGCAGCCGCCCGTTGCCAGAGCAGTTCGCCACTATAGATTGTCACGCTTGGCCTTTGTTCCTTTTCTTCCCAGGCTTGCAATCCTTCGCACAGATCTGGTGCCAGCGCCACTCCCCCTTCCTAGCTTCCGCCATGGCTCCACGGCAGAGGAGGAAGAAGGGGAGGTCTTGCGCCCCGGCTGGACCCTCGCCGGCCTTGGAGTCGGCCCTTGAGCAGTCGACGGTGATCAATTGGGAGGGGCTAAACAAGCGGAAGGCGACGGCCGCCCGGCCCATGTCTTGGCTTGTGGGTGATATGAGTGCCACCGAGATTCCCAACTATCTTCACGCTCTCTTCACGGACCTGATTCCCCCTTTCTATCCTTTCTTCAATGCCATAATCTCGCACTACCAGATCCACCTTCTGCACCTGGATCCCCGCTCCATCATCCTCCTTGCTGTCTTTGTTTTCATTTGCGAGGCCATGGTCGGCATTACTCCTTCTGTGGCCCTGTTTCGCCACTTCTTCTTGCTCCGTCTGCTCGACGCCCGCCAACGCTCGGGGTGCATGACCTTCGAAGTTGTTGCGGCGGCTGCCGGCTCGGGGATCAACTTCGAGTTGTCGCCTGACGCAAAGGGGTTCCCAAAGCAGTGGCTATTTGTAGACGTCGGTACACGCAACCCCCTGCTTCTGACCCCTCGGGTGCCTACGGAGCCCAGCTCCGGCTGGGGGCATGTGAAACTTGTCGACCGTCGGCTTACTCGCATCTGGAAGAGGCTAGACAGGCTGCAGATGCTGGGGGTCATAGCACCAATGGTGGTGAAGGAATTCGTCCAGTGGCGCATCGCCCGCTTCAGCGCCATTCCCGCCCGATGTGGACCTTCACTGGTGTCGAGGACTCCATGAGGCTCCAGGAGCCGACGCTGCCTTCCAAGACCCTAAGCAAGGTGCATGAGCTTCTGACGGGTGACTCCAAGCCCGCTGATCTTCCAGGAAATGGCTGCCTCATCTACCAATGCTCGAACAAGGTGGCCTTCGGGGAGCAGATGCCCCTCTTCGACGAGTGGGGGTTACTCCCGGGTGGGCCTTGAGGGGGCCCGCGAGAATCCCATCCTCGTGGCTTGCCTGCTACTTGATCCTACGGCTTGCACCCCAAGTGTGGAAGCAAGGAGGTGCATGATGCCAGCTGCTGTCGAGGGGACCTCCAGAGGTCCTGCGCCACCAAGAGCTCTAGAGGCCGAGACTCCTAAGGCCCAAGAAAGGGCCACCGCGGGGTCTGCGCAACCTGATGCTCTGGAGGCTAAGGCTCCTGAGGCTCGGGGTAGCGGTTCCGAGGTGGTTGCTGATGGGGAGGCGCCTCCTGGTGCCCCTGAGGCTGCCGCTCAAGGAACCCAGCCGAGCACTCCTGCTCCTGGGGACCGTCCCTTGTGGCTCGGCCGGCTTCTTCTGAACCTTGAAGCGCTCCACAAGAGGAAGGGATCTCCGACCTACAGTGGTGACGCCTGCCGAGCGCTGAAGCTAAGGAAGTACATGGTTGTGGATGAGTAAGTACCTCATTTTGTGATTCCCTGCGCGCCACACTCTTTTCTGACTAGGGCCTCGCAGGGTCCCCGTGACAGTGAAGCCTCGGGAGAGGCGTCCTTCCGAGGATCCTGGCTTGATCCTGACGCTTTGCCCCCCATGCTCCAGGATCCGCCCAAGGCATGAGGCTGACCCTGGCTGCTGGGGCACCGCAAGGGGGCCCCGGACTCAAGCCTCCTACCTCCTTCTTCGGCACCTCGACCTGGGGGGTGAGTGGCGCGCCGACGGCTCTCCCACTAATCACTGCTGATGGTCGGGTGCCCCTTGGGCCATCTTCATCTTTAGGTTATGGAGCTGTACCAGCCAGCCCCCGGCCGGAGGCGGGCGAGACGTCCCACGCCCCTTCAGCGGCTCCCGGGGCCAAAGAAAGGCTTGGTCGTGCACTGGCGTTGATGCGCAGGTGCAGCGCTGTCCACTTCGAGTTCTATGGCAAGGCGATGCACGCGATGATCCGGCTTGGTGGAGAGCTGGCCGACATCTACACCCGGCTCGAGGCAGAGGACAGTCGGTTGGCACGTGAATGGCACCAGCTGAAGGTTGCCATCAACCTTGGGCAGCATTGGCGCGATCAGGCCGACACGTGTGCGGCGACCTCCCTTGCAACTTCTCACGAGGCTTGCGCCCGCGCCCTGGAGGAGGCCGAAGCCGCTAACTGCAGTCGTGAGGCAGCTAAGCAGCGAGAGTGGGAGATCCTGTCTTCAAACGCTGCCCTTGAGTAGGGGATCGAGGCACGGCGTGCCCTCCTAGCCGCGTCGCCGGGCGAAGCGCCTCTCATCGAGGCGGAGCTTCTGAGGAGCCAAGATGACCTGGCACTAGAGGCTCTAGAGCATAGCCTAGCATTAGAGTGGCTGGAGGTGAGGGAGTGCTGGGAGGCCGCGGGTGAGGATGTTGTCGCCACCCGAGAAGCCCGGTCCAGCTGGAGGTTGAGGAGAAGGTGGAAAAGGCACGCGCGGACCTGGCTGAAGGGCACCGCCTGTAGCAGGAGCTGTTCAAAGCCGAGCTTGAGGGTAGGACCACCACCCTGAAGGTGAAGCTGGAATCTGCGGAACGGTGTGAGAATGCCGCCAAGGAGGCTCTGGCTTCTTCCGAATCCGCCTTGGCCTCTACCCGCGCTGAGTTATCCTCCCTTTAGCAGCAGGTCAAGGGTATCGCATCCCTTGCGGAGAGGACTGCGAACAAAGCGAACCGTCGCCTGATGCTGCAACACAAGCACGGCTTGATGCTCCAGGATCTCCGAGCGAGAGCTAGCCATGCCTTGGGCACCATCTACGACGAGAGCGCTCCTCATCCGCACGAGAACGATTATGCCAGCCACCTGAACTTCTTCATCGACATGGTGACCCGCCTGGAGGATCGGGCCACGAGGGCTCGCAAGCTTGTTAGGGAGAGGAGCCGGGGCCTTATTGGGCACGTGTTCTCGCGTGTCTTCAGAAACCTCCTCAGCCGTGATTCCCACTTCGACTTCAATGCTGTGCTACCCCCTATGCCCGCGGCTACTCAGGACAGACTAGCCAGGTGGGTGGATGACCATGTGGACGCCCTGGTGGAAGAGTTTGCTCCTGAGGATGATACAGTCGTGCTTGCGGCCGGAGTAGGTGGCACCAGCGGCGATGATGAAGAGAATGGTCGTGACGACATGGGAAGTGCAAGCGGCACGGATGGAGGTGATGAAGAGGGCACACTCAGCTAGGCCCACACTTCTTTTTGCTTTAACTTGTATGACCAAAACTTGAACGCCTCCTCGTGAGAGCATTTTGAAAGGGGGGGCTTGCGATGTATATGATTATGAAATGCTTTTGAAGTAGCGCCTGTGGTGCGACCCTTCAGGTCTGCAGCCTCGGGCAGGGTGGTTGTTATGACTTATATTTGGTTCCGCGGGTCTCGTGTGAGCCCTGATGCCACAACAATGCGTGTCTTCTCGCGGCGAGCCTGCCATAGGCTCGTGAGGGTCTGTTCCTCCCTATGAGCCTGTTGACCTATCCTGGAGTGCTTCGTGAGGGACTAACTACTGGACCACGACTAGGTACGCGCGTGGTGGCCGCATCCCTGGTCCCCGGGGGAAGCCTTTGCATGCTCGGTGCCGGCTTGATCATGCTCGACGCACGCACACCGCGCCCAGCCCCTGCTCATGAGGCACTTGGGGGAGGGGTAGCAGGCATGAGCCCCGCTCAAAAACACGAAACCAGAAAGCGAGAGAATGATACAAGACAAGAAAACTTCCCCCCGTTTTTCTTTTGTTAAATGCACAAGAGCCAAGTTCATACCAAAAAGCTGGCAAATTGGGTACAAAAAGAAAGGCGAAAGCAAAGGGTCGCGTCCAGCGCCTAGCTAGTCTTCAGGTCTTCTCACCAGTGCGCAGCTAAGTGCTTCCACTGGGCGTGGGAATAGTCATTGGGGGACAGTGTCGACGGCCAGCGCGGAGCATGGTGCTTCCACTTGGACGTGGGTGGGAGCCCCCGTGATGCCCCAGGGTGGCACTCAGGAGACTTCGGGGCGTGTACAACCCCAGTCATTATTACGTGAGAGTGTCACGAGCGAAGACCTTCATAGGACGGAGCCTTGCTTCGTGTCACCCGATGAGGACCCCACCCTATGCCGCCCCCGACCACCGTTGGGGCGTCCAGAAACCAAGACGAGACCAAGGGGCAAGGGGGACGCT
>NC_041393.1:250539451-250667406 GCF_002162155.2 Triticum dicoccoides
CTCGTCGACGCCTTCCTTGGCGGGGAGCCTACCTCCAAGCAGCGTCTTGCTCCATGCAGCACGGGGGAGGCCCTAGCCCTGGGCTCCCTCACGCCACTCCCAAGGCCCTTCGTGCTCCTGCGGCTGGGCCGCCGCCCTGGGAGCCCTGGCAGTGGCTGCGCCCTAGTTCACCTGTGATCCATGGCTAGCGCAAGCGTGCTCTTGAGGCGTTAGCTGTACCCAGTGGTTGTTGCTGTCGAAGGCGTTGGTGGAGCCCTGCAGTGGCTCACAAAGAGCCTCGGCTTCGTGTACCTCCAGCGCCCAGCCTAGCATGGGGGATATGCTGGGGCCTTGTCCCGACGCGTACGTCAGGTCCACTGCGATGGGCACGTAGGATTTTGGGCTGGCCGCGCCTAAGTTGCTGCCTGGTTGCCTCGCCTTCCGCCCCCCGCATTCCTCACAAGGTCCTGTTGACTGAGGGCTGGTACCCCAGCGCAGCCCCGGGGGAGGTTGCTCGGAGTCGCCCCACCCCGAGGTGGCTTGGTCGAAGTAGTGCGGGCTGCGTCATGAGGTATGCCAACACCGAGAGGCTCTTCAGGGGCCATGGAAGGGGTGCACGGGCATGGCGAGGGTGAGCGCGTGCCCCCGCCATGGCCTACGACGTGGGCAGGGTGTAGAATGGTGTTGCGCCCCCGCATGCTGCATCCAACAATTTGACAACTCGCTCCAGCAAGGCGTCACAGCCGCTTTCTACCAGCCTGCACCTCAGTAGTTCTTGAGCCACGATGACCGCGGCCCGCATGTTCGCCTGCTCTCGGCGAGTGTGTGGTCTTGTTGCTGTGGTGTAGCTTGAAGATTGCACAGCAGCGCGGTTGTGGCACGACGCTAGAGGAGGGGGCTGTGGCCCGCGCCTCCCGCGGCCCGCGGCACCAGGAAGGGCGCGGGCCATGAGCAGCGTGGAGTGGAGGTCTTCCTCGTCGGCATGTACTATTGAAGAAGCCCGGACAACCCAGTGCTCAACATGGGCTCTCGGGGCGTCGGCCATGGTTTCGGTGGACTAGCGGCGGACCGGTCGGCGGAAGAGAAGATCCAACGCACCCCTACCTGGCGCGCCAAATGTCGGATTTCAAATTCCACAAACCCTTGATAGGTTCGAAGTCTGGGGTGCGTGCGGAGATCTTAACCTACCCAGCCTGCCTACTCACGATTCTCAAAGCCTAGCGCATCAAGGTCAAAGGGACAGAGAGACACAATAGTTTATTCTGGTTCAGGCCACCTTGTGGTGTAATACCCTACTCCAGCTTTGTGGTGGATTGCCTCGATGGGCTGAGGATGAACTAGAAAGTGGATGAACAGCCTCAGGAGGTGAGGTGTTCTTGAGCTCGGGTGAGCTGGTGAAGGAGGAATGGCCTCGCTCCATTCGGATTGGATCCCCTTCTATAGTGGTGGCTAAGTCCTATTTATAGTGGCCTTGGTCCTCTTCCCAAATGTTGGCGCGAAGGAATCCCACAACCGCCGGATTTGAAGGGGGACAAGAAGTACATCCTATCCTTACTAAAGTGGTCTTCACCTGCGAAAAGCCTTTGGTCATGATGTTGCGGTGGGCTCGGCGATGACCTCTGTCCTGCCGTCCTAGGTCTTGGTCCTGTTGCACCAGAATGGAAACATTTGGCTGATCCCTCGAGACTCCGCGCCTGCTGCTTGCCTACTTTGCACCAAAGAGGAAACTGGTACTCTGCGCCCGCTGGCGCCCGCCTGGCCTTGGTCGTCATGGCTCACATCAACTAAGCCTCGTGAGGTGCACCTTGCATAGAAGTCTCCGCTCCTTAGGAGCCAGCCTGAGGAGGCCGATCCCCTTAGAGGTCTTGGTGTCGTCCCCCTCGCGATGGTATTGAGTTACTGCTACTGAAGCTGGGTCGTACCAAGCCATCGATGGAGCCATGCAATGGGCCGTCGGCAGGCAAGTCTGGGTACCCCTGTATCCAGAACGCCGACAACTGGAGCATGCACACTTTGTTAGTACCTTTAGGATTGACAAAACCTTCTGGTTGCATAATATACAACTCTTCTTTAAGAAATCCATTAAGGAATGCAGTTTTGACATCCATTTGCCAAATTTCATAATCATAAAATGCGGCAATTGCAAACATGATTCGGACAGACTTGAGCATCGCTATGGGTGAGAAAGCGTCATCGTAGTCAACTCCTTGAACTTGTCGAAAACCTTTTGCGACAAGTCGAGCTTTATAGACAGTAACATTACCATCAGTGCCAGTCTTATTCTTGAAGATCCATTTATTCTCTATGGGTCACCGATCATCGGGCAAATCCACCAAAGTCCACACTTTGTTCTCATACATGGTTCCAATCTCAGATTTCATGGCCTTAAGCCATTTATCGATATCTGGGCTCATGATAGCTTCTTCATAGTTTGTAGGTTCGTCATGGTCAAGTAACATGACTTCCAGAACAGGATTACCGTACCACTCTGGTGCGGATCATGCTCTGGTTGACCTACGAGGTTATGTAGCAACTTGATATGAAGTTTCATGATCTTTATCATTAGCTTCCTCTCCAGTTGGTTTAGGCATCATGGGAACAGATTTCTCGGATGAGCTACATTCAAAATTGAGAGAAGGTACAACTACCTCATCAAGTTATACTTTCCTCCCACTCATTTCTTGCGAGAGAAACTCCTTCTCTAGAAAGGTTTCGTTCTTAGCAACAAAAATCTTGCCTTCGAACTTGTAGTAGAAGGTGTACCCAATTGTTTCTTTTGGGTATCCTATGAACACACACTTTTACGATTTGGTTGAGCTTATTAGGCTGAAGCTTTTTCACATAAGTATCACAACCCCAAACTTTAAGAAATGACGGCTTAGGTTTCTTGCCAAACCACAGTTCATACAGTGTCTTCTCAACGGATTTAGACGGTGCCCTATTTAAAGTGAATGCAATTGTTTCTAATGCATAACCCCATAACAATAGTGGTAAATCGTTAAGAGACATCATAGATCGCACCATATCTAAGTACGGTTACGATGTTTGGACACAGCATTACGCTGTGGTGTTCTAGGTGGCGTGAGTTGTGAAACTATTCCACATTGTTTTTAATGAAGGCCAAACTCGTAACTCAAATATTCACCTCCACGATCAGATCGTAGAAACTTTATTTTCTTGTTACGATGATTCTCCACTACACTCTGAAATTCTTTGAACTTTTCAAATGTTTCAAACTTGTGTTTCATTAAGTAGATATATCCATATTTGCTCAAATCATCTGTGAAGGTCAAAATAATGATACCCGCCACGAGCCTCAACACTCATCGGACCGCATATATCGGTATGTATTATTTCCAATAAGTCATTAGCCCGTTCCATTGTTCCAGAGAACGGAGTTTTAGTCATCTTGCCCATGAGGCACAGTTCGCAAGTATCAAATGCTTCATAATCAAGTGATTCCAAAAGTCCATTAGCATGGAGTTTCTTCATGCGCTTTACACCAATATGACCTAAAAGGCAGTGCCACAAGTATGTTGCACTATCATTATCAACTTTGCATCTTTTGACATCAATAATGAATATGTGTATCACTACGATCGAGATTCAATAAACCATTAACATTGGGTGTATGACCATAGAAGGTTTTATTCATGTAAATATAATAACAATTATTCACTGTCTTAAATGAATAACCGTATTGCAATAAACATGATCTAATCATATTCATGCTCAATGCAAACACCAAATAACATTCATTTAGGTTCAACACTAATCTTGAAAGTATAAGGAGTGTGCGATGATGATCATATAAATCTTGGAACCACTTCCAACACACATCGTCAATTCACCCTCAACTAGTCTCTATTTATTCTGCAACTCCTGTTTCGAGTTACTAATCTTAGCAACCGAACAGGTATCAAATACCCAGGGGCTACTACGAGCACTAGTAAGGTACACATCAATAACATGTATATCAAATATACCTTTGTTCACTTTGACAGCATTCTTATTCGCCAAATATTTGGGGTAGTTCCGCTTCCAGTGACCATTTCCTTTGCAGTAGAAGCACTCAGTTTCAGGCTTAGGTCCAGCTTTGGGCTTCTTCATGGGAGTGACAACTTGCGTGTCATTCTTCCTGAAGTTCCCTTTCTTTCCCTTTTCCCTTTTCTTGAAACTAGTGGTCTTGTTTAATCATCAACACTTGATGCTTTTTCTTGATTTCTACCTTCATTGATTTCAGCATCACGAAGAGCTCGGGAATTGCTTTCGCCATCCCTTGCATATTATAGTTCATCACGAAGTTCTAGTAACTTGGTAATGGTGACTAGAGAACTCTGTCAATCACTATCTTATCTGGAAGATTAACTCCCACTTGATTCAGGCGATTGTAGTACCCAGACATTCCGAGCACATGCTCACTAGCTGAGCTATTCTCCTCCATCTTTTAGGCGAAGTACTTGTCAGAGGTCTCATACCACTCGACACGGGCATGAGTCGGAAATACCAATTTCACCTCTTGGAACATCTCATATGCTCCATGGCGTTCAACATTTTTGAAGTCCCGGTTCTAAGCCATAAAGCATGGTGCACTAAACTATCAAGTTGTCATCATATTGAGCTAGCCAAACGTTCATAACATCTGCATCTACTGTTGTAATAGGTCTGTCACCTAGCGGTGCATCAAGGAAATAATTGTTCTGTGCAGCAATGAGGATAAATCTCATATCATGGACCCAATCCGCATCATTGCTACTATCATCTTTCAACTTAGTTTTCTCTAGGAACATATCAAAAAACATAGGGGAGCTACAACGCGAGCTATTGATCTACAACATAATTTGCAAATACTATGAGGACTAAGTTCATGATAAATTAAAGTTCAATTAATCATATTACTTAAGAACTCCCACTGAGATTGACATCCCTCAAGTCATCTAAATGATACGTGATCCAAATCAACTAAACCATGTCCTATCATCACGTGAGATGGAGTAGTCATCAATGGTGAACATCTCTATGTTGATCATATCCACTATATGATTCACCTTCGACCTTTCGATCTCCAGTGTTCCAAGGCCATGTTTGTACATGCTAGGCTCGTCAAGTTTAACCCGAGTATTCCGCATGTGCAAAACTGGCTTGGACCCATTGTATTTGAACGTACAGCTTATCACACCCAATCATCACATGGTGTCTCAGCAGGAAGAACTTTCGCAATGGTGCATACTCGGGGAGAACACTTATACCTTGAAATTTAGTTAAGGGATCGTCTTATAATGCTACCACCGTATTAAGAAAAATAAGATGCATAAAGATAAACATTGCATGCAATCAAAATATGTGACATGATATGGCCATCATCATCTTGTGCTTTTGATCTCCATCACCAAAGCAGCGTCATGATCTCCATCGTCACCGGCTTGACACCTCGATCTCCATCGTAGCCTCCTGGTCGTCTCGGCAACTATTGCTTCTACGACTATCGCTGCCGCTTAGTGATAAAGTAAAGAAATGACATGCCATTTGTATTTCATACAATAAAGCGACAACCATAAGGCTCCTGCCAGTTGCCGATAACTTCTACAAAACATGATCATCGCATACAACAATGTATATCACATCATGTCTTGACCATATCACATCACAACATGCCCTGCAAAAACAAGTTAGATGTCCTCTATTTTGTTGTTGCAAGTTTTATGTGGCTGCTATGGGCTTCTAGAAAGAACCGTACTTACCTACGACACAAAGAGCACAACGGTGATTTATCAAGTTTGCTGTTTTAACCTTCACAAGGAACGGTCGCAGTCAAATTCGATTCAACTAAAGTCTGAGAAATAGACACCCACCAGCCACCTTTATGCAAAACTAATTGCATGTCTGTTAGTGGAACTGGTCTCATGAACGTGGTCATGTAAGGCTGGTCTGGGCCGCTTCATCCAACAATACTGCCGAATAAAATTAAGATATTGGTGGTAAGCAGTATGACGATCACCTCCCACAACTCTTTGTGTTCTACTCGTGCATATCATCTACGCATAGACCTGGCTCAGATGCCACTGTTGGGAAACGTAGCATGCAATTTCAAAAAAAATCCTACGCTCACGCAAGATCTATCTAGGAGATGCATAGCAAAAAGAGGGGGAGAGTGTGTCCATGTACCCTCGTAGACCGAAAGCGGAAGCGTTTACTTAACATGGTTGATGTAGTCGAACGTCTTCTTGTTCCGACCGATCGAGTACCAAATGTACTGCACCTCCAAATTCTGCACACGTTCAGCATGATGACGTCCCTCGAGCTCTTGATTTAGCAGAGGGTCGAAGGGTAGATGAGTTCCATCAGCACAACTATGTGGTGATGGTGATGGTGATGTGATCCGCGTAGGGCTTCGCATCAGCACCGCGAGAATATGACCGGAGGTGTAAACAGTGGCGGGGGGCGCCGCACACGGCTTGGAGTAATTTGTGTGTCTCATAGGGGCGCCCCCCATATATAAAGGAGGGAGGGAGAGGAGGTCGGCCCTAGGCGCCAAGTGGGAGGAGTCCCACTTGGAGTCCTTGTTGGATTCGGCGCCCCCTTTTCCTTTTATCGGAGAGGGAAAGGGGGAAGGAGAGGGAGTAGGAGAAGGAAAGGGGGGTCCTTTCCCTAGTCCAATTCGGACTCCTCCCTTGTGGGGGGCGCACAATCCCCTTGTGGGATGGTTAGCCTCCCTCCTATGGCCCATACGGCCCATATATTTCCCCGAGGGGTTCCGGTAACCCCTCCGGTATGTACCTGATACACTCCTGAACCCTTCTAGTGTCTGATTACTACCTTCCAATATATCAATCTTTACCTCTCGACCATTTTGAGACTCCTCGTCATGTCCGTGATCTCATCCGGGACTCTGAACAACCTTTGGTCACCAAAACACATAACTCATATAATACATATTGTCATCGAATGTTAAGCATGCGGACCCTAGGGGTTCGAAAACTATGTAGACATGACCGAGACATCTCTCTGGTCAATAACCAATAGCAGAACCTGGATGCTCATATTGGTTCCCGCATATTCTACGAAGATCTTTATCGGTCGAACCGCAATGTCAACATACATTATTCCCTTTGTCATATGTATGTTACTTTCCCGAGATCTGATCCTTGGTATCTCCATACCTAGTTCAATATCATTACTGGCAAATCTCTTTACTCATTCTGTAATGCATCATCACGCAACTAACTCATTAGTCACATTGCTTTCAAGGCTTCATATGATGTGCATTACCAAGAAGGCCCAGAGATACCTCTCTGATACTCAGAGTGACAAATCCTAATCTCGAGCTATGCCAACCCAACAAACACCTTCGGAGATACCTGTAGATCATCTTTATAATCACCCAGTTACGTTGTGACATTTGATAGCACACAAGGAATTTCTCCGGTGTCCGGGAGTTACATAATCTCATAGTCAGAGGAATATATATTTGACATGAAGAAATCAATAGCAATAAACTGAACGATCATTATGCTAAGCTGGCGGGTGGGCCTTAGCCGTCACATCATTCTCTAATGATGTGATCTCGTTTATCAAATGACAACACATGTCTATGGTTAGGAAACTTAACCATCTTTGATCAATGAGCTAGTCAAGTAGAGGCATACTTGGGACATGGTGTTTTGTCTATGTATTCACACATGTATCAAGTTTCCGGTTAATACAATTCTAGCATGAATAATAAACATTTATCATGATATAAGGAAATATAAAATAACAAATTTATTATTGCCTCTAGGGCATATTTCCTTCAGGCGCTCCATACTTGCCCTTTGGCTTCACCTCGAAGCCAAGTTCGAGCGGGCCTTGGGCCCGGGGGCTACTGTCGGTGTTCTGGGAACGGGGGTACCCAAACTTACCCGCCTGCAACCCATCGCGTGGCTCCATCAACGGCCCGGTACGGCCCACCTTCAGCATCAACGACTCAAGACCCTCGCGAGGGGCCAAGCCTCGCGAGGCAGACGACACCAAGACCTCCAGGAGGGGTAGCCTCCTCAGGCTGGCTCCTGAGGAGCAGAGATTTCTATGTGGGCTTCACCTCATGAGGCTTCATATGATGTGAGCCATGACGACAAAGGCCAGGCGAGCGTCAGCGAGCATAGGACATCAGTTTCCTCTTTGGTGCTAAGGAGGCAAGCGCAGGCGCGGAGTCCCGAGGAATCAGCCAAAGGTTTCCATTCCCATGCAACAAGACCAAGACCGTCGGGACGGCAGGACGGAGGTCATCACCAAGCCCACCATGGCGTCACGACCAGAAGCTTTGTAGGCGAATAATACTTTTGTCAGGATGAGATGTACTAGTTGTCTCCCTTCGAATTTGGCCATTGTGGGATCCCTTCCCGCCTTCATTTGGGAAGAGGACCAAGGCCACTATAAATAGGACCTAGCCACCACCATGGAGGGGGAGAGGTCATTCAGATCATCCTCTCCCCCACCAGCTCAAGAACACACCTCCTGAGGTTGTTCTTCCATTGTACTAGTTCATCCTCAAACCCTCGAGGCCAATCCACCATAAAGCAGGAGTAGGGTTTTACACCGCAAGGTGGCCCGAACCTGGGTAAATTGCCGTGTCCCCTTTCCTTTGAGTTCATCAAGTTAGGCTCTGAGATCGGAGAGTAGGCAGACTAGGGAGGTTGAGTTCTTCGCACGCACCCCAGAGTTCTAACCTCTCAAGGGTCTGCGGAACCCAAAATCCGACAGAAGATGAAGCTAAGAAGAAGGTTTTCCCATTATGTTTGAAGGGAAAAGCATTGACATGGCATAGGCTATGTGATGATATTGTATCTTGAAATTGGAATCGATTGAAATTGGAATTTCAGCAAAAAAATATCCTATGCATCTAGTTCATCGTGATCGTATATATACAATTTTTGGCCTCGTGAAGGATAAAGTATCAATCTAGCTTGGGGGAGGCTTAAGTCAATGTTATATTAATGCCCCAATCATGAGCTCTCGAGAGAAATTGTTATTCAGAACTTTTATGCTCGGCTTTCAAGTGATGATCAATTCATGCTCAATACTTCTTGTATTGGTTCTTTTATGAAGAAAACTATTGAATTAAAGTGGTATATGCCGGTGTTCTGGGAACGGGGGTCCCCAGACTTGCCTGCCTGCGGCCTGCGGCGTGGCTCAAGTGGAGGCCCAACGCAGCCCAGCTTCATCAGCACAAGCTCAAGACCCTCGCGAGGGGCCAAGCCTCGCGGGGCGGACGACAGGAAGCATCCTCAGGAGCAGCCTCCTCGGGCTGGCTCGCGAGGAGGCGGAGAGATCAAGGCAGGGTACCTCCCGAGGAGCCCGTGACGCAAGCCATGACGATCGAGACCAGGAGGGCGCCGGCCTGTGCAGTGTCCTTGTTTCCCTTTCGGTGCAAAGGGGGCAAGCACAAGCCAAGGCATCAGGCAAAGGTTACCGTTTCGGTGCAACAAGACGAAGACCAGCAGAACGGCAGGATGGAGGTCATCGTGGAGCCCAGGACGGCGTCATCGTCAGAGCCTTTGGCAGCCGAAGACCAACTTTAGTCAGGATAAGTGTACTAGATGTTCCCCTTCAAAATGGCCAATTGTTGGCGCCCTTCCCGCTCATTATTTAGGAAGAGGCCCAGAGCCTCCCTCTATAAATAGTACTAGCCACCCACAGGGTAGAGGCATCTAGAGACATCCAGAGATCGACCAGAGAGAGAGAGAGAAGCGACTGAACTCACCCTAGCAGTTCATCGCACCAGCTCAAGAATAGCCCCTCGCGAGGCTGTTCTCCCCTTGTATTGTTCATCATCAGCCCCTGAGGCAATCCACCATACCACACACTGGAGTAGGGTATTACACCACAATGGTGGCCTAAACCAGTATAAATCTCGTGTCCCTTGTGTGTTCATCTTTCTTGCTTAGATCCTTGCGAGACTTAGATGCGTGAGCTAGTAGGGGAAAGATCTTCATGCGCACCCCAGTGTTCGAACCTCAAGGGTCTGCCGGAACCCGAAATCCGACATTTGGCGCGCCAGGTAGGGGTGCGCCAGAATCTTTCTTCCGCTAGTCGTGTGAGATCTTCCGCCGTGACCATGCCTGACGCTCGCCGAGCTCGCGCTGAGCGTTGGGCTGCTCTTGCCACCCGCGTCGCCCAAACGGCGCCCGTCGGCGGTCGCCCCCATAGTTCTTCGTCGCCTGCCGCCAACGCCGCCACCGTCCCGGCGGGGAACGAGCAGTAGGCCTCGTCCCTGCATCCTTTGGTGCGGCGCGATGGCCGCACCGCCACCCCGTCGCCAACTCCAGCCGGTTCGTCGTCCCACGCCCGCTCCCACGAACGCGCCGCTAGCTCCAGCAGCCGATGCTGGCACTGGGGCCAGGGGGATCCGAGCCTTGGACCCTGCCCTGCGACACGTGCGGTGGCCACACAAGTTCCAGCCGGAGATGCCGCCGCGCTGCAACGGCGCGACAGATCCACTGGTCTCCCTGCTGGCGTATGAGGAGGCCATCCTTGAGGCCGGGGGCGACGACAGGGTGATGGCCAACTGGTTTCCCATGGCCCTCACCGGCGTTCCACGCATGTGGCTGCTCCACCTACCGACGGCTTCTGGGACCTCCTGGGGGTTGCTGTGCGGCCTCTTCCTCGCCCAATATGTCGCGCCAGCGCCCCCAGTCGTCGCGGCTCTCCTGGGCGGCTCACAAGCGCCACCTTCGAGCCGCCGCGTCAAGTCATTCACCCACGAGATCGGCACCGCCTCGAAGCGCCGAGAAGCTCCCCCGGGTTGGGTGGCGCCCGAGGCCGACCTGACCTTCAACTCGGACGATCACCCCTCCAACCCTGCTGGTTCGGGTGCGCTCCTGATGCTGTGCACCCCCACCATCTGCCAAGTGGCCGTCACCAGGACCGTCGTCGACGGCGGAGCTGGCCTCAACGTACTCTCTGTGGAGGCCTTTAGCCTCCTCCACGTGCCACTAGAGCGGCTTCAGCCCAGCAGGCCTTTCTCGGGTGTCGGAGTCGGTTCCACCGCCTCCTTGGGGTAGATTCGCCTCCCGGTGACCTTCGGCACCTACGACAACTTCCGCACAGAGCTGATCGACTTCGACATCGCCCCCATCGGCCTCCCCTATAACGCCATCCTCAGCTACCCGGCCTTGGCCCGGTTCATGGCAGCGACTCACCCGGCGTACAACCTCATGAAGATGCCCGGGAGCAGCGGCGTCCTCACCGTGTCAGGAGACACAAGAGATGCACTGCAGGCGCTCAAGCTTGCTTTCAAGACAGCCATAGTGGCGCAGCCCGCCGGCACTGATGTCCTCGAGCCCAAGGGGGCTGCGCCGGCTAAGAAGAAGCAGCTATTCACCCAAGACAAGGCGGAAACCAAGAAGATACCAGTCGACGAGGACGGGTCCACTAACGCCACCTTCACCATAGGCGCCAACCTCGAGCCTGAGCAGGAGGAGGCCTTGGTGAAGTTCTTGCGCGCGAACAAGAAGGTATTCGCGTGGGAACCTGACCAGCTGGCAGGGGTCCCGAGGGGCGTGATTGAGCATCACCTCAATGTGTGCCCCAACGTACGCCCCGTGAAGCAGAAGGCGAGGCGGCAGTCCACTGCAAGCTTTCATCATCCAAGAGACCCGCAAGCTGGAGGCGGCAGGGGTTATTCGCGAGGTCCGCTACCCAGATTGGTTGGCTAACCCGGTGGTCGTGCCGAAAAAGGGAGGAAAGGAACGCATGTGTGTCGACTTCACCAACCTCAACAAGGCCTGCCTGCAGGACCCATTTCCGCTTCCTCGCATCGACCAGATCGTCGACTCCACCGCTGAGTGTGACTTGTTATGCTTCCTGGATGCCTTCTCGGGCTATCACCAGATCAAGATGGTGGTGGAAGACGTGGAAAAAACGGCTTTCCTGACCCCATGTGGAGTGTACTGCTACACATGCATGCCATTTGGGTTGCGCAACGTAGGCGTGACCTTTCAGCGACTTATGCACATCGCCTTGGGTTGGCAGCTCGGTAGGAATGCAAAGGCTTATGTCGATGACATTGTGGTGAAGTCTCGGGAGGCAAAAACCCTGATACAGGACTTGGAAGAAACTTTCACGAGACTCAATGAGGTGGACCTGTGGCTCAACCCAGAGAAGTGTGTGTTTGGAGTCCCCTCGGGCAAGCTCCTGGGCTTCCTCGTATCCCACAGGGGCATCGAGGCCAACCCGGAGAAGGTCAAAGCAGTTGAAGACATGAGCCCGCCGAAGACCCTCAGAGAAATGCAGAAGCTCGTCGGGCGTGTGACCGCGCTAGGACACTTCATCTCCAAGCTGTGGGAACGAGCACTACCCTTCTTCAAGCTAATGAAGAAGAAGGGCCACTTTGAATGGACTGAAGAGGCCGACAAGGCATTCCAGGATCTCAAGAGGTACCTAACCCGCCCCCCAGTGATGGTAGCTCCGCGTCCTCGAGAGCCCCTGGTGCTTTACCTTGCAGCCATCCCCTACTCCGCCAGCGCAGCCCTGGTGGCGGTTAGGGAAGAGCGACGGACCAAAGCCGCAGCAACCGTCCGGGCCGAAGCGAAGCAAAGCCAAGAAGGCCTCACGGAGACCGCGACCGCAGCAGAAAAGGATCAGCCGCAGCAAGGGAGCACCCCCGGAGCAGAAGAGGCCCCTCCAAGCGACCAAGCGCTGGGGGCTCTGTCGTCTCGGGAGGCGCCCAAACCTCTGGAGGACACAAGCAGCGCCAGCGCACTCAACCTCGTCGAGCACCCCGTGTACTTCGTCAGCACGGTGCTACGGGACGCAAGGGCGCGGTACCCCATGCCTCAAAAACTCCTCCTCACACTATTGGTAGCTTCACGCAAGCTGCGGCACTACTTCCAAGGCCATCCCATCAGGGTCGTCTTAGCATACCCATTGGAAAGGGTACTCAGGAGCCCCAACTCAGTTGGAAGAGTCGCTGAGTGGAACATCGAACTACAAGCATTTCAGCTAGAGTTCAGCATGACCAGAGTCATCAAGGGGGCCGCACTTGCTGATTTCATGGCAGAATGGGCAGAGGAGCCAGGCCTTGAGGCTGGTGAGGACCGATCACTTTATCCAGGAAGCAAGGCACCAGACAACTGGGTCATGTACTTCGACGGGGCGTTCTCCCGACATGGCGTGGGGGCCGGCATAGAGCTCGTATCTCCCACTCAAGACAAGCTCTACTACGCCGTACAACTCTGTTTGCAGCATGGAGAAAAGGTCTCCAACAACATAGTAGAGTACGAAGGCCTGATAGCAGGCCTGAAAGTCGCAGTCGCCTTGAGGGTAAAGCGCCTCATCATCAAGGGCAATTCACAACTCCTCATCAACTTCTCCAACAATATATACGAGCCGAGGGATGAGCACATGGAAGCCTACCTTGCGGAGGTTCGCAGGATGGAGAAACAGATCTGGGGGCTGGAGCTGCAGCATGTGTCTCGCGGCACCAATCAAGAGGCTGACGACATCGCCAAGAGGGCATCCAGGCAGCTATCTCGGGAGCCTGGCATCTTCGAGGAGCGACTCTTCAAGCCCGCGGCAGCACCATCACTGTCAAGCACGGCGCAACCTCGGGAAGAACTCCCTCAACCGCCTACCTCGGGAGCCCCGGCCTGTGGCCCGGCCTCAGGGGCACGCGTGCTCCTGGCGTTCGAGCCTCAGGAAGGATGCTGGATCACAGAGCTCAGGAACTACTTGACACAAGGGACTCTCCTGGAGAAGGAGGAGGAAGCGGAGCGTGTGGTGCGGCAGGCCTCGGCCTACTGCATCAAGGATTGAGAGCTCTACCGGAGGCGACCAAATGACGTGTCCCTACATTGCATTTCCAGAGAGTAAGGGAAGGAGCTGCTGGCGGACATACACGATGGAGACTGTGGGCATCACTCATCATCACGGACCCTCATTGGCAAGGCGTTCCGCAGCGGGTTCTATTGGCCCACGGCACTCAATGACACCGTTGAGCTGGTGAAGGCATGTGAGGCTTGCCAATTCCACGCCAAGCAGATCCATCAACCGGCGGGGGGTCTGCAGACTATACCCCTCTCATGGTCGCTCGCAGTTTGGGAACTGGACATTCTGGGCCCGTTCCCTCGGGCGCCAGGGGGCTATCGCTACCTCTACATTGCCGTGGACAAGTTCACCAAGTGGGCTGAGGTGGAAGTTGTCCGCACCATCCCAGCGGGCTCCGTGGTCAAGTTCATCAAGGGCCTCATGAGCCGATTTGGGGCGCTGAACCGCATCATCACCGACAACGGTTTGTAATTCGCCAGTAATCTCTTCAAAACGTATTGTGCTAACCTTGGAACGCAGATATGCTACGCTTTGGTAGCACACCCCTGGAGCAACGGTCAGGCTGAGCGAGCCAACGCGGAGGTCCTGAGGGGCCTCAAAACCAGGACCTTCAAGAAGAAGCTGGAGGCCTACGGCAGGGGCTGGTACAACGAGCTCCAATCTGTGATGTGGTCTATCCGCACAACCGCGGCCAAGCCGACTGGCGAGACCCCGTTCTTCCTCGTCTATGGAGCTGAAGTCGTCCTCCCTCATGAGGTCAGGCGTCGTTCCGCACGGGTCATGGCGTTCGACGAGACACAGCAGGATGCCATGCGGGGGACGGATCTCGTGCTGGGGGAGGAACACCGTCGAGAGGCCGTGCTGCGTGCGGCAAGGTATCAACAGGCGCTACAACGATAGCACTGCCGCAACATCCGCCCCAGAACTCTTGAGGTAGGGGACCTCGTGCTCAGACGGGTCCTCACTAGGGAAGGGTTGCACAAGCTCTCTCACATGTGGGAGGGCCCGTTCAAGGTTGTTCTTGTTTCCAAGCCCGGCTCCGCGTGCTTGGAGACCCAGGAGGGGGTACTCATCCAGAACGCATGGAACATTCAACATCTCTGAAGATTCTACCCTTGAGCGAGGCCTAGTGCCAATGGAAAAGGCCCGGTGCCTATGAAGAAGGCCAATGCCTGTGAAGCCACCGCATTTTGGGGAAGGCACGGTGCCTGTGAAGAAGGCCAATGCCTGTGAAGCCACCGCATTTTGGAAAAGGCCCGGTGCCTATGAAGAAGGTCGATGCCTGTGAAGATCGCCGCTCGTGACACTCTCACGTAATAATGAGTGGGGTTTTACATGCCCCGAAGTCTCCGGAGTGCCGCCCTCGGGCCTCGGGGGCTCCCGCCCACGCCCAGTGGCAGCACTTAGCTCCGCGCTGGTGAGAAGACGTCGAAGACTAGATTAGGTGCCGGATGTGGCTTTTTCATTTGCTTTCTGTAGTTGGCTTGTTCTACCCTATTTGAAGTTTTATTGAAGCTGTCGCCATCTTTGGCTTGTGACCCTTTGCCTTTTTTACTCACTTACCTCGGTTTTCCCTCGCGCAAGTCTCACGAGGGAGGTACGCGGGCACCCTCGCGAGTGTTTTCTGGCCCGGTCGTTTGGAGCTTTCTTATTCAAGTCCGCTGAGGGAGCACCCCTCCCAGTCCATGCCCCATGGGCATCATGACATGAGCACAGGACCTAGGTCACTCGACCCCACAACCAAAACCGGAAGCTACCCCCTCGACTATACTTTGCAGGACATGAAGCGCATGGCGAGGCCTTGGCCTCAGGAGGCGAAGATCGCGACAAGCATCCCCGAGTTAAGTAACTCCTGCACACGGGCACACGGCACGGAAACGTAGCACAAAAATAGCGGAAATAGCACGATAATTAACGGTAGCAGTTCAACATGCCCCCACGCGGCCCTACAGTACCTACTCTTTTTTGCGCGGGAAAGGAAGAAAAAGAAAAACCGGCATGGCTTTTTCGGCATCAGCTCGCGCCGAGGGCAAGTGCTACCTCCGGAGCTCCGTAAGACTCCCCCCTCTCGCTTCACCGGGACGCGACGACGGATTGACCCGCTACCTTCTCCTAGGCAGGCGCGACGACGCGGGGGCTGGTCGCAACCCGCACTGGAGGAGCTGTTGTCTGAAGGAGAGTCGCCGAAGCTTGGAGAGCCCCAAGCGTCGCTACCCATGTGTCTGCCGCCATCTTCGTCCTGATCAACGCCGGGGCTGGGCACCCGGCCGCGATCATCGTCTTCGGGGCAGTACCCAGCACGGAGAATGTCTTCCCCAAACACCCTCACGTAGAGGGTGGCGTCGCCGTCGAACTTGAAGTGCAGGGTGCACCACCGGCCCAGACCACGTGCACGGGCGAAAGTTTGCCAGCCGCGGGTCAGGGCCAAACCCCCAGCGGTAGAGACCTCCAGCGAAGCCCAGGAGGCCCTGCGACAGTAGCCGTCTTCCTGAAGCCAGAGGCCGCCCGAAGCGCCGGCCGGAAGTTCACCTACAAAGAAGCGAGGAAGCTGGAGCCAGGTGCTGGTCAGATCCGCCGACCACACGACAAACTCCGGCAGCACCTCCACCGAGCGGAAGCGCGGCCTGGGAGGTCGCGCAGCCGCGGCGTGCCTCCCATCGACGACCGGGCACTCATCGCCGCACAGGGAGCCGCCTCCACGACCACGGGAAGCCACCACGGGGGGCAGGATGCTTGCGGGGACGGCCCCGGCCGCGCTTGGTCGGAGGGGAGTCAGGCCCTTCCTGACGAGCCTTCCCTTCTCCGCGGCCAAAAACCTCTTCGGCGGAGCCATGGAGGTGGCGAGCAGCAGGGATGCAGAAGAAGAGGAGTAGCAAGAAGGAATGAACTAGAACGGCTCATGCCGTTCCGTACTTATAGCCAGAGGAGGCCAATCGTCGGCCTCCACGATCGCAGGTAATCATGACCCATTTTTGCATGTAGGGACTTGTCAAGTCGTGCAGTTGCCGAGGCGTCATGGGGAAGCCGAGACGCCCACATCCAATCAATCGCCACGCGGCACCCGAGGCCGCAGGCTATTGGGGCCCGCAGCGCTTTGCACTTGCCCCTTCGCTTCTCTGCCAAGCCAAGTCCGGGCGCGACTTGGGCCCGGGGGCTACTGTCGGCGTTCTCGGAACGGGGGTCCCCAGACTTGCTTGCCTGAAGCCTGCGGCGTGGCTCAAGTGGGGGCCCAACGCAACCCAACTTCATCAGCTCAAGCTCAAGACCCTCGCAAGGGGCCAAGCCTCGCAAAGCGGATGACAGGAAGCTTCCTCAGGAGCAGCCTCCTCAGGCAGGCTCGCGAGGAGGCGGAGAGATCAATGCAGGGTACCTCCCGAGGAGCCCGTGACGCAAGCCATGACGATCGAGACCAGGCGGGCGCTGGCCTGTGCAGTGTCCTTGTTTCCCTTTCGGTGCATGATGACCCACAAGTATAGGGTATCTATTGTAGTCCTTTCGATAAGTAAGAGTGTCGAACCCAACGAGGACCAGAAGGAAATGATAAGCGCTTTTCAGTAAGGTTTTCTGTGCAAGCACTGAAAAGTAGGTAATAAATAGTTTTGTAATAAATAGTAGGTAAAAAATACGGTGGTCAAAACCTTCAGGAGTATATATAATGAATTTTTACCGACCAAAATACGTAACATACAAGAAAACGGAGTCCAGGAGGCACACGAGGTGCCCACGAGACAGGGGGCGTGCCCTACAGGGGGGCATGCCCTCCTCTCTCGTGGGAGCCTCGTGCCCCTTTCGGACTACTTCTTTCTTCCTAAAATTCTTAAATAATCCAAAACTGGTAAAAATTGCCATTAGAGTTGTTTTGGAGTCGGTTTACTCACCGTACCACGTACCTATGCCTTTTCGGAGTCTGGAACATTCTAAAAAGTGTCTCTTATGTATTCCTCAGGGGTTATGGTTTCAATAATATTAGTTTCAACATTGATAGGATTACCTCAAATATAATGCTTAATTCTTTGGCCATTTACCACCCTCGGATTTGTGCCTTCAAAGTTGTTGATTTTTATAGCCCCAGAATGATATACCTCCTCGATAACGTAGGGACCTTCCCATTTTGACAGAAGTTTTCCTGCAAAAAATCTTAAACGAGAATTGAACAATAACACATAATCTCCTACGTTAAACTCACGCTTTTGTATCCTCTTATGATGCCAGCGTTTGACTTTTTCTTTGGAAAGCTTAGCATTATCATATGCTTGGGTTCTCCATTCATCAAGTGAGCTAATATCAAATAACCTTTTCTCACCAGCAAGTTTGAAGTCATAATTGAGCTCTTTAATAGCCCAGTATGCTTTATGTTCAAGTTCAAGAGGTAAATGACATGCTTTTCCATAAACCATCTTATATGGAGACATACCCATAGGATTTTTATATGCAGTTCTATAGGCCCATAATGCATCATCAAGTTTTTTGGACCAATTCTTTCTAGATCTATTCACAGTCTTTTGCAAAATTAATTTGAGCTCTCTATTGCTCAACTCTACTTGACCACTAGACTGCGGGTGATAAGGAGATGCAATTCTATGATTGACATCATACTTAGCGAGAATCTTACGGAAAGCACCATGAATAAAGTGTGAACCACCATCAGTCATAAGATATCTAGGGACTCCAAACCTCGGAAAAATAACTTCTTTAAGCATTTTAATAGAAGTGTTATGATCAGCACTAATAGTTGGAATAGCTTCTTCCCACTTAGTAACGGAATCAACAGCAACTCAAATATGTGTATAACCATTGGAGGCAGGAAAAGGTCCCATATAATCAAAGCCCCAAACATCAAATGGTTCAATAACAAGAGAATAATTCATAGGCATTTGTTGACGTCTACTAATGTTACCTATTCTTTGACATTCATCACAAGATAAGACAAACTTACGAGCATCTTTGAAAAGAGTAGGCCAATAAAAACCAGATTGTAGTACCTTGTGTGCAGTTCTATCTCCAGCGTGGTGTCCTCCATAGGATTCAGAGTGACACTTGCGTAGGATTTGTTCCTGTTCATGCTCAGGCACACAACGTCTAATAATACCATCTACTCCTTCTTTGTAAAGGTGTGGATCATCCCAGAAGTAATGTCTTAAATCATAAAAGAACTTTTTCTTTTGCCGGTATCTAAAACTAGGAGGTATATATTTAGCAACAATGTAATTAGCATAATCAGCATACCAAGGAGCAGTATGAGAAGCATTGACGACCGCTAATTGTTCATCAGGAAAACTATCATTAATAGGCAGTGGGTCATCAAGAACATTTTCTAACCTAGACAAGTTGTCTGCAACGGGGTTCTCAGCTCCCTTTCTATCAAAGATATGCAAGTCAAATTCTTGGAGCAAGAGAACCCATCTAATGAGTCTAGGCTTAGCATCTTTCTTTTCCATAAGATATTTAATAGCAGCATGATCAGTGTGAATAGTAACTTTGGAATCAACAATATAAGGTCTAAACTTATCACATGCAAACACAACTGCTAAGAATTCTTTTTCAGTAGTAGCATAACTTCTCTGTGCGGTATCAAGAGTCTAGCTAGCATAATGGATAACATTCAATTTCTTATCAACTCTTTGCCCTAAACAGCACCTACAGCATAATCACTAGCATCGCACATAATTTCAAAAGGTAAATTCCAATCAGGTGGCTGAACAATAGGTGCAGTGATCAAAGCCTTCTTAAGTGTTTCGAATGCTTCTACACAATCATCATCAAAGACAAAAGGAATATCTTTTTGCAATAAATTGGTTAGAGGCCTAGAGATTTTAGAAAAGTCCTGAATGAACCTCCTATAAAAATTGGGGTGACCTAGGAAACTTCTTATACCTTTTATGTCCTTGGGACATGACATCTTTTCAATAGCATCAACTTTGGCTTTATCAACTTCAATACCTCTCTCGGAGATCTTGTGCCCCAAGACAATGCCTTCATTAACCATAAAGTGACACTTTCCCCAATTCAGGACGAGACTAGTGTCTTCGCATCTCTACATAACTCAATCAAGGTTGCTCAAACAATCATCAAAGGAGGATCCATAGACGGAGAAGTCATCCATGGTCACTGTCATCTATACCAACAGTGGAATACATTTACAAAAGGCTTAATATCTGCTCTAAGTGCACACTTTTGGGCCATCTTGCTGAATCTTGCCCGGATTTTGCTTGTAACTCTTGCTTAGAAACATCTTTCCAATGTGAGCCGCATGAGAACAGTGATAAATCCAATCCTACTAATGCACATGTATCACCAACGATTGGACCTTCTCCATGTAACACTTGTGGATCCAGTGAACATTATTTCTATGACTGTCCTGCTCTGGTACTCTGCCATTGGTGTGGTTGGTTGGGCCACTGTAAACGACAGTGTGGGCTTAACACTGCACTTTACATGTTTTGAAAGCCCAAGTCTCAGCCCACTGCTCATATAATTGCCCGTATACCAGATACCCACGATGGCCCATCTGCTGTGGATTCGTTACATACTCAGAATGACCAAGATTTCAGGGATGCTTTACTAAATATTTCTGCGGATAATTTTGATACAAATCCTCATAGGATCAATAATAATTCTCGTTCTATTCTGGCTCCGGACTTGGCACAATCACAACGGCAAGAAATCATCTTGACAGATAACAATGATACACTTCCCACAAGTCGCCACACTAGCTCCCGTGGAAGAGCGACCGTCCACTGTGCATCGTGTGGCGCTCCTAGACACGTGGTGACCTCCTGCTGGGCTACTCGGCGGTCCGCATAGGGAATTTAGGTCCCAAAGACTAGAATCATCCCTGCCGATACGCCTTCTTCCTCTACTATTCCCACCACCTCCTCTAACGCTCCTCTGGTTCCTCGCCCGCCCTCACCCATGGTGAACTATTCGTTCCTTACCTGCCACAAGAGATGACAATTGAGCTGGGCCCTGAGGATCGTGTCGTGCGGGACGAGATGGTCGTCAGTCCCACTCCGCCGCTGCGCCATGACTTCCTGGCGGTGGCGGAAGTCAATCGCTTTGTCCCGTTCCACCAGAAAGCTGCGTTGCACCACACCATCCAAGGTTTGCTCCAAGAGTCTCGTTTCTTTCCCACTGAGGTCGATGATTACCCGCTAGGCATTGCGATCTTTGGATTTCCAGACTCAGTCATTAGAGATGTTGTGGTTGGTACTACTTTTGAGCTTGATGAAGATGAGGAAAATCTAAACATCGTTGTCTCTTTTGTCCCTCATGATGCTGCTCTTAACATGAGGTTGACTACTTTTGGTCCTCAAGTATGGCTCCTATACATTGGTTTCCCTCATGATTATCAGACTTCGCATTACATTCACAAATCAGTAGATAAGTTTGGAGAGCTGATTACCTGGAATAACCCTAGAGGAGATAGGAAGGTTGTGCTGATCAAAGCTAGAGTTCTCAGTCTTAGTTGGGAGCCTAAAAGTTTTGTCATGCACCAACTTGGTGGAGCACGGCACTGTTGGACTGTTTGTGTCACGATCTTGAGAAGCAGTGACTGGAATGCGCATATCCCTGATGTCCCTCCGACGGGCATTGATCCTCCACCTGCTGATGGAATCCCACATCCTTTGTTTGGAGAGGGTCTGACGGCAGAGCAGATGTATCAAGCGTAGCTGCATTGGTTGGCACAGAATGCAGCACCTAACCAGAACAATGAGGAGGTTCGGCAAGGTAATGAGATTCATTTCCAGCCCAATTGGGGAGTCTGGCCACCTTCACCACCACCTGATGTCTATAATTATAAGGCTTGGCTTGCTGCTGAGGGATTACAAGTGCAAGATGGAATTCTTCCAGCCAACAACCTGCAGGACAACCCAGGCATGGCCTGGAATGACTCTATCTCTGCTTGTGGATCTTCCGACTCTAGTGCTACAGTCTCTGACTCCTATGTCCTGGTACCTCGAAACATTTTCAATAGTATTGCAGCTCACTATGAAGAAGGACAGAGTTCTGCTGTCAGGGCACCCCAGCCCAACTCTCTGGCGGTGCAAATCTCAATTTCTGCTGCTGGGCTGCATTTTGAGATGACAGCTAATGGTGATATCATGTCTTCTATGCTGGTTAACCAAGGTATCCCTATAAGAAATCTTAATACTTTCCTCTCTGCTGCAATTATGCCTATCATTGCTGCCTATGAACCTTGGAGTACTGGTTATGGATTCAGATATGAAAGAGTTGATATGAGGCTGACCATCATTGAGCAGGATGGTGTTCTGCAACTGTGTGAAGCTACTCAGCTTGTGACTAATTTTGGCAGTGTCCTGCCTCATACACTGTCTGCTCCCCCTACCCTAAGCTTAACTGAAATTTATGAGCCACTGTCGATATCAACTGAAGCTGTTTTCCATGACAACTCTGCCATTGTTGCACCTGATTACCCTCGTACTGACCTTGGAGTGGATGTGGCTGTTGTTCAACATATGGAAGATTCTCACATGGAGGACTCTGCTCTCGATATGGCTCTGCAAATCACTATGCCAACTCCTGACCCACCTACGCCTGTTGTCACTGCCTCTGCAAGTCGACGTGGCAAAGCACCTTCTCCTGAATCTGTCATTACTCTTCGCCGCAGCAGCAGATCCAATAAGTATGATGGATTCAAAGTTTCACCACTCTCGGACAACAAGACCAAGCTCTCAAAGGTAAAACCCAGGGTGATTCCCTCTGCGACTACCACCACTGTTGTTTCTGAATCATCTGCAACCTCAGAGATACCACCACCCACGGCGATACCAGTTATTCAGCACATTGGTAATGTCATGTGTGGAATTCCTGCTGAAGAGCTCACTGATGAGCAGCTCCAGGCATCTCCTGAAGATGACCCACACTCGGCCCAGGCTTAAGCCCTCTGTCCGGGGCTCGTCCTTTTGGCGTTTATCTGCGCGTACTTTCATATTATCATATATTTATGGTACTTCATGTTCATTGGAACGTGCTTTGTTGGAACGTCCGGGGTCTGAATTCTGAGGCAAAACAATTAGCACTTTCAAATGCAATCAACTTGTGTGGTTGTGCTGTTATCTGTTTGCAAGAGACCAAAAAACCTTCTTTTGATCACACTTTCATTAAGTCTTGTTGCCCTAAACGTTTTGACCAGTTCGGTTTTGTGCCATCCCGGGGGGCATCGGGAGGACTGGCCATGATCTGGAACAGTGCCATTTTCACAGCCACTACCATCGCGCACGAAGACTTTGCCCTAGTTACATGGTTTCAGTCAACCCAGTCGGCTCATTTTTGGACCCTGGTGAATGTATATGGACCATGTCAAGGGGTCAACCGAGTTAACTTCATTAATTGGCTCATGGCATTAAATATCCCCTCTAATGAAGATTGGCTCTTGGTCGGTGATTTTAACTTCATTAGAAGCCCTGATAATAGAAACAAGCCTGGTGGGAACTATACTGACATGATTACTTTTAACGACTTTATTCGGTCACAAGCCTTAATTGAACTCCCCATTAAAGGCCGCGAATATACTTGGAGTAATATGCAACTTGATCCATTACTCGAGTAGATTGATTGGTTCTTCACGAGCAATAATTGGACAAGCACTTACCCTCATACAATGGTTAAACCCCTCGAACGACCAGTATCTGACCACATCCCTTGCGTCGTCAACATTGAAACGTGCATCCCTCGCTCCAAACTATTCAGGTTTGAATCCTTCTGGTTACAACATCCAGGCTTCATGAAATAGTTCAAAACGCTTGGTCAAAACCTGTGTCTTCCCAAAATATGGCAACAGTGCTCTGCAGAAAGTTCAAAACTCTAAGACATGACCTCAAATACTGGAGCAAAAGCATTTCAAAGCTCTCCATTGCCATAGAAAATTCGAACAGGGATTTATTAGAAATTGATGGGCTGGAAAACAAAAGACAATTATCCACACCTAAAGTAAACTTCAGAAAAATTCTCAAGGCCCACCTCATAAGATTGCTTAACTACCAAAAACTATATTGAAAGAAATGGTGTACCATTCGATGGGTGCAATTCGGAGACGAAAACTCCAAGTTCTTTCAAGCCATGGCATCCGAGAGGTACCGCAGAAATAATATTGCAACTCTAACCACAGATGATGGTATTTGCGTGGATGATCACTCGGGGTAAGAAGCTTTGCTATTCCACTCCTTTACACAGAGACTTGGCACTCTCTCTCATAATGATATGAAATTTGACCTTCAAAGAATTATCAAAAGGATTGAAGGTCTCGATGAGTTAACAGTCCCATTCACCCACGCTGAGATCGATCATGTTATTAAAACGATGCCTGCGGATCGTGCACCTGGCCCGGATGGATTCAATGGAGCATTTCTTAAAGCTTGTTGGCCGATAATAAAAGAGGATTTCTATAACCTTTGCAACCAATTTTTTGACGGCAATCTCAATCTTGAAAGCATTAATGATGGGTTTATCACTCTGATCCCAAAAAACAATGCTCCCAGCACTATGAACGATTTCAGGCCGATTACACTTCTAAATTGTTGTCTAAAAGTGATCACAAAAATATTGGCTAATCGTTTGCAGAAAATCATTCTCAAAATTATTCATCGCAACCAGTATGGATTTCTCAAAGGTCGTACCATACAAGACTGCCTTGCATGGGCTTTTGAATACATCTATCAATGTCAAAGCTCCAAGAAAGAAATTGTGCTTCTCAAACTTGATTTTGCTAAGGCATTTGATACAATAGATCATGAGGCAATGCTGATCATCATGAAGAATATGGGATTTAATGACAAATGGCTCGGCTGGATACAATGTATTTTCTCATCAGGCAAATCGGCAGTCCTGCTCTACGGTGTACCTGGAAGGCAATTCCATTGCAAATGTGGAGTACGACAAGGTGACCCCCTGTCTCCACTAATTTTCGTGCTTGTGGTTGACCTTTTGCAAGCGGCGATCAATGATGCATTCTCACAAGGTGAGATCAGCTTACCTTTTCCTTGCAATAGCCAAAAAGACTATCCAGTGATACAATACGCGGATGATACTATTCTTGCTATGCCTGCTTCCTCTGCCCAAGCCACAACCATCAAGAACATACTCTCTGACTATGCTACTTCAGTTGGATTGAAGATAAATTTCCACAAGTCTACCCTCATACCACTGAACTGTGACCCAGACACTACGACTGCTTTGGCAAATATATTTGGCTGTGTCGTTGGCAAGCTACCATTCACCTATCTTGGGCTCCCAATGGGCACTACTAAGCCAACCATTCTGGATCTCATGCCCCTTGTTTGTCGTGTGGAGAGAAGACTGTCTACCACCCTTAATATGATTTCATACGGTGGGAAACTCACACTTGTGAACTCATTCATAACATCTTTAATAATTTTCGCTCTTTGCACTCTCAAACTCCCGACTGACATTCTTGAGCTTATAGACAAAATCAGAAGAAAATGCTTATGGACAAAGAAATCAGACCAAGGTGACAAGTGTAACTCTTTGGCCTCATGGGACATGATTTGCAAACCTAAAGACTGTGGAGGGCTTGGCATTCTTAATCTTCAGGTGCAAAGTGATGCATTACTCCTCAAATTCCTCCACAAATTCTATAACCACTGGGACCTACCTTGGGTGGAGTTGATTTGGAACACATATTACACCCATAAAATCCCACATGCAACTGATCCGTGCGGTTCTTTCTAGTGGCGCGACGTCTCTAAACTCATGCCAGTATATAGAGGGGTCACCAATGTGACTGTTCACAATGGATCTTCGGCTTTATTCTGGAAGGATGTCTGGATTGGAGACATTTTGGCCGAGACACACCCCAGAGCATTCTCCTTCACGCGACAGGAGGATATATCTGTGCGAGATTTCTTGTGCAGCACGTCTCTTAGTGAAACGTTTCATCTGCCACTCTCCACCCAAGCCCTTGACGAGTCACAAGACCTATAGCAGAAAACCATGCATGTTGAACTCCTAAACCCCCTGATTAATGATGAATGGACATATGTTTGGGGGACCAACTACTATTCAGCCAACAGGTTCTACACCTTCTACTTCAAGGATATCCATGCACATCGAGCATACACATGGATCTGGAAATCTAAAGCAACAATGAAGATCAAAGTATTTGGCTGGTTGCTTCTCTCGGATAGACTCAACACCCGTGACATGCTCAAAAGGAGACACTATAACATTGGTAATGACTTTGGATGCCTCCTATGCCCCAATTGCAACAATGAAACAGTGGAGCATCTCTTCCTGGAATGCACCTTTAGCCTTGAATGTTGGGACAAGCTTCAGATCATGGGCCATGCAGTGCCTTCATGTCTAGATTGGGTGGAACAAGCTAAAATATCTTGGAATAAACCATTGTTCATGGAAATCTTCATGCTTGCTGCCTGGAGCATCTGGAAGGAATGCAATAATAAGAACTTCAGAGGAGTGCTCCCATCCCAAGCCTCCTGGCTTGCTAGACTAAAGGAAGATCTTCTTCTCCTAACTTATAGAGTAGGAGATAAATATAAACCCTTTCTTTCATCCTTCCTTAACTCCCTGTAATAGGTCACCCCCCCCCCCACACACACACATTCCCAAATGGGATGATTTGTAAATAATCTCATGTAACATACTTGCATTCTTTTATTAATTTTGCAGTAGGAGGCTCTCCTACTGTTTCAGGTGTCAAAAAGAAGTCATCCATGAATACCTCACAAATCTTTTCACAAAAATCAGAAAATATAGCCATCATGCATCTTTGAAAGATAGCAGGTGCATTATATAAACCAAAAGGCATACGTCTATAAGCAAAAGTACCAAAAGGGCAAGTAAAAGTAGTTTTAGATTGATCCCCCGCTGATACAGGTATCTGAGAGAAACCAGAATAACCATCTAGAAAGCAAAAATGTGTGTGTTTGGATAGCCTTTCTAGCATTTGATCAATAAAAGGTAAAGGGTAATGATCTTTCTTAGTAGCTTTATTTAACTTACGGAAATCAATTACCATCCTAGAACATGTAATAATTCTTTGTGGGATCAATTCATCTTTATCATTAGGAACAACGGTAATACCTCCCTTTTTAGGGACACAATGGACATGGCTTACCCATTCACTATCAGCAACGGGATAAATAATACCTGCCTCGAGGAGCTTTAGTATCTCCTTTCTTACCACTTCCTTCATTTTAGGATTTAATCGTCTTTGAGGATCTCTAACTGGTTTGGCATCTTTCTCCACTAAAATTTTGTGTTGAAATAATGTGGGAGTAATGCCCTTAAGATCATCCAGAGTATATCCAATAGCAGCTCAGTGCTTCTTCAGAGTTTTCAATAATCTTTTTTCTTCTTTCTCTGAAAGGTTAGCACTAATAATAACAGGATATATTTCTTTTTCATCAAGATAAGCATACTTAAGATTATCAGGTAATGGTTTGAGTTCAAACACGGGATCACCCTTGGGTGGAGGGGGATCCCCAAGAATTTAAACGGGAAGGTTATGTTTCAGCATAGGTTCTTGTTTAAGGAACACTTCATCTATTTCTTCTCTTTCCTTCATAAACATATCGTTTTCATGGTCTAGCAAATATTGTTCTAACGAATCAGTTGGAGGAACAGCAATGGAAGCAAGACCAATAATTTCATCCCTACTAGATGGTTCCTTTTCACGATGTTTTCTACTAAACTTGGCAAAATTAAACCCATGAGACGTACCGTCTATGCCAACAGTGACAACCTTCCTCTTACAATCAATCTTAGCACTAGCAGTATTCAAGAAGGGTCTACCAAAAATAATGGGACAAAAATCATCTTGTGGGGAACCAAGAACAAGAAAATCAGCAGGGTATTTAATCTTCCCACACAAGACTTCAACATCTCTAACAATCCCAATAGGTTTAATGGTGTCCCTATTAGCAAGCTTAATAGTAACATCAATGTCTTCCAATTCAATAGGTGCAATATCGTGCATAATTTCTTTATAAAGATCATAAGGTATCACATTAGCACTAGCACCCATATCACATAAACCATGATAACAATGATCTCCTATTTTAACAGAAATAACAGGCGTGCCTACAACAGGTCTACGTGTCTTAGTATCGGGTTTAGCAATATTAGAAGTTTCACCCAAGAATGAGATAACATGCCCATCTAAGTCCTCATCCAAGAGATCTTTAATCATAGCAATACCAGGTTCAACATTAATTTGCTCAAGAGGTGTATAACTCCTAGTATTACTCTTACGAACAACAGTCTAAGCTTTAACATGATCTTTTATCCTAACAGGAAAAAGAGGTTTTTCAACATAAGCAGTAGGAATAATAGGATCACTATATGTAATAGTCTTCTCTTCGACTATAATAGGTGCAACTACTTTAACTTCAACAGGAGGATTATATTTAAACCACTTCTCCTTAGGGAGATCAACGTGAGTAGCAAAAGTTTCACAAAAAGTAGCTACTATCTTAGAGTCAAGTCCATACTTAGAGCTAAATCCACGGAAAGCATCGGTATCCATAAAAGATTTAACACAATCGAACTTAGGTGTCATACCTGACTCCTTACCATCGTCGGAACCCCAATCTTCAGAGTTGCATTTAATTCTTTCCAATAAGTCCCATTTGAAATCAATAGTCTTCAGCATATAGGAACCAGCACAGGAGTATCGAGCAGGTTGCGATTATCAAGAGAAAGCCGAGCATAAAAATTCTGAATAATCATTTCTCGAGAGAGCTCATGATTGGGGCATGAATACAACATTGACTTAAGCCTCCCCCAAGCTTGAGAGATGCTTTCTCCTTCGCGAGGCCAGAAATTATATATGTAATTACGATCACGATGAACAAGATGCATAGGATAGAACTTCTGGTGAAATTCCAACTTTAATCGCTTATAATTCCAATATCTCGTATCATCACATAGCCTATACCATGTCATTGCCTCTCCCTTCAAAGATAAAGGGAAGGCCTTCCTTTTGACAACATCATCAGGAATACCTGCAAGCTTAAATAATCCAAAAACTTCATCCACAAAGATAAGGTGTAAGTCGGGATGCATTGTTTCGTCTCCTGCAAAAGGATTAGCTAGCAGTTTTTCTATCATACCCGAAGGAATCTCAAAGTGAATGTTTTCATAAGGTTCAGTAGGTTGAGGAGCATCTATTGGCTCTTATGGTTGGGGTGAAGATACCCCAAACAAGCCCCTCAAAGGATTAGTTTCCATAGTGACAAGTAACAGAAAATTTCAGCACACTATATAAATGTTTCCTTACCAAGTTCCACTCACCAAGAGCGCTACGCTCCCCGGCAACGGTGCCAGAAAAGAGTCTTGATGACCCACAAGTATAGGGGATCTATCATAGTCCTTTCGATAAGTAAGAGTGTCGAACCCAACGAAGACCAGAAGGAAATGATAAGCGGTTTTCAGTAAGGTTTTCTCTGCAAGCATTGAAATAGTAGGTAATAAATAGTTTTGTGATAAGATAAATAGTAATAAACAAAAAGTAAATAAAGTAAATAAAGTGCAGCAAGGTGGCCCAATCCTCTATGTAGCAAAGGATAAGCCTGTAAAAACTCTAATAATGAAGAAGGAGCTCCCGAGGACACATTGGGAATTATCGTCAAGCTAGTTTTCATCACGTTCATAAGATTCGTGTTCGGTACTTCGATAATTTGATATGTGGGTGGACCGGCACTTGGGTACTGACCTAACATGGACAAGCATCCCAATTATGATTAACCCCTATTGCAAGCATCCTCAACTACAAAAAGGAGTATTAAGGTAAACCTAACCACAGCATTAAACATATGGGTCCATATCAACCCCTAACGAAGCAACGCATAAACTAGGGTTTAAGCTTCTGTCACTCTAGCAACCCATCATATACTTATTACTTCCCTATGCCTTCCTCTAGGCCCAAATAATGGTGAAATATCATGTAGTCGACGTTCACATAACACCACTAGAGGAAAGACAACATACATCTCATCAAAATATCGATCGAATACCAAATTCACATGACTACTAATAGCAAGACTTCACCCATGTCCTCAGGAACAAACGTAACTACTCACAAAGCATATTCATGTTCATAATCAGAGGAGTAATAATATGCATAAAGGATCTGAACATATGATCTTCCACCAAGTAAACCAAATAGCATCAACTACAAGGAGTAATCAACACTACTAGCAACCCACAGGTACCAATTTGTGGTTTTGATACAAGATTGGATACAAGAGATGAACTAGGGTTTTGAGAGGAGATGGTGCTAGTGAAGATGTTGATGGAGATTGACCCCCTCCCGATGAGAGGATCGTTGGTGATGACGTTGGTGATGATTTCCCCCTCCCGGAGGGAAGTGTCCCCGGTAGAACAGCTCCGCCAGAGCCCTGAATTGATTCCGCCAAGGTTCCGCCTCGTGGCGGCAGAGTTTCATCCCCGTAAGCTTGCCCACTATTTTTTCCAGGGGAAAACCCTTCATATAGCAGAAGATGGACGCCGGAAGCCCACCAGGGGGGCCAGGAGATAGGGGGCGCGCCCTATAGGGGGCGCGCCCCCTGTCTCCTGGACAGGGTGTGGGCCCCCTGGCCTATTTCTTTTGCCCAAAAATTCTTATTAAATCTGAAAAGTTGTTTCGTGGAGTCTCAGGTCTTTTGGAGTTGTGCAGATTAGGTTTCCAACGTTTGCTCCTTTTCCAGCCAGAATTCCAGCTGCCGGCATTCCCCCTCTTCATGGTAAACCTTGTAAAATAAGGGAGAATAGCCATAAGTATTGAGATATAATGTGTAATAACAGCCCATAATGCAATAAATATTGATATAAAAGCATGATGCAAAATGGATGTATCAGTGCAAAGGGGGCAAGCACAGGCCAAGGCATCAGGCAAAGGTTACCGTTTCGGTGCAACAAGACCAAGACGAGCAGAACGGTGGGATGGAGGTCATCGTGGAGCCCAGGATGGCGTCATCGTCGGAGCCTTTGGCAGCCGAAGACCAACTTTAGTCAGGATAAGTGTACTAGATGTTCCCCTTCAAAATGGCCAATTGTTGGCGCCCTTCCAGCTCATTATTTGGGAAGAGGCCCAGGGCCTCCCTCTATAAATAGGACTAGCCACCCACAGGGTAGAGGCATCTAGAGGCATCCAGAGATTGACCAGAGAGAGAGAGAGAAGCGACTGAACTCACCCTAGCAGCTCATCGCACCAGCTCAAGAACAGCCCCTCGCGAGGCTGTTCTCCCCTTGTATTGTTCATCATCAGCCCCTGAGGCAATCCACCACACCACACACTAGAGTAGGGTATTACACCACAATGGTGGCCTGAACCAATATAAATCTTGTGTCCCTTGTGTGTTCGTCTTTCTTGCTTAGATCCTTGCGAGACTTAGACGCGTGAGCTGGTAGGGGAAAGATCTTCATGTGCACCCCAGTGTTCGAACCTCAAGGGTCTGCCGGAACCCGAAATCCGATAGTATATTTTCGAAAGAATTAAATAGAACTCTGAAGATTGGGTACTCGACGAAGGTAAAGAGTCATGTATTAAGCTTGAGTTTGATTGTGTTAAATCTTTTATCAATACCGATGCTTTCACAAGTTTAGCACTAAATGTAGACTTGACTCTGAGATTGTAGCCTCTTTTTGTGAATCATTTGCTACTCATGTCGATCTCCCTAAGGAGAAGTGGTTTAAATATCATCCCACTATTAAAGAAAAAATATCAAAGAACCAGTGATAGCTAAAGATGAAACTATTTTTGACAATGTTGATCCAGTTGTGCCTACTGCTTATATTGAAAACCACCCTTCCCTGTTAGGATAAAGGAACATGCTAAGGTGTCAACTGTGGTTCACAAAAGTAATATTAAAGCACCTAAACCCTTTGAGCAAATTAAAGTGGAACCTAGTATTACTATGTTTAAAGATCTCTTGGTCAAAAATATTGATGGGCAGGTTATTTACTTCTGTGGTGAAGCTGCCAGAATTGCCAAACCCGATGAAAAATATAAGCATAGACCTGTAGTTGGCATGCCTGTTGTATTAGTTAAAATTGGAGATTGTTGCTATATTGTTTATGTGACTTGGGTGCTAATGTGAGTGCTATTTCTTTTACTTTATACCAAGAAATTATGATTAACATAGCACCCACTGAAATAGAAGACATAGATGTTACTCTTAAACTTGCTAATAGAGACACCATCACACCAGTTGGGATTGTTAGAGATGTTCAAGTCTTGTGTGGGAAAATAAAATATCCTACTGATTTTCTAGTGCTTGGTTCCCCACAACATTTCTCTTGTCCCATTATCTTTGATAGACCTTTCTTGAACATTGTCAATGCTCAGATAGATTGTGAAAAAGAAATTGTGAGTGTTAGTTTTGGTGATGTGTCTCAAGAGTTTAATTTCTATAACTTTAGTAGACAACCTCATAAGTAAGAATTACCTAGTAAGGATGAAATAATTGGTCTTGCTTCTATTGCCATGCCTCCTACTGATCCACTAGAACAATATTTGCTAGACCTTAAAAAAGATATGCAATTGCGTGAAAGAAATGAAATAGATAAAATATTCTTTGAACAACAACCTCTCCTTGAACACAATTTGCCTATTGAAACTCTAGGAGGTCCTCCTCCACCTAAAGGTGATCCTGTGTTTGAATTAAAATAATTGCCTAACACTTTGAAGTATGCTTATCTTGATGAGAAAAAGATATATCCTATTATTATTAGTGCTAACCTTTTAGAACGTGAAGAAGAGAGATTATTAAAAATTCTGAGGAAGCACCGTGCAGCTATTGGCTATACTCTTGATGATTTTAAGGGCATTAGTCCCACTCTCTGTCAGTGTAAGATTAATATGGAACCTGATGCTAAACCCGTTGTCGATCATCAATGACGATTGAATCCTAAGATGAAAGAAGCGGTAAGAACTGAAGTATTAAAGCTTCTGGAAGCCGGCATAATCTATCCCATAGCTGATAGTAGATGGGTAAGTCATGTTCATTGTGTCCCTAAAAAGGGAGGTATTATTGTTGTTCCTAATGATAAAAATGAACTTACCCCGCAAAGAATAGTGATTTGCTATAGAATGGTAATTGATTTTAGAAAATTAAATAAAGCGACTAGAAAAGATCATTACACTTTGCCTTTCATTGATCAAATGCTAGATAGACTATCTAAGCACACACACTTCTGTTTTCTTGATGGATATTCTGGTTTCTCTCAAATACCTATTTCACAACCTGATCAAAAGAAACCCACCTTTACTTGTCCCTTTGGAACCTATGCTTATAGACATATGCCTTTTGGTTTATGCAATGCACCAGCTACATTTCAAATATGTATGACTGCTAGATTCTTTGATTTTTGGGAAAAAGATTGTTGAGGTTTTCATGGATGATTTTTATGTTTATGGAACTTCTTTTGATGATTGCTTAAGCAACCTTGATCGATATTTACAGAGATGTGAACAAACTAATCTTGTCTTGAATTGGGAGAAGTGTCACTTTATGGTCAATGAAGGCATTGTCTTGGGGCATAAAATTTCTGAACGAGGTATTGACGTGGATAAAGCCAAGGTTGATGCAATTCAGAAAATGCCATGTCCTAAAGATATTAAAGGTATCCGTAGTTTTCTTGGTCATTCTGGTTTCTATAGGAGGTTTATTAAAGACTTCTCTAAAATTTCTAGGCCTCTTACTAATCTTTTACAAAAGGATGTTCCATTTGTTTTTATGATGATTGCATAGAAGCCTTTGAAACAATTAAGAAAGCCTTAACTTCTGCACCTATTGTTCAACCACCTGATTGGAACTTACCCTTTGAAATTATCTGTGATGCTAGTGATTATGTTGTTGGTGTTGTTCTAGGACGAAGAGTTGATAAAAAATTGAATGTTATTCATTATGCTAGCAAAACTCTAGGCAGTGGCCAAAGAAATTATGCTACTACTGAAAAAGAATTTTTAGCAATTGTGTTTGCTTGTGATAAATTCAGATCTTACATTGCTGATTCCAAAGTAATTGTTCACACTGATCATGTTGCTAATATCTTTTGGAAAATAAAGATGCTAAACCTAGACTCATTAGGTGGGTTCTCTTGCTACAAGAATTTGATTTACATATTACTGATAGGAAAGGAGCTGAGAATACCATAGCAGATAACTTGTCTAGGTTAGAAAATATTCTTGATGACCCACTACCTACCGATGATAGTTTTTCTGATGAACAACCAGCTATCATAAATGCTTTTCATAACACTCCTTAGTATGCTGACTATGCTAATTATATCATTGCTAAATTTATACGAGATAGTTTCACATACCAACAAAAGAAAAAAAAATTCTTCTATGATTTAAGACATTACTTTTGGGATGACCCACATCTTTATAAAGGAGGAGTAGATGATATTATTAGATGTTGTGTACCTTAGCATGAACAGGAACAAATCCTATGGAAATGTCACTTTGAAGCCTATGGAGGACATCATGCGGGAGATATAAGTGCTCACAAGGTATTGCAATCTGGTTTTTATTGGCCTACTCTTTTCAAGGATGCATGTAAGTTTGTCTTGTCTTGTGATGAATGTCAAATAATTGGTAATATCAGTAAGCGTCGGGAAATGCCTATGAATTATTCACTGGTTGTTGAACCTTTTGATGTTTGGCGTTTTGATTATATGGGACCTTTTCCTTCCTCTAATGGGTATACACATATTTTGGTTCCTGTTGATTATGTTACTAAGAGGGTAGAGGCTATTCCAACTTGTAGTGTTGATCATAACACTTCCATTAAAATGCTTAAAGAAGTTATTTTCCCAAGGTTTGGAGTTCCTAGATATTTAATGACTAACGGTGGCTCACACATTATTCATCATGCTTTCCATAAAATGCCTGCTAAATATGATGTTAACTATAGAATTGCATCACCTTATCGTCCTCAATCTAGTGGTCAGGTTGAACTTAGCAATAGAGAAATAAAATTAATATTACAAAAAATTGTCAATAGGTCCCGAAAGAATTGGTCTAAGAAACTAGATGATGCATTTTGGGCTTATAGAACGGCTTATAAATATCCTATGGGCATGCCCCCATATAAAATGGTTTATGTAAAAGCTTGTCATTTGACTCTTGAGTTAGAACATAAAGCATATTGGGAAAATAAAGAACTCAATTACTTCAAACTTGCCGGCGAAAAGAGGTTATATGATATTAGCTCACTAGATGAATGGAGAACCCAAGCTTATGAAAATGCCAAACTATTGAAAGAAAAAGTTAAAACATGGCATGGCAAAAGAATCCAAAAGCAGGAATTCAAAGTTGGAGAATATGTTCTTTTGAAAAATTCTTGTTTTAGATTCTTTTTCCAGGAAAACTTCTTTCCAAATGGGAAGGACCATATATTATCGAAGAAGTTTATCGCTCTGGAGCTATCAAGATTAATAATGCCGAAGGTACTAACCTGAAGGTGGTCAATGGACAAAGAATTAAGCACTAAATCCCAGGTACGCCTATTAATGTTGAAACTAATATTATTCAAACCATGACATCGGAGGAACACATAAAAGAAACCTTCCAGAACACTCCAGAACCCTCAAAAGGAAGAGGTACGTGATACGGTAATAAATGGACTCTGAAAAATCCTCAAAAATATTTTCTGTCAGTTTTGGGATATTAGAAAAAATAGGAAAATAAGAAACAACCAGGAAGGCAACCAAGGTGCCCACGATACACCAGGGCACGCCGGCCCCTCCTGGCGCGCCCTGGTGGGTTGTGGGGCCCTTGGGCACCTTCCTGACTCCGTTTACATTCCATATGCTTGTTTCCCAAGATAAAAAAAATCTTTATATGTACCCCCTGACGGTTTGACCACCACATTGCAGAAAAATTCTATGTTCTTGTTTCGTGCTATTTCTCTGTCAGATTTATTAAGCCAGGCATCATGTCTTCTCCCTCCTCCAACAAAGTAGAAGAAGATGCTTGGTTGATGAAGATGGAACGGAAAAGAGAGAGACCAAAAGAAACCACCAAGGAGGATGAGGGCAAGGGAGTTGCAGGAGATCAAGATCAAGAAGGAGGGCAGGCTATGCTAACAAAGGAAGAATAAGATATCCATCAACCTTATTACAGCCGTCTCACCCCTACTGAAATTTAAGCCTTTAGGGCTTTCAAAACGGTTCGTGTTCAGAATAAATATCTCACTCGCGAAAATATTTTGTTACAAGAGCAAATCATCGCCCTCCGAAACATCATCCGTAGATTGGGGTACCTATTGAGGCAGATATGTGGCCCTACCTCATCGCCGCCACCTTAATCATCTTCCCCACCAGAGGAGACTTGAGTACACGGGTATGGCCACTCCCCTTGGCTTGTGCCAAGCTTGGGGGAGATGCCCCGGCAGCATCACTTTTATTACCTTTACCTATTTTAGTTCGATCCTTAGTTATTTCATGATTTAGTTGAATAATAGTTTAGTATGATCTAGTTTCGAGTGCTAGTTTCGTGATCTATCTGTCTATGTAATCGAGTGAGAGTTATATAAAAAAGTTTATTTTGAGTTTTTGCTTCTTTACTTCCTTGTTGCAATCAAAATAAAGGAAATAAATGAAAAAGATCATATACTAATCTTATGGTAAGTAATGACACCACATAAGGAAAAGTATAAGTGGCAAAATTTATTTAAAGCTGACAAACATAGCATTGGTCAATGATGCAACTCATGAAAGAATTAATAAGGAAAGAGAATACTTACATGCAAATATACTATCTTGGACATCTTTTATGATTGTGAGCCCCCATTAAATATTATATGCCAAAATTGTTGACGTTGGACAAGGAAGACAACATAATGATTTATGGTTGTTCATATCCACATAGAAGTTATATTGTCATAGATCCTTCAACATGTGGTGCTTGCTCAATATCTTTGCTAGCCAAAATTCCGCACCAAGTAGAGATATGATGTGGCTTGAACTACGTCGGTATTTTCCCAAAGAGGAAGGGGTGATCAGCATAGCTACGGTAGGTATTTCCCTCAGTGATGAGACCAAGGTTATCAAACCAGTAGGAGAACCATGCAACACCACGTAAAAAACCCCTGCACACAAAGAACAAATACTTGCAACCCGACGTAAGAGAGGGGTTGTCAATCCCTCACAGGTAAAAAGATAGGTAAAATTGTAGTAGGTTGGATAAATAGATATCATGGGGACGCGAGATAAAATTAAATAACAATAAATTGCAGCAAGGTATTTTTGTATTTTTGGATTAATAGATCTGAAAATAAAAGCAAATAAAAATAGACCGCGAAGGCAAATATAATAAAGAAGAGACCCGGGGGCTGTAGATTTCACTAGTGGCTTCTCTCGAGAAAAATAGCAACGACGGGTAAACAAATTACTGTTGGGCAATTGATAGAACTTAAAATACTCATGATGATATCCAGGCAATGATCATTATATAGGCACCACGTCCAATATTAGTAGACCGACTCCTCCCTGCATCTACTACTATTACTCCACACATCGACCGCTATCCAACATGCATCTAGTGTATTAAGTTCATGGAGAAACAGAGTAATGCAATAAGAAAGATGGCATGATATAGACAAGATGTATTTATGTAGAAATAGACCCCATCTTGTTATCCTTAATGGCAAGATACACACGTGTCGGTTCCCCTTCTGTCACTGGGATCAAGCACCGTAAGATTGAACCCATAACAAAGCACCGCTTCCCATGGCAAGTAAAATTGATCTAGTTGGCCTAACTAAACCAAAGATTTAAAGAAGAAATATGATGCTATAAGTAATCATGCATAAAAGATATCAAATAACTTTCATGGATAAAAACATAGATCTGATAATAAACTCAAAGTTCATCGGATCTTAACAAATACACCACAAAAAGATTTACATCAAATAGATCTCCAAGAGACCATTGTATTGAGATTCAAAAGAGAGAGAGGAAGCCATCTAGCTACTAACTACAGACCCGTAGGTCTACAATGAACTACTCACGCATCATCGGAGAGGCACCAATGAGGAGATGAACCCCTCCGTGATGGTGTCTAGATTGGATCTGGTGATTCTGGAACTTGCGGCGGCTGGAATTGATTTTCATCGTCTTCCCTAGGGTTTCTGGAATATTGAGGTATTTATATAGCAAAGAGACAGTGCGGGAGGCCACCGAGGTGGGCACAACCCACCTGGGCGCGCCTAGGGGCCCAGGCGTGCCCTGGTGGGTTGTGCCCCCCTTGGGGCACCCCAAGTGTTTCTTTGGCCCATCAGGTGTCTTCTGGTCCCAAAAAATATCCACAAAAAGTTTCGCTACATTTGGACTCCGTTTGGTATTGATTTCCTGTGATGTAAAAAAACAAGCAGAAAACATCAACTGGCACTTGGCACTATGTTAATAGGTTAGTCCCAAAAAATGATATAAAATGATTGTAAAACATCTAAGAATGATAATATAACAACATGGAACAATCAAAAATTATAGATACGTTGGAGACGTATCAGCATCCCCAAGATTAATTCCTGCTCGTCCTCGAGTAGGTAAATGATAAAAACAGAATTTTTGATGTGGAATGATGCCTAACATGTTCATCACACATTCTTTTCTTTGTAGCATGGACATTTGGACTTTTATATGGTTGTAACATCCCAATTTTCAATTTTGATGTTATACATAGATCATCATATGCATATCGTAATTTATTTGCATTTTGTTGTGATCCTAGAAATCTTAAGCAACTCAAGGACCCAAGGAGAGAGAGTTGGAGGTTTCACAAATTTTTCATGTTTGAATTTATTTCAAATTTGAAAAGAGGATCAATTTGATTTTAATATTTTTCTCTCCAATTATTTCCAATAATAAAAATAAATGAGAGAAGATAATATGACTTCTTCAACAGAAGAGAAATATTGGAGAAGAAATTTTAAAACCAAATTATTATTTTATTTGTATTTTATTGCTATTTTATTTGAATTAGAGAAAACTTGCATTTTTGAAAATTGCACTTTAGTACAGAAAAATGTTCATCTTGTCCTAAATATTAGGTTTGGATGGTGGAAATTGTTCCTGGAATTTTTAGAATTTTATATATTTTATTAGTATTTGTCTCTGCGGCGAAATTATTTTAAAAAAAGTCTTCCGGACCGAACTGGGCCGAAGCCGTCGCCGCCTTCCCCGCCGTGCGGGAGCCGGACTCCGGCAAGGAGGAGTCTGGGTCGCGCCCCATCGCCCCTGCCCCAAGGCACCCCCAACCCTCCTTTATAATTGGGCCCGCCGCCACCCTCTCTCCTCGTCACCAGCGCCGCCATCACCGCGCTGCGCCGCCTCAAGCCGCCGGCGCTGTCGCTGCGCCCCGCGCCACCGTCACCGCTGTCCCGCGCCGTCGCCCGCGTCGCCGCCACCCCGATTCGCCGACGGAGCCGAGCCGCCGCGCCGGATCTCGCACGACCGGTCTTTTCCGTTTAGCCACTAAAAACCACCATTTTGTCGGTTTTTGTTTTACGGTTTTTTCGGTTTTTAGGGTTAGATCGATTTAGTTTTTGTTTTAGTTTAATTAGTAAATGTTCACTCGTTCATTCGGTTTAATGAACGGTTTTCATTCATTTAGTTCTGTTAACGAACGTTCGCGCGGTAGATTTTTCTTTTTAGTTTTATTTTCGGCCAGGGACCTATCTACGAATAAGTTTTATCACGATTTAGCCCCTGATCTTAAAACAAGCGTAACTTTTTTGCTCGTTTGTCCAAATTAGATGAAACCAACGCCTAAATCTTCGTAACGATCTCTTATTTCTAATTAACCAACTTGAACATGATTTTGACACTTTAAAATTTGAGTTTAGTTCAGATTAGTAAACGATCTTGTTTCGTTCGTATCTTGAGTTTCGTTTCTCCGTTTGAGTTTCTTTTTTGCAAATCGTAGCTAATCACTTGTACCTACTATTAAGATCTAATCCACATGATAATAATGTTGTTAGGTTTTGTTTTTTGTTTAGTTTAGCCGTTTGTTTGTTTCGTGTTTGATTTGTATCTTTTCTCATTTTTCTCGTTGTTTTGTTCGAGCGATTGCTTATGTATGCTACTGTTTGTCTACGCTAGATTACCCGGAGTGCGAAGCTTGTTACTACGAAACTCTAGAGTTTGCATATCGTTAGCAAGGCAAGTTACACTTTGATCATACTCTTCTATACCTAGTTTTTTTACTATGCATTAGTATTACTCCTCAAACATTTGCATGAGTAGGATTGGGAACATATGGTTTGGTTGTAGTACTTGAGGTAGGAACCTATTACCTTTTGATCACCCCGAGATTATATGTAATGCTTTATTATTGCTTAGCCATGCTCGTAGACGAGGATTGGATCATGATTCACATGGAAGTTATGAGAGTTGTTAATCTTGGATAACATTCAGGTGGAAAATTTAATACACATCTGGGTGGATTGGTTGGGGCACTTGGGGAACCCAGTGTTGTCCATTAATGGAAATCCTGGGGTACCCGTGTGATTTTTCCTTGGATCGCCACCTAGGATCAAAGGGATCATATGATATTTCATTACTAGAAACTTCCGTGTGCAGCCACAAGCCATTATGGGCTCTGGCATAGTTGAGTAAGTTGTATGAGCTCTTGAAGAGGTGGACTAGCAGATGTAGAGGGAAAGTAGGTGTACCGGTCTACCCGGTGTAGAGAGTTAATGCTTTAGAAAGACTATGTCTCGATCTTCCGATCATGGATGCGGTCGAGTCTTGTGGGGTAAAGTGTGCAACCTCTGCAGAGTGTATAAACTAATCATGGTTAGTCGTGTCCCCGATTATGGACATCTTGAGTATCTGGAATTGGATATTATTGTTGATCTCATCACTCTTTAATTAATTGAATTGGGTTAATGATGATACTTGTTTAATTGGGATTTTGAGTTAGGGGAACCTTCTCAAATTTTGGCACAACTTGGGAGTAGTTTAAATAAATGTATTCCTTTTGTTGTAGGAAAAACTAGCTTTATGCAAAACCATAAATTTAGATCCTCCACCAGCCAAATATTGCATGTAGACATATTTCTTGCGTTCATTACTTTATAGTGTAACTCTGCCAGCATATTCACTATGCTGACCTACATGGCTGCAATGCCTCATGTTGCAGATTACTCAAACGATGAATAAGGTGCGATAGGTTGTTGTCTTGCACTCAACTATGCTATTGGAGTTGATGGACTCATTTACCTTTGAAGCTTCCGCAGTTATTTAGTTTAGATGGCCTTCAGCCATATATTTTTGTGTAATCATACTCTTTATGAGGACTCGATGTAATAAGTGTGTGATTGAACTCTGTTATAATTCCTCGAGTATTGTGTGTGTCAGCATTACCGATCTAGGGATGACACTTAAGCACAGAGACTCCGGTCCATTGGGATCGTGGTCACTACAAGATGGTATCGGAGCACACGCTGACTATAGGACGCGACCACTAGAATAACCCACAGGATTTCTCTTCTCTGCTCATTTCTAATTCTCCTCTGTTTCTACTCTATAGATGGCGGACCCCAGCAACAAGTTCACTCAGCCAGATGACGACACCCCTTTTGGACAACACTTAAAGGAAGTCACAAAGTACCTAAACATCGGACTAACAAGCTTCACGGGGACTTTCTCTACAACTTTACCGGAAGAGGAGCGCTGGAAGATCAAAGTCTGGGTACCTGTGAGGACATTCGCACCAACAATGGAGCCTATTGATTTCTACCTGGATGCACCAAGCTGGAGTTTAGGAAAGAGCATGGTAGCCCATGTCACGTTTGGACGCATATGTGAGGTGTATCACAAGGAGCTGAAAAACACTATCTATCAAATATGTGGCCGCCGAGACGAAGAATGGGAGATGATTCATACCAGGAAGGATGGATCAATTGCAGCTTACATTCAGGAGATGGGTGATCATATTCGTCAACAAGAGAATCAACTATGTTTCAACATGAAGAAGATCAAGAAGCTGATGAAGAAGAACAACAAGCTAGAAGAGGAACTCAAGTTTACACATGATGGATATGAGGAAGAAATTGTTGTACTACTGGAGAAGCATGAAGATCTAAAGAGGAAGCTAGGACTACCAGTGGAGAATCATAAGCAAGAACCAGCAAATGAGATTCGTTCAAAGGACTACATCATCTTGGACGACACTGACACGGATAGTGATGCAAATGATGAAAGTGATGACGACTACGTTGACGAAGCTCGAGCAGATATCATGGAGTGTTCCTCTGATCAAAATTTCTAGATGACCACCATGTAACTAGTAGTATTCTTCCAAGTAGTTAGCATCGATCGAGTTTGTAATCATAGTTTAGATTGTTTGTGTGAACCTTGTGTGCTATTGAATGATGTGAATTGTTTGTGTTTGTCTCATGAGCATATGGGTAGTGAATCTCTCTTAGACCTTATTCTATTCTGTTTTTCACCCCTTCTAACCCATCAGATGCCTCCGATATGTGACAATGAATTTGTGTTCCCACCAGAGCTCACTCAGTTGATCCAGCAGCAAAATGCCTTGATGCAGATGCTAGTTCAGAACCAGAACCAAGTCAACAACAACAACAACCCACCGCCACCACCCCCTGTTGACAACCTAGCCAGTTTTCTGAGGTTGAATCTGCTAGTGTTCTCTAGTAGCACCAAGCCGATTGTTGCAGATGATTGGCTCCGCAAGATTGGAAGAGAGTCGACCACTGCAGGATGCACAGATGCGGAGAGAGTGCGCTTTTCCGCACATCAGTTGATGGACCCGCAACATCTTGGTGGGAGAATTTCACCACCACTTACCCCACTGATACAGTTATATGGGATCAGTTTGAACATGCTTTCCGCATCGACTATGTTTCAGCAGGAGCTATGAGCATGAAGAAGCATGAGTTTCGCAACTTGCGCCAAGCAGGCTGTATAGTGGGACAGTATGTGGATGATTTTAGCAAGTTATACTACAAAAAAATACACATCATGACATTTTGGGCCGAACGGAAAAAAATTCTATCATACTTATGACACTTCTATGACGAAAATTGTGACAAAACCCGGTATCATCATCGATGTGGTGGGCTCCTACTTCTATGACAAAAAATCATGACAGAAAATTGGATTTTCGTCCTGAGCGGGCCGGAGACGCAGCTGCATGCCATTCTTTGGGCCGTCCATGACGAAAAAAACCGTGGTAGAAGCGAGGGCGAGGAAAATATTGGGGTGTTCCCGGTTACGGTGGGTGGTCGGGTCCAAGCGATGCATGGAGGTTTGCACATTTCTCTCGTACACGCACGCATGTGGGTGCGAGCCGTTGGGCTCTAACTGAACCCGAGCGAGGCGTTCTCCTACTGAACCCGAGCAATTGCACTGCAGGCTACGCGTTACTGAACCCAATCGATCGATCGATTGCTGTTAACTGAACCCGATCGAGCGATTCCTTCGCTACTGATGCTAACTGAAGTGGTCGATGCTGCCTCTGGATGAACAGTGAGCGTTGCTGGGGGGGTTGGATGAACAGTGAGCGGTGGGGTTGGATGAACAGGACCCCGTGGTGTTGCCTCTGGATGAGCACGACCCCGATTAATCGAGCCGGTTGGGGTTGGATGAACGGGACCCTGTGGAGGGCTGGATGAACAGGACAACCCCGTGGAGGGCTGGATGAACAGTAGACGATGGAGGGGTGGATGAACAGTAGCCCGTGGAGGGGTGGTTGAACATAAGCCCATGGAGATGGTTGGTTGAACCTCCACCGGTGGAGTAGCACGCGGTGGAGGCTGGATGAACAGGAGCCCGTGGATGAACAGTCGCAGGTGGAGGCTGGAGGAGGTCGACGGTGGATGAACAGTAGCCCGTGAAGGCTGGAGGAGGTCGATGGTGGAGATGAACAGTATCTCGTGGAATCCCGTTTTGTGGTACGCCACACCCCTTCTGATGAACATGACCCCCATTGCGACCGTAGCGCTCCAACACAAGTCCGTTTCGTCCGTTTTGTGGTACGCCACACCCCTCCCGATCAACAGGACCCTGTTTCGACCGTAGGAGGTCCAACACAAGTCTGTTTCCTCTATTTTGCGATACGCCAGACCCCTCCGAACAGGATCCCGTTTCGAACATGGCCGGTCGAACACAAGGCCTTTCCTCCGTTGTGTTGTACGCCAGGCCTCATTTCCATCGGCTGTTCCGTCCAAGCCGGTTGGCTCCCATGCGTTCCGTTGCCTCCCCATGAACACGACACATTCCGTTGCCTCCCCATGAACACGATGACGACGTTATTTCTCCATTTCGACCCAGCCATGGACACGAGCCCTGGCCGTACCTATGCACGAGTAGGCGTTCGAGACCCCGCCTGTATGTATGTACGTGGCCGTATTTTCTTTCTTGCACACTGGCTGATGTACGTACGTGTACATGCTACATGCGCGCCTCTACTATGACACGTGCACGCCTCTACATCGACCAGTATGTACGTACACGTTCGCGACCAGAATGACAACGCTACGAACGCTTCGACAAGGTGGGTCCCAACTGTCAGGCACTTCCTTGCGTGCGAAGATGTAGATGGTGGGTCCCAGCAGTCAGGGGGGCGAATCATTTTTTTGTGCCCGGACGCACTTCCTTGCTTGCGAAGATGTAGCTGGTGGGTCCCAGTAGTCAGGGGGAATGTTTTTTTTTTGCGAAATAAGGTGGCCCGTACGGTGGGTCCTTGCTGTCAGGTGGAGGAATAATTATTTTGCGCGTAATAAGGGGGCACTTCCTTGTGGCCTCCATGGACCCAGCTGTCAGCCTCTCCACATACAGTACTCTTCCGATGGAAGTCTTTCCTTGACCATGTTGACCACGCCGCGCCGAGAGCACCAGGGCGGTGGACGATGGCGAGGCCTAGGAAGGGGACGACACAGAGCTGGGGAAGACGCGGCAGTGGATGCCCACGCGTAGAGGAGTATGAGGGTTCACTCGTTCGGCTGTGGTGTGAGGCTTCCGTCGCCGCAGAATAACAGGGGGTGTGGGTGAGTAGAGGGATGGCCTGGCCAGCAGTGGGAGTAGTAGGGTGCGGTGGGGCCTCCGCGGCATCAAAGTCGGCCATGGGAGGCAGGAGCACGCGACACGACCGGTGCTGCTTTGGGCGGCTGGAGCAAGAAGACTAGAGGTTGAAGAAGCACTACGACCATTGGATGGACATCATACGGTCACTAGAGCTAGAATTGTTCATATTGACTAAGTTGACAAAGCCCTCCGTCCCCGCCAACTTAGTAGGCCCACAACTCAGCCTCCCACCAAGGTGGGTCCCAGCTAGCAGGGGGTATTCATTTTTTCTGCGTAATAAGGAGGCACTTCCGGTGGGTCTGAGCTGACAGCGGGGGGAACTTTTTTTCATGAAATACGGTGGCCCGTCAGGTGGGTCCCAGCAGTCAGGGGGAAATGTTTTTTTGCAAAATACAGTGGCCCGTCCAGTGGGTCCCTGCTGTCAGGTGGAGGAATCATTATTTTCCGCGTAATAAGGAGGCACTTCCTTGCTGCGGCTGTGGACCCAGCTGTCAGCCTCTCCACGTAAAGTGCACTTCCGATGGAAGTCGTTCCTTGACCACGTTGACCACGCTGCGTTCCGTTGCATGCATGCGTCCATGGGCGTAGTGCGTCCCCACTATCAGCCTCTCATGTACAGTCATCTTCCGATGACTCTCGGTTGTTGACCACATTGATCACACTGTGTCAAGCGCACCAAGGCTGGTGGACAAAGGCGAGGCCCCAGACTGGAATGACCGGAGATGGGGAAGACGGAGCAGTGGAGTTGCAGATGGAGAGGAGTGGGAAACTTGATTGGTTCGGGTGCGCGACAGTACAGCCGCGGTGCCGCCCACGGGAGACAGGAGCAAGAACAGAGGTTGAAGAAGGAGCACGGCTGTTGGATTAACATCCAACGGTGCAGCTGCTATAATCATTTTTTGATTAAGTTGACAAAGCCCTGTGTACATGTCTGCTTAGAAGGCCCACAAGTCAGCCACCAAATCTGACGGGTCCCAGCTGTCAACGGGAGGAATATTTTTTTTGCATAACAAGGAGGCACTTCCTTCCGTGTGAAGATACATCCAGTGGGTCCCAGCTGTCAGGTGGAGGAAACATTTTTTCAGCTTAATAAGGAGGAACTTTCCTTGCGTGCGACCATGGACCTCATGGGTCCCAGCCGTCAGGCTCTCCACGTATAGTCCTCTTCCGATGACTCTCGTTTTTTGATAATGCCACACCGAGCGCAGCGAGGTGGTGGACGACGGCGAGGCCCTGGATGAGAACGACTCGGAGATGGGAAGACGCGGCAGTGGAGTCGCTGATTGAGAGGAGGAGAAGGGTTATAACTGGCTCTGGTGCGGCGTGGGGCTGCAGTCGGTGGAGAATAACAGGAGGTGTGGAGGGATAGCCTGGCCGGCGGTGGGGTAGCGCTTCGCCGTGATGCGTGCTAAGCAGAGCCGCTAGCAGCCGGAGGCCGGACCAGGCGGTCCCGGCGATGCTGGAGGAAGAAGACGAGAGATTGAAGGTGCATGTCGGCCGTTGGATATAAATCCAATGGCTGTGGATGTCATAATCATTTGTTGACCAAGTTGACAACGCCCTGCATAGGCTTCGACCTATTGGCCCACATGTCAGCCTACAAAAATGGCATATATTCAACCCATGTTTTCTAGAATGTACAGTCCATTTGCTAGGTTGGGTGAACAAATAATTTCGCATCAATCAGGCCCATTTATATTTTCCAAGAAATCCCAGCCCATTTGCACTTCCTTGAAATACACGAATTAGCTGGGCTCGTTATATATATAATGTTATGTTAGAAGGAGCAATTAATATCAAAAAATAAACCGGAGAGGCACATTATATATCAAAAAAATAACAAATTAGCGAGTTATTGCTCAAAATAAAAATGAGCGCGTTATTATTACATTGGTCCTTAAAATCTTCGCAAGCTTTTGTATGCAATCACCAGGATTTCCCTTGCCTGTGAGTCAAAAACAACCAGGATTTTCCTTGCCAACTTCTGTTAAACATTTACTTTTATAAGTTAATAACACGTGGGATGTTTTTATAATGTATATATAAGTCTCTATAAAATATACAATAATAGTAATAATATAAATATATATAATGTGGTTAGAAGGGAAAACATAAATTGGACATAGCATTATTATTCTTATATATAGACAAATAGAATAGAGACCTGCGTTTTATTAAAAAAATACACTGGGCTGCCGATCTTTAAGAAAAATCCCATAGGCTGGTATGGACCTCAAAAAATAAGTCGAAACCACTGTCTCCATATGTCATGGGCTACGCATGTTAAAATACAAAAACATAGGCCTAGCTGATACTTGTTCGCCCTCTAGAAAAAAATGATACCAGATCCCCGGGCGAACTGGATTAAAGAGGGGGCCGGCGACACGACTAAAGAAGCACATCAGGAGCGATTTTTTTTCTTTAGTGGATGGCTCTCGATGGCGTTATTTTTACTTGCATGTGCACCATACAACTTGTATTTTTAGCCTCCCAATCCGTCGTGGTGGACCAGCAGCCCATTTGCTGGGCGGGCCAACCTACAAAAACCAGCACTCGATCAAGCCCCAAAAACAACGCAGTGCTATGTTTCTTTTGGGGCTAAAAACATTACGGCAGGGGTTGAGCGGGGGAGAGGGGAAGACAGAGTAATAAAAAGATTAAAAAGAGCTGATGCCCCGTTGCTACCCTATCAAAGCAGGTGCAATTCTTCTCGGGGAGAAGGTGTGTCGTTGACACCCACACGTCACATACCCCACAGTAGGCATACTAACAAGTTCACACACAAGTACAACAGAAAAGGTAAACATTCATATCAAACTCAGGTTCAAAGGACATGTTCATATTCATAGCCAACATTCACTATCAACAACTCAAAAGATTCATATATACACAAGTTCAGCATGTCTATGCATCCAAATGATTGATAGATCACAAGACAATATTCATACATAATTCACAAAAAGATTCAGATATACACATGTTCAGTATGTTTATGCATCCAAATGATTGAGATCACAACCAATATGATCCATGGACGAACTTTAATTACCTAGGGTACAGACTGGTAAATGGTGTTCAGTCGGAGGTACTTCTTGCTAAAATTAATTCTTATACGAGTAAACTTTCGAGTACATAAGAGGCAGCACAGACAATCTGAACTTTGCTTGTAGGTCTATCCTCAAATAGTGGCCTTGTGCCAAGGGAGGTTTGAGCAACTTGGCCACTACTTTCATCCAACTAGTTTACTGGCTCATCTTGGTCGTGTAGCTCGCCAAAATTCTACATTGCAGATGAGAAAGGAGGCGGTTGAGAAAATGAACCACCCAAATTTTTTGTGTAGTTCAACTGAAATTGAGCATCCCTGGCGTGCAGACTGATTAAGTGCCAGATGAATATACGCGTCAACCAACTTGTCTGGAACCTTTAGACTCCATGCCATACAGTTCGCTACCATATCTGCTGATAACCAAAAGGCACAAGTTGGGACCAAAGACTAGACTGTGTTCTTATGGGCTATGCGCCAAGAAATATTTTTGGCATTCACTCTCCTAATACTTGGAGTTTGACAACTGTTTGACGCCGGTTGATACTCGAATGAATATAGGCACTTCTTGTCAACATCGATGCTTGTCTAAGTGAACTTTGGAGTACATAGCAGCAGCATAAGTATCTGTCCATCTGATCATTTGTGCAGTTCTACTGAAATCACCCAATGCAATGATTTGCCTGTGAGTTCAGGCTCCAAGTTACTCCTTTATAAAATCGGAAAACAGTAGCACAATACCAAATTACCAATACATGACAAGCACAATAATCAGGATAAAGACCAGTACCAACCTGTGTGAGATAGCATATCAATTACTATTTCCTTTGATTGGAAGCCGAGATAAGCAAAGCAACTGGCAGCAAAGGAAGAAAGCAGGCCGAGATTAGCGACTAGCGGGAAAGGACGGAAGTTGTCGAGGCAATGAAGCACCCAAAGTTTTTGTGTAGTTCCACCAAAATCGAGCATCCCTATTGGCACATATATTGAGAGAGTGAGATTACTGTAATAGTGGGACTAGTTGATGGAACATACACTAACAAATAGAAGCACCCTCATTATCTTAATGGGTAAAGTTAGCAATATAGTAGTCTTGCTTAAAGAGAGGTATTAGTTTATTTAATCAGTGCCAATTAGCTCAACACTCAAAGCATTGCCATTTATCATAGGTTGCAAAACTTTAACGTGCAAAGGTAAAGGAGTTTCTCATGACAGTAGCACGATACAAATAGAGATGACAGCAAACTAAGATGGATGATGGCCTTAGGCCTGTACCAACCTAAGAAAAAAAGCTTATTCATGTAGTCCCATAAGAGATGATAAAGCACTCACTGGAATCACTCAATAGTATATATTTTTGTGCACTTCAAATGTATGGTTGAAATCACTCTTGTTTACCAGTGCTGAGATTAAATCGAAAGATTACCAAGAACTTCCAGCAGAGTTAAAGCACTGGCTGGGATACAGTTCATAGTATTGTTTTGTGTAGTTCCACTAAAATGTATGATTGGCACAACATGATCCCTGTTTGCACAAGTAGGAACAAGGTGAAACCTTCATTAGCTTGGTGAGAAAGGATAGGAAGACATTAGCATATTACTCAAATAGTAGCATCAAATTCATGATGGACAATATGCAAAACATTGCCTCATTGAACCAATGGCAATAAATTGACATGCAAAAGAATATCACTATTATGTCATGACACTAATAATATTCCCTCCCTGCTCCACCACATGATTCACCTCCATAGACAATCATACACACATAGATGATTCAGCATAGGGTCTTACTAAAGATTTGTTTAACTCCGATAGGAAAATTAGGCAACAATAAATTAGTGGTACTTAAGTACTCCTAATTAATTAAGTGAGACAGCAGAAGTGGAAGGGCTCCCTGGAGGATCGTCTCACATGTAAGGAGTCGTTGCCGGAGCCCTTGAATGGCCTCGACTGAGGCCTCTGGCTTCAGCAAGATCACCTTGGCATTGTTTATTCTTCTTCTTCTTCCTCTTCATGCTCTGTTTCTCTTTCTCCTCACCAGTTGGTGAAACCAAGTACATGATTGGCCTTCTATTTCAGAATTGGTTTTGTCAGTGAGGGAGTACAAGTGTACTAGTAAAAAATAGCATTATTTTCTCATGGCAGTCAGAAAATAGAAATGAACACATGCATTAAATAGCATTCTTACCTAAAGGAAGGTTATGGCGCCAATATGGATGATGAGGATTGGAACACAGATCTCCCTTTGTGCAGTTCCACCGAAATGAACCAACTGTTCCATTCTGACATTCCAGTTAAACAGCACAAAAGTCACTTCTTTTAAGAAGAGTTTTGTGCAGTGCACCAAAAGGTCACAACAGCAACCAGGTGAATTGGATATCCCTGTTTGCACAAAAAGCTACAGAGGAAACAGTCAGAGTCTCAAACAATTACAGGCAAAAACATTTGGCTGAACTTGTCATGGCTTATAACAGTGGCATGGCTTCATTTTTACAAGGGACATCAGATTAAGAACAACTAAATATTTGGTATAAGGGCATGGGACAGTGGGTGCACCAGCAGTCCAGCACCATATACGTAAACAGGGGCACAAAGTGGTGATTCATAGTTTGTTGCCCCAAGAAACAAACACCCAAGAAACATATCTGGGTTGGTCCCATTTTTGTTCACTCTAGCCGCCTACTCCTATGTGTGGATAGCAAATCTAGTCCTGGTCATACAACTGTGTACAGCGTTACCCCTATATTTCCCTTTTCGACCAAGAGACCGGTTGGATGACCAGCCTATACTACTTTCACCCCCTTTCCTTCCTGTTTGTACCAAGTCCGATGTACATACTAAATTCCCCCACCCCCACTTTATTTCTTGTTTGAACCAAGTACTCCCTCCGTCCGGAATTACTTGTCATCAAAATGGATGTGTCTAGAACTAAAATACATCTAGATACATCCATTTCAATGACATGTATTTCCGGACGGAGGGAGTACAAGATTCGACTCCATGAAGTAGCTTTACCTCTAACAATAGAAGAAAAAAATAGGTGACGTTGGACCATCCGATCGAGAGGGGCTGAGAGGTACAAAATGATGCACACGCAGTGATGTAGTGAGCTGGGGAAGTAGAGCTAAGGCGGTTTCGAAGAAAGATATACCTGAAGGTCATCGGGATGTGGATAGGTGGGCGGCGGGAGGCCGGATCCGCCCACACTAGGGCAATGACGAAGGGATCGGAGGACCTCCCGCACCGGCTGAGGGAGTCCTGGATTAGGGGGTCCTCGGACAGCCGGACTATGTACTAGTGCCGGACTGTTGGACTATGAAGATACAAGATTGCAGACTTCGTCCCATGTCCGGGTGGGACTCTCCTTTGCGTGGAAGGCAAGCTTGGCAATTCGGATATGTAGATCTCCTTCTCTGTAACCGACTCTGTGTAACCCTAGCCCCCTCCAGTGTCTATATAAACCAGAGGGTTTAGTCCATAGGACATGAACAATCATAATCATAGGCTAGCTTCTAGGGTTTAGCCTCTACGATCTCGTGGTAGATCAACTCTTGTAATACTCATATCATCAAGATCAATCAAGCAGGAAGTAGGGTATTACCTCCATCGAGAGGGCCCGAACTTGGGTAAACATTGTGTCCCCTGCCTCCTGTTACCATTAGCCTTAGATGCACAGTTCGGGACCCCCTACCCGAGATCCGCCGGTTTTGACACCGACATTGATGCTTTCACTGAGAGTTCCACTGTGTCATCACCATAACGCTTGATGGCTCCTGCAATCATCTACAACGATGCGATCCAGGGTGAGGTTTTCCTCCCTGGACATATCTTCGTATTCGGCGGCTTCGCACTACGGGCCAACTCGCTTGGCCATCTAGAGCAGATCGATAGCTACGCCCCTGGACATCAGGTTAGGTTTGGAAGCCTGAACTACACCGCCGACATCCGCGGAGACTTGATCTTCGACGGATTCAAACCCATGTCAGGCGTACCGAACAGCCACGATGAGCATGACTTAGATTTTCCATCGGATGGTGTTCGGGAGATCACACCTGTAACTGCCCCGGCTCTAAATCCCGAGCAGATCGTGCTGTCCGAGGACGGGTGGATAGACCCCGCCACGGAGGCCGCACACTCATCGGCGATAGAGCCGAACATAGACTTCGCCTCCAATGAGTTCTGTGTCATCGGACCCTCGGACTCGTCTCCGGCCATAGGCTCCGAACCGCTCACATCCGTGCCTATCGAATCTAATTGGGCACCGATCATGGAGTTTACCTCCGTGGATATCTTCCAGCACTCGCCCTTGGGCGACATGCTAAATTCACTAAAATCTCTCTCCCTGTCAGGAGACTCTTGGCGGAACTATGTCCGGCTTGAGTGGGAAGGGGACGATGAAGAAATTCGTTCCCGACCCACCACCCACTTAATAGCCACTGTCGACGACTTAACCGACATGCTTGATGTCGACTTTGAAGACATCCACGGTATGGACGATGATGCTGGAGAAGAACATGAACCACTGCCCACAGGGCGTTGGACAGCCACCTGATCATATGATATATATATGGTGGACGCACCCAAAGAAAGCAATGGCGATGAGGCAACGGAGGACAGCCCCCTTGAGAAATAATCTAAACGCTGACGTCAGCGGCACCGCTCTAAGCCTCGCCATAGCAGAAATAGTGATACCGGCACAGGAGACAATAGCACTCCGGATAATTCCGAAGAAAAACAATCCCGCCCAGCCAAGCATGGAGCATGCCGGACGGGAAGATGGGCAAGCTAGCCCTAATGAACAGGCAATGGATGGAGATTCAGAGGACGACAATTACATGCCTCTCTCCGAAGATGAGGTGAGCCTCGGCGACGAAGAATTCATCGTGCCTGAGGACCCCGTCGAGCAGGAGCTCTTCAAGTGCTGGCTTACAGCCACTGCAAAAATCCTGAAGAAAAAGCAGTAGAAACTTCAAGCTGATCAAGATCTGCTAACTAATAGATGGACTAAGGTCCTGGCAGCCGAGAAATATGGACTCGAGCGCCTAACCAAAAGTTACCCAAAGCGTAGGTTGTTACCTCAACTTGAGGAGGAGGCACTAGAGCCTACACTGCCAGCGCAGGATGCGGCTGAGCGGCCACCTCGTGGCCAAGACAGAGTGGCGTATCAACCCGAAGTCCAGCCAGCACCCTGCTGCCAAACAAGCAAAAACATGAAGGCTCGGTGCTACACGCATGATCTGCGAGACAAATTGAATAAAGCAGGACAATCAAGATCGACCTACGGATCACGGGGACGCGCCCCAACGCATGACGATGAACGTCACGCTGGATACACTAAATACAAATCCAGGCGGGCCAAATACAACAGACCAGACTCATTGGAACTACGTCGTGATGTAGCCCGGCATAGAGGGGCCGCACACCCCCTATGCTTCACTGACGAAGTAATGGATCATGAATTCCCAGAAGGGTTTAAGCTCGTGAATATGGAGCCCTACGATGGGACTACAGACCCCGCGGTATGGATAGAAGATTTCTTTCTCCACATTCACATGGCTTGCAGGGATGATCTACACTCCATCAAGTACCTCCCACTAAAACTCAAGGGACCGGCTCGGCATTGGCTGAATAGTTTGCTGGCAAACTCCATTGGAAGTTGGGAGAACCAGGAAAATGCATTCTTGGATAACTTCCAGGGCACTTATGTGCGACCACCGGATGCTGGCGATTTAAGTCACATAACCCAACAGCCCGGAGAATCAGCCAGGAAATTCTGGACTTGGTTCCTAACTAAAAAGAACCAAATTGCCGACTGTCCGGATGCCGAAGCCCTAGCAGCCTTTAGACATAACATCTATGATGAGTGGCTTGCCCGATACCTCGGCCAAGAGAAGCCGAAATCCATGGCAGCCCTCACGACACTCATGGCCCGCTTTTGTGCAGGCGAGGATAGTTGGTTGGCTCGTAGCAACAGGAGCAAGCAATCCTGGCACATTAAAGGCCAGAGATAGCAACGGCAAGCCCCGACGCAACAAACACAAGTGTTGCAATAATGGAGATAACACCAAGGACACGACCGTCAATGCCGGATTCAATGGCTCTAAGTACGGTCAGCGGAAAAAGGCATTCAAAAAGAACAATCTGGGCCCGTCCAGTCTGGATGGCATACTCGACCGTCCATGCCAAATTCATGGCACCACAGGAACACCAGCCAATCATATCAACAGAGAATGTTGGGTCTTCAAACAAGCTGGCATGTCAGGTGCCGAAAACAAGGAGAAGGGGTCTCAAAGCAACGACGACGATGAGGAGCCCCGGCCACCGAACATAGGAGGGTAGAAGAAATTCTCCCCGCAAATCAAAATGGTCAATATGATAAATGCCACCCACATTCCCAAGCTGGAACGGGTATGCACTTTTAGGGACATCGACGCAATGGAGCCAGTCGCCCCAAAATATAACCTATGGTCGATCACCTTTGACCGTACGGATTGTCCGGCCAATACCAGTCAGGAAAATTCAGCCACACTAGTCCTTGACCCAATAATTGATGGATTCCACCTCACACGAGTCCTTATGGACGGAGGCAGCAGTCTAAACCTGCTGTATCAGGACACAGCATGCAAGATGGGTATCGGTCCTTCAATGATCAAGCCCACTAAAACCACCTTTCAAGGTGTTATACCAGGTGTGGAGGCCCATTGTATAGGCTCCGTCACACTGGAGGTAGTCTTCGGATCACCGGATAATTACCGTACCAAAGAGTTAATCTTCGACATCGTCCCTTTTCACAGTAATTATCATGCACTGCTCAGATGAACCGCGTTTTCTCGATTCAACGCGGTGCCACATTATGCCTACCTTAAGCTCAAGATGCCCGGTCCATGCGGCGTCATAACAGTTAATGGCAAGGCCAGATGCTCCCTCCATGCCGAAGAGTATACTGCCGCCTTAAGAGCAGAAGAACCGAGTGGCATCTTTCAATCGAACCTCGAGTCGACGCCAAGCTCCCGGACACCGTCAAGGGAGTCCGAACTACTTCACGGCAGGATAGCCCGGCTCATTTGGAGCTCAATTAAAACACTCCGGCAGTAAACGGAGGCAAAGCTAGGATAGGCCACACACTACGGCTCAACCGCTCCGTGGCACACAAACGTTTCTTGCATTTTCTTTGCAGGTTCACTTTTGTGTAGGCCAGGACTGGCGGCATGGAAGCAGCTAGAACGCGTAAGGGAATGCTTAGATATTCCCCTCGATGACCATCCGACTACACTCCGGATCCGCACATAGCCTCCTGCCGCCTGGTCTCAGGAGGTTCCGAAGTCATATTTCTTTTTATCACATTACATGTACTCGTATGCATCGACGTGTTACTCAATTACAACATGTGGCTTTATATGACGCTTATCTGCTGTTGTTTCTTATTGACACTCTTTGTCAAATGGCATCCGTGCACCATGATATGCCTTAATATGCCAGGGGCTTTATTGCACCCATAATACGGCAATAAAGTCCGAACACCTTCACGGTCGTTCGGCACCCCGAACTTATAGCATTATATGCATCAGCTCCGAATCATGTCTTGGGTCAATAGTTCGGTTTGCTCGGCTCCCATGTTTTTCTGCCTTACGTTCTGCTATATCGGCTAAGGCAGCATAGGGAGAACTACTGCGATTGTGTCCCGGTTCTTCCGGACGAGCGCCTCAGTAGAGAAAGCCGAAAATTGACTGTCATGATATGGCAAGAGTTGGTCAGCTGCTCGAGAGGTTCTAAAATCTTTAAGGATTTCTTCCGCATTATGCGATAACTAATGCAGCGTGCAATGGATCAGCTTTTCTTCTGATCAGGTGCTTATAGAGCCCCTCATGCGGTATTCCGAACACCAGGGGCTGCGCCTACCTTCCTTTTGTCAAACTCCTATGGCTAAGTGAGAGCGATAAAGCCTTATAGTCTGATTGCCTGGTTCGCTGCGCTGACACCTCCTTCAAGGACTCAAAACTGGGATAAAGAGTGCTCAGGTTTATCCCGAACACCCCCGTACTTCCTACGTGGGGGCACAAGCCGACGACTGGCCAACTCTCAAGATTAATATATAAAATGGCCGCACAGGAGGAAAAACTTTCAAATAACAGGCAATAAATTATAGAAATGACCTTGTTCAACATTACAAAGGACAACATGACTGTATTCATGGAAATATAATGTCCTTGGTGCATTGCTCCGCCGCAAGGCGGGATCCTTTCAGGACACTATCATAATATAATTCGGGCTTGCGGTGCACCATCCCCTCCGGCGGTCCCTCGGTCATCAGCTTTTCAGCATCCATCTTCGCCCAGTGCACCTGTGCGTGGGCGAAGGCCATTTGCGCACCCTCCATACAGACCGGCCGCTTGATGACTTCAAGTCGAGGGAAAGCACTCACAAGCCGCTTTACGAGCCCGAAGTAGCTGCTTGGAATCGGCTCGGCGGGCCATAGCCGGATAATTTAATCCTTCATGGCTAGTTCGGCTGCCTTATGCAGTTCGATCAGTTGTTTCAGTTGATCGGCAAAAGGCACTAGATAATTTGGCGCCAGATACTGCGACCAGAAGAGCTTATCCGCAGTGTTCCTTTCTTCGGCTCGGTAGAATTGGGCGGCATCAGATATGCTATGTGGCAGCTCCGCAAATACCCCTGGAGAAATCTGAACTCAAATTAGAAACGTGATTTTCTCCTCAAATACTTGCTTTACATAGAAAACGCCTTACCCGCCGCGATCTTCCTCGCCTCCTGGATTTCCTGCAGGGCGCCCTGGGTTTCCCCCCGGGCATCGTGTGCGGCTTGATGAGCCTTGGTGAGCTCGGATTCTTTCTCTGTTAAGCTCTGCTCCAAGGTCTAACATTTCTTCACGGACTCTTGAAGCTCTTGCTCAGCTTCAATAACCCTGGCCTCGTGCTTCTCACGAAGAGCCTGCTCTGCGGCTGCCTTTTTCTTGGCCTCGGCCACAGCCTTCTTAAGAGCCTCGACTTCGGTCACCGCCCCTAGAGAAAACCATGGACATATTTTTATCATACTAAATATTCGTTCGCGCTGAAAGTGCACAAGGTATTTTGCATACCTTGTTTATCCTCCAACTGCTTTTTCAATTGGCCAAGTTCCTCTTCGGCCCGCTCTAGACTCTGCTTCAGTCGGGAGAATTCTGCGGTATGAGAGGTGGTAGGCGCTACAGACACCTTCTTACGAAGAAAAAGAGGGAGAGATGCCATAAAGGGAGTCTCTTGCGAACATATATTGGATCTTCTGTCCGGTTCTTTCTTTCACCGAACAGTGTATCAGGGGCTACTACCTACACTATGACACTCTTCAAAACCTCATAAAACCTACCTCAAAGCCTGTTATAAGGCTGATGCAGGCTTCATTTAGTCCACTCTCCGCAGACTGAATCTTCTCAATCACCGCACCCATAAGGGCACGGTGTTCTTCAACGATGCAGGCGCTCTTTAGCGCCGCCAATAAAGTATCCGCCACCTCTGGTTGGATATAGGTTGCCGACGGAACAGGCCACCCCCTCTAGCTGAGGGAGGCTGCCTTCCTGATTCTGGAACTGTATCGATCTCCGGGATTGTGTCCGGCCGGGGGCCGAATTCGAGATAGCCCCCACCATCGACATCCATGGGAGCCTTTTCTCCCGTGTGTCCGGCCCCTGAAGTTTGACCTCCTGGCGCCGCCTTGATGATCTCCCCCTCCCCTCTTGGCCAGGGTCCCTCTATGACGATACGTCGGTGTCATTCACGTGTTTTGGGGAAGGGGCCTTCGGGGGTGTCCCGCTGTCCATAGCATCCGAGCCCAGTAAATCCTTCGATGAGGATTGTTTGGTGCGGGACCTCGCCGGACTGCAAAAAAGTATGGCTCAATGATTAAAACATCATAGTGAGTCTGGATACGCAAACATGTTTGGATTTTATACTCATGAGTTCTCCAGGGGCTGGGCCCTGGGATCCCACTCCGTGCTACTGTCGGTAGCGGTGGTAGACTCCTCCTGAAGGGTAGTTTTTTCCTTCTTAGGACTCGGCCTCCAAGGATGTGGAGGCCGTCCTTTTCTTTCTTCCCCTCACTGGGGATTGGTCTTCCTCCTCTTCCTCGACCTCTCCGGAGGAAGAGCGGGCATCGGAGTCTTCGGATATTGTGTCCGAAGTGCCACGGCGATGAAGGCGGCCCCTGGTCTTTTTGGCCTCCTTCTCGGCCTTCTTCTTCGGCGCCTTGTAAGGTGCCGGGACCAGCATCTTCGTCAGAAGTGGGCCGGCGGGTTCTTCTGGCAATGGGGCCGGACAGTAGATCTGCCCCGCCTTTTTCGTCCAGCCTAGGAGAGTTGCAGAAAACACATTAAGCATTTCCCTTGGGTTATGCGAATAAAACGTATGAGTTGACGATATACAATGACTTACCGAACTTGCGGGGCAGGACAGTTGGTAACCGCGGTCCTCGGCGGAGTCCGGACACGATTTGCCGGACTTAAAAAGCACCTTCCAGATGTCCTTGTGTGAGGAGCCAAAGAGCTCTAGCAGGGTCTGGTGCTTGGCCGGGTCGAATTCCCATAAATTGCAAGCCCTGTGTTGACAAGGAAGAATCCGGCGAACTAACATCACGTGGACTACATTGACAAGTTTGATATTCTTGTCTTCCATATCCTTGACGCGTCTGGAGCGCCAACAGCTCGTCGGGCGAAGACCAGTTCAGGCCCTTCTTGGGCCAGGATGTAAGCCGCAGGGGAGATCCGGATCGGAATTCGGGAGCTGCGGCCCATTTTGGGTCGCGCGGGTCAGTGATATAGAACCACTGTTGTTGCCACCCCTTGACGGAATTATTGAAAGTACCTGATGGCCATGTGACATTGGGCATCTTGCTCACCATGGCACCTCCGCACTCGGCGTGCTTGCCGCTCACTACCTTGGGATTCACACTAAAAATCTTCAGCCATAAGCCGAAGTGTGGCAAGATACGGAGAAAGGCCTCGCACACGATGATGAATGCTGAGATGTTGAGGAAGGAATTTGGGGATAGATCATGAAAATCGATCCCGTAGTAATACATGATACCGCGAACGAATGGTTGGAGGGGAAACCCTAGCCCGCGGACAAAGTGAGGGAGGAATACAACCCTCTCGTGGGGTTCCAGGGTCAGGATGATCTGTCCCGCTGTCGGGAGACGATGGTTGATTTTCTTGGCCAGATACCCGGCCTCCAGAAGCTTTTTGATATCCTTCTCCCGGACGGTAGAGGCCATCCACTTGCCTACTATGCCGGATCCGGACATTTCCAGAGGGCCTTTGTGGGCGGAGAAGACGAACGCTTGGGCGCTGGAGCTCGAGCGAGAGGGAATGGATGAGCAGAGGAAGAAGAAGGCATGGGTGAAAAGGGGGAGTCCTTATCAATTTATAAAGGCAGCAGGGATCCTGCGCCTCCCCACATGCCTGATAAACTTGCTTATTTCCCAAGCATCGCGTTGATGGGGCGGTTGGGTTACCCACACCCGTATTGATGAGGATCCCGAGATAAGGGGACACGATCTCTGCTTCGACAAGACGTGCCAATAAAACCGCCTCGCAATATGTACAGTAGCAGGTTGAGAAAAACGGTTCGCATACTGACCGGGCCGTGGCGTGATGTCACGCTATGGAAAGTTGTCAGCAGATTAGATTTGTGGAAAATTGTGCTCTCTACGGTGGTATGTGGAAATTGTTTTGCAGAACCGTACACGATCCTTGTGTTCAAGATCTTCTATGGAGTATTCGGAGAAGGAACCCGCCTTGCAATGCCGAAGACAATCTGCGTGCCGGACTCATTGTCATTGAAGCCTGGTTCAGGGGCTACTGAGGGAGTCCTGGATTAGGGGGTCCTTGGACAGCCGGACTATGTACTAGTGTCGGACTGTTGGACTATGAAGATACAAGATTGAAGACTTCGTCCCGTGTTCGGGTGGGACTCTCCTTTGCGTGGAAGGCAAGCTTGGCAATTCGGATATGTAGATCTCCTTCTCTATAACCGACTCTGTGTAACCCTAGCCCCCTCCAGTGTCTATATAAACCGGAGGGTTTAGTCCGTAGGACAAGAACAATCATAATCATAGGCCAGCTGCTAGGGTTTAGCATCTATGATCTCGTGGTAAATCAACTCTTGTAATACTCATATCATCAAGATCAATCAAGCAGGAAGTAGGGTATTACCTCCATCGAGAGGGCCCGAACCTGGGTAAACATTGTGTCCCCCGCCTCCTGTTACCATTAGCCTTAGACGCACAGTTCGGGACCCCCTACCCGAGATCCGCCGGTTTTGACACCGACACCGGCGCTCGGCCAGAGATAACGGTGCGGCCGGCAGTGGGTCTCCTCCCTCGCTGTCAACGACGGCCTAAACGGTGCCCCTCCTCCCCTTCACCGGCGGAGGGGGATACGTCCGGATCTGTAACCAGTGGTGAGGATAGAAAGACGGTGTTTTTTAAAGGGAGAAAGACAGTGTTACCACCCCTATCTTGTTTAGATCTGGAGAGGATGAGAGTGTGTGAATAGAGAAACCCTAGCAAGCAAGCGCGGAGGCTCTGGCCTATATATACATAGTGGGGTAGTTTTCCTTTTTCACTCCATCAAAACAATCATTTAAAATTGTGTACTACGTGTCAGGCACCGGTTTTTTTTTGTTGATTGTTTTTTGAGATAGCTACCCGCTTGTTCCAAGTGGTGTTACGGTGTGCCAGGTCGCACTTTGCATCGTTCAAGTCTGGTACAAGTCCCTCCATTAAATGAACAACCACCCCCTCGTAAAAATTGTGAACAAGCCCACGGCTAAAATTTGCGGAAACGTGGGTTGCCCCAACATGCATTATTATTTATATTTTCTACTCCCTCCATTCCTAAATATAAGTCTTTTTTATTAGCCACACCTAAGACAAGAATTTTTTTATTAGCTGTGAACCCCACATGTCATAGACACAAAAAGTGTGGCAAGATTCCTTAGGCAAGCCAAAGTGTGTCTAACAATTTGAGCAACTCAAGTTAGGAAAGTGTGGCAAGTGTGGGAAAAATAATGTGGCAACATAAGACAAACATAGTCACAATCCAAACAGCCCCGTAATTTTTTGTGGCATGCATGAAAATTTGGTTAGTTAAATTTATAGTCAAAATTTGGCAAGGTGCATCAAATCAACACATGCAAGTATCAAAAGGAAAGTCACGGCATGCATGCATGTGTTGTACTCCCTCCATTTCCAAATATAAGTCTTTTTAGAGATTCCAACAAGTGACTACATATGAAGGAAAATATGTCTACATACATCTGTATGTTGCGGTCCATTTGAAATGTGTAAAAAGACTTATATCGAGTGTAGTGCTTTGATGTGTCGCATCAACTCATACAAGCCGAGAAGTTTGATTATTACAATGCCCTCTCCCTTGCGGACTGAGCTCCAGTGCCTTAATTGCACCTGCCTTTGGCTGCATGACAGGTGGGCCAACCACCTGTTGGGCCCACCTGTCATAGACGCAAAGGCAGGAGCAGTAAGTCAATGAAGTTGTGTCCCTCCCTCGCGCATGAGCGTGGTGGCTGACAGGACTAGTAGAAGCTTTCGCTACACGCTATCCCTCCCGCACAAGGTGGACGGTCATGCAGCAGTGGATTCGATAATGTAGAAGTAGGAGTAACATCATTGTTCGTCTTCGTGAAGAGGTGAAGAGCCAAGCGCAACCCGAACGTGGCAGTTGCGAACGCTCGCGTGGTGCGGTGCCTTGGAGCATGCATATAGCCAGGCTCTTGCATGAGACAAAATTGCTATTTGAGCCCACTATTATAGTAGTACTAGTACTTGCTACTCCCTTTGTCTAGGTGAGTAAGTCATCTTAGGCTACTTCCAATGCATTGGTGCTTAGCTTTTGTAGCTAAGCTTCCCTCATTGAATTGTTTACCAATTAAACTCCATCATCCATTGGTTGATAGTCATTCTGCATAGGTCCATGCGCTTAGCACCGTTTCCTCCTGGGGTCACCATAATGCTCTCTCTCCTCCTTAATTGCTTTGCCACATCACTTTCTTGCCTATGTGGCACCCTAGCCGAGTATCATATACTAGTATCATGCATATGATACTAGTGTATGATACTACCTAGTATCATGTAGTATTTTATTTATTGTCATGCATGACACATAGTAGCATAACATTTATTATGATACGGTGTCATGATATGATACTCAACCCTCTCTTTCTTCATTTAATTCTATGACACCTCATCAAATTGCCTAGTTGGCATGCATGATACTAGCTATGATACTCCCATTACGACTAGCCTTAGGTTGTGCACCACGACCAAGGAGGAGGGGAAAATGAGAGACCTTAATGTTTATGTGCTAATTAATAGCATTGCATGCAATGAACTAGCCACTGCATGTCGTGTTTGGTAGTCTCAAGTCATTAAAAGCATGCACACCTCTCATCTCTTATTGGTTGATATGTCAAGAAACAAGAAACAAGGTAGAAGTTAATGCACCGCGCCTAAGTGTTTTGGGATTATTTGGTTTTCGTAAGATGACTTACACATCTAGACGGAGGGAGTAGTATAGCCTTGTAAACTGGAAAGGAGTATTTGCCTTTCTAGAGATTTCAACAAGTGACTAGACTACACCGCATGCAGTACTCCCTCCCTTCCGGTTTATAGGGCTCAAATCTCAAATCTCATGAACCAAGGCATTTTGCGATTGGAGGAATGTATCTCGTACTTTACAAAACTACACTAATTAAACTCATGCATTAACTACGTAGTTCTCTTGTTTTCCTCTCCGCCTTGGTTGCAGTGCACAATTTTGAGCACTCCTATATGACTAGCCGCTCTATCTACATGCGGGACATCAAAGCATCCGGGCCCGCGTTCCATCCACCAAATCACAGCGAGGTGCTATAGTCGAGACTCACCTATCACCCCGGTGTGGCCGTCATGACCCATCATATCAGAAAACCCACACCTTTACCAGCAGTGGTAAAGTGGCCTCGAAGTTGGACTGGACGAAGCAACCATCATTTCACTGGAACGCTCGTTGAAGCCCTTTCTCCCCTTTCTTGAAGAAAAGCTCACTCCAGGCTACTCACTTCTGCCATTTTTCTTCTGTATCGACGAAGGAAAGGTGAGCAAATCAGTGATGCTGCTATATTTTCATTCCAAGAATCTTCTTTTTGCGAAGCACCGACCGATTCTCACGGCCTATTCTTTTCCCGTTTTCATTGCGATTGTGGTTTCCTTTCGATTGCTTTTTGTTTGTCAGTTCATTGATGGATCCTGGAGCACTAGGCAAAGAGTTGTCGGCGCACAACCCACTGGAGACTACAATCTCCAAGAAGCGAGCACCGACCAACGAGTTGACCATGTTGGCGGGCCAACCCATGGAGACGAAGAACTCCAAGAAACAAGCACTGGCCAAAGAGTTCACGACGTTGACAGACGAACTCCTCAAAGAAAGTTGGAAGAATAGCAAGGGCCCCATCGTGCCTACCCCAGAAACTCTGATGGCCACCTATGCGAGGCTCAAGGCCGAGTTTGAGGAGATAGTCGCCGTTGAGAAGCAGTATTCCCCTGGCAAGGTGATGGCCCCCATCGAGGACCAGGAGATGTCCCCCGGAGGGATGAGATCCCCCGGTGAGCTGCACAAGGTAAAAAATAATGGCTTATTACCATAGTTGTGGTTTTTGATTATTTGCAATGTGCTTGCTAACATGTTAGGGTTGTGCAGGTGCCGGTGGATGTCCTTGATGATTCCGATGTCGCGGCCCGTCATGTGGACAACGCCCCAGAGATCGTTTTCGATGTCGTGGTCCGTCCTGTTGGCATCCCCCTGGAGATTGATTCGGATGCCGCTGTCCATCCTGTGGACATCGCCCCAGAGATCGATTACGATGTCGCGGTCAGTCTTGTAGACATCACCCTAGAGATCGATTCCCATGCCGTTGTCCGTGCTGTGGTCATTGCCCGAGAGATCAATGACAAGAAATAGTTGGTCGCACTAATCCTTCAGGGTAGTTTGCATTGCCCTGTGTTTAATTACCAAAAAGATGCGTGTTATCAAACCATCTTAGGGCTAGTGCACTGTCTTGTGTGGGCGATACTTGCTACTTTTGTTTGATAGTGAATCATGTGAACCCTCTCCGAGTTATGGAAATAGATGTATCCTCACCACCTTTTGATGTAATATTCAAGATGGGACTGGGTCGGGTCGGCCCGCTAGGTCACTGACCCGGCCCGAAATCTCGAGGCCAATGGGCCAGGCGGGTTGGCCTCGAATCACAAAACGGGTCAGTGGAGCCGGCCCCGTGTGACCCGATGGACCAGACGGGTCGACCCAGCGCTAACCTAGTCCTCCATCTCTGCCACCGCCACGAGCGCTAACCCGACGATTTCTTCCGCCGCCGGCAGCCGCCGGCCATCTCTGCCACCCCCGGCATCCCCCGACCTTCTCTACCGGCTGCTCCCGACCTGCTGCCGCCGCCGGATGCCCCTGAACACCTCTGCTGGCCTGCTGCCGCCGGAGTTCCTCCCGCATCTCGTTCGTTGTCTTGGTCGCCGTCGAGCTCGCTGACCTGCGGCCCCGTCCACCATCTACCTCGCCATTCCGGTCGCCGTCCTCATCGTCATCATCACGCAGGTGAGACTCTTGCCGGCTTCGTCCCTGTCCCAGCGCAGCTGCCATGACTGGTCTAGTTTAGGTTCTTGTCCAGTCTTGTCTGCAATTGTTTCAGTAGTTGGAGCTTGGAAGAGGCTGACCAGCATGGGACTTGTTTGATTGTTCTCAAGAAGAAATAGTGCTTCAGTTGAGCTCCTGTGTAGCTGTAGTTTAGCATTCAGCAGCAGTTTTCTTTTTTGTGCAGCATGCCACTTTCTTTCAGAGTGGCCATGAAGCATGCCTTTCGGTCCTCTAATCCGAGGAAAAGTAATTAGTGTTAGTTCCTGCTGTTGGTTACTAAATAAACCAGAAATAGTTGTCCTGCGAAACAATTTTACTCTGTTTTTTTTGTTGAATCGGCAAATTTTACTCTGCTGATAGGATGGAGAAACTGAAGTTTGTGGCTAGCATGAGGGTGCGAGTGTATGCGACTTCATAAGTTGATGATGCTCACAAAAAACCTTCCTGGAGTAGTGCATATGTCCAACTATGAGTTTCTTTCTATTCTGTGATATAGGGTCCTGTGACTTCTTTTTCTTGGGCTAGCTGCCAGGTTGAGTTTGCATATATGCATGTGTAGCTGATCCATCGACAAGTCCAGCATTTTTTAGTGTCAGTTCAGGGGATGCTTTACTGGCAGCGATTTCTTCATTGTTTCTGTAGTGTTGCTCAATGGGATGCTTTGCCGACAGTGATTAGACAGTAAACTAAACTATCCGGTTTCTTATCTGCATGCATCTGCTGTTGATTTTGAAAGTTAATGCTCTCTAATGTTCCTATATTTCCCTCTGATCAGAAAAAATGGAAGAGGAAGAAGGGGACCATGAGGCATACCAAAGTGGTGGTTCATCGTTGATATCCGGTGCGACAATGAGAAGGGCTCAACCACCCCCAGGGGTGTCTCCTTCTTCGATAAACATTTGTAGAGCTTATCACGGTCAGTATTGTTAATCTTTCTTTTTCTTGGGACACAGAGTGGTGCCATTTTTCATGTTTTAGTACTAGTGGTGTAGTACAGTAAAGGCCTGTTTGGTAATCTGTAGGAAGATAGGTGAGAGCAGATACATGTTGTCATAACTTTTAACTGTTTTTAAGACACATACAATACAACTATATGAGCTTGTACAGTCATAAGTTTTGTGGCACCTTCAGATTTATTACCAATTTGTAAACCTGTTTACATGTAGGATGTAGCAGTTTAAAGAAGAGAGTGCATTTGTATGTATAGCCTGTCATGTTCTTTTGCCGAAGTACTTTTTTTTTCATTTGAGCTGAAGAGTGAAAACCATCAGCATGGTCCAAACATTAAAAATTCATGTTCCTGTTCCTAGAGCAGCTCAGCGGCACTTGTTATTTCCATCAACCAGTGTTGGAGAATAGCTGTAGCCTGAAGTTGTACTCATTTGTTGTAACTTTTAATTGTTTGTCGTGATAATATAACCCGGTTATACTCATTTGTTGATGCATTCCTCCCTTCTGTTCTTGATATTCCTGGAACAAGCTTGTTTGTGCTCTATCATTTGCAAACTATCAGATGTGTGTTGCTTTAGTTCCTCCTTCTGTTTTGAATCATAAGATGTTCTAATATTTTTCTAAACCGGATGTATATAGACGTGTTTTAGCGTGTTTGTTCACTCATTTCAGTCCGTATGTAGTGTACTTTGGAATATTCAAAATGTCTTCTGATTCAGAAGGGAGGCTTATCACGATAATTATCCGCCAGATTCATGCAATGTTAACACTCGTGTCCTTTGCTCAGCAGGACGTTCACAAGACACTCGTATGGCTGATTTTGAAGATGAGGCTGATGAAGAAGATGTCGACTATGAACAAGAAGAGGAAGGAGAAGAAGATGAGGATGATGAATAATAATAAGAAGATGATGATGATGAAGAAGAAGAAGAGCGAGATAATGTGGATGAAGAGGGAGGGGCTGAGATCATTGACATGGGATCATTTTCTGAACCGGGAAGAAAGTTTTTGTCTAAAGTGTGGAAAGAATATGAGCCTATCCGTGTTGATGGCATAGTTGTAGCTGCTGAGTGCAAACACTGTTCAAGGAATATTTGTGCTGAGCGTAAACATGGAACAAGTTCGTTGTGCAAACATTTGAAGAGATGCAGGGAAAGGAAGAAGGTTCTTAGAGTTTCTGGACAACTGAGTGCTTCTATCATGAGTCCTGATGGAGTTGCAATGGGGCTTTGGACCTTTAATCAGGCATTAGCACGCCGAGAGCTTATGAGGATGATAGTGTTGCATGAATTGGCATTCTCATTGGTGGAATATGATGGATTTAGAAGATTTGTCTCTAGTATAAATCCTAGCTTTAAGATGATATGTAGAAAAACAGTGAAGGAGGACTGCATGAAAGCATTTAAGGAAGAGAAGAGAATTCTGCAAAGGATGTTCCAAAACTCCAAATCCAAGATTTCTTTGACTACGGACCTATGGACATCAAATCAGACATTGGGGTACATTTGTATCACAGCCCACTTCATTGATGAGTAGTGGAAGCTGCAGAAGAGGATAGTGAAATTCGCAGCTATGGAGACGCTGCACACAGGAGCTGCAATGTTCAACATCATGGTGAATTTCATAAGAGAGTGGAATATTGAAGATAATCCCTTTGCTGTGACGCTAGACAATGCCTCGAACAATGGTGCAATGATGAAGCTATTGAAGGCACATCTCCTGCTTAAGAAGATGTTACCTGGTAGTGGCAAGTTGTTTCACCAATGTTGTGCCGCCCATGTCATAAATCTGATATGTCAAGCAGGATTGAACTTCCTTGGTCCAGTGATCAACATGATGCATGAAAGTGTTAAATTTATTCGAAGCTCACCAAGTCGAAAGGAAAAATTTCAAGAAATCGTTGCGCAACATGGTGTATCATGTGGGAGAACTCCAAGTCTTGATGTTCCAACTTGCTGGAACTCAACCTACATGATGATTGATATAACAAAGGAGTATCGCGGAGTGTTTGACTCTTTGGCCATTCAAGATAAACAATATACCTTCAAGCCATCTTTTGAGGATTGGGAAAATGCCGAAGATGTTTGCAGGCTACTGAAGGTATTTTATGAAGCCACTAATGTGATATCCGGCACAAAATATCCAACTGCTAACTTGTATTTCCATGAAATGTGGAAAGTGAAGCTGACCTTAGAGCAACAACATTATGAAGAGGATTTTGAGATGGGTACAACGGTCAAATATATGAATAGAAAATTCAGAAGGTATTGGAAGATGACATGGTTGAGCCTTTGTATTCAAGTGATTTTGGACCCACAATTCAAGTTGAAATATATTGAGTTCCGATTTGGCCTAGAGTTCGGGAACGAAGCTGCAGCAATGATTGCTAAAATAAAAAATGTGTTCCAAGGGTTGTTCAAGGAATACCTCCAATTGAATGGCAATGGCTCAGATCCCATGTCACAAGGAGGTGATGATGACATGGTTGTAAGTGGTGAAGATCGTATGGCTGATTGGGACCAGCATGTCATCCTCACTACTCGATCAACAAATTTGGATTCTACCGAACTTGATTCGTACTTGTCAAAGGTACCCATCCGTCGAAGTGATCAATTCAATATCCTTTCATGGTGGCAGACCAACTCAGGTGAATACCCAACGCTGAGTCGCATGGCAGCAGATATCTTGGCGGCTCCTGCCTCTACGGTGGCATCCGAGTCCGCCTTCAGCACAGGGAAGAGAGTCCTATCAGATTTTCAAAGTCGAATGACAGCAATGACACTTGAAGCTCTTGTTTGCTTACAAGATTGGATACGGGCCACCGGTAAAGCCATACGACACAAGTTTCTTCTTTGTTTCTTATTAATGCTTAAAGTTTACAAGTTTCTTCTTTTTTTTCTGCAGCTAATACTCAACGTAGCTTGGCTTCAGTTCATGACATTATAATGGACTTACAAGGTATGAGAAACCTTCTGATGTATATAGTGCCATGCATATGAAAGTACACTTAAAGTATGAAGTCTTCTTTTTAATGAGGGATTTCATATCTACAGTTTGTTCCAGGGAACTATTTGCAAGATGTAGCCCAATCATGTAGATGAATATATAGTGTTTTACACACCGAACTAGTGTTGTTAGTTTTGATTTCCCCAAGTTATAGTTGATCTCTAATATATATTTCTTTTTCCATTCTTGCTTGTTGATATGCTTACCAGAATCAGGAATATTCTCTTTATTCTAATCTTTGTTGCGAAGTGGACGATGGGTAGTGTATGATGGATATTTAGAAGTATATTTTCTTGCAAACTTGATCATGAATTGGTTTTCTGGAACAAGCCTTTGCTACTAAGAATATTCCTCTGTTCATAAATATATTATTTAGTTTTTTGAGGGATAAATATACTATTTAGTTGATGTGCACAGAATTACTCTTGTAACATTTCTTTGTAAATACAGATATGAGGATTGATGCTTGTTGGAGCAATTCATGTTAAACCTCAAGCAGATGATGAAGCAAAGACATGTCAGCTTTCTCTATAACCTACTGGATGTGAAAAGTTTAGCATGTTGAACTAGTAATCTTTTGATCTTGTCTGAGTCTGTTGGATTGAGGTCCTTAGCTTAACGTTCTTTGAAACTTGTAATCTTTTGATCTTGTACTGTGTACACATTTGCTGACATCTATTTTTTAGGGACTTATTAGTAATTTGGCGAGGCCACAAATGTTGGACGGTGCAAACATTTGGCTCAAAAAAACCTGTAATCCTTTGGAATGTGTAAACATTTGCTAAATTTTGGGTCGGCCTCATGTGCCCAATGGGTCAATGGGGCCACAAAATTCTGATGAAATGGGTCGGCCCATGGCCTCGCATATTGGCCATGGGGCCGGGGCCGGGGCCAGGGCCGGGTCGGCCCATTCCCATCATGATGTAATATATGGCATGCTTAGATGTAAGTTTGAACTGTTTATCATATCAGCAGGGCTTGTTTGATGATTCTTGGTATTAGTAGGCTAGCTATTGTGTGAGCTATAGTACTTGCAAAACACTCACCGAAGAGAAACGTTGGGGCTAATGAGCTCGTGGTATGATTATACTTATCTGTCATCGATCGACCAATATCCCAAGCTCCTAAAATTGTAGGCTTCGCGATCGACCAGACAATAGTCAACACAGATACATTCAGGCCTCATTTGGTTCATAGGGTAGGAAAATCATAGCAAAAGTATAGAGACGTACAACACAAAATCATAGCAGTACAGAGACGTACTCCCTCCGTTCCAAAATAGATGACCTAGGCAGGCTAGTTTGGCCTAGTGGGTTTTAGTGATATGACGTGGTACAGTGCCGTCCAGTCTTCGCGTGTGGTAGCAGTATTGCGGGTACAGTAAGTTTTCTTGAAGAAGCAGAGTTCAACGAAGTCATGATGGTTCCTTCGTCCGAACAACTTACAGTGGGAAAGGTTGGGCCTGCAATACGGCCGGGGTAGATCAGGATAATTTTGTGCATGGCAGGTGGACCAGGATGGTCGACGTCCCACATGTCGGCGTATGAAAGTATTCTTTTCGATATAGAGGATGAGCAACAAGTATTCATTGTTTATTTTTTATGAAAGCTATTGTCTCCACTGTTACGACGGAGGAGTGTGAAACACGGCAGCCCAATGAACTTGGCATGTGCACCACTCCCTTCTTCCTCATGTAATGCTACCATACTGTTGATTTTAAGGTTGGCTATAAGGTTACAACTTTTTCTCACTTTCTCTCTAACTATTTCCTCTCAAATGTTTTTTACCTTTCTTTTTTTAGACACAATTTTTATGCCCTTTTTTAGAATTATTTTTTTATACCTAGGAGCACGTGTAGAGACGGGCTCTTGCAGAGCCCACTCCTTGACTTTGTTAATGCCTCTCTCTCCTCCACATAAGCAGTCTTACACCCACTATCTTACTGGTACTACTTGCTATGCATGCGTGCAGCAGGCAACCGGTGTCTTGAGGGGCCAGGGCGGTCAGAGCGGGCTTGGAAGCGGTCCGGACTCCAGCATGGCCCACCTCACATTATCACCATATATTTCTTGGAGTCCATGCGCGGCGGGCGGGCGATCTCTTCTCCCTCCCCCGTTTCTCTCTTCTAAGCTGACGCCCGCCGAGCGATTAGATTTTGGCTATCGACGGTTTATTCAATTGCAGTCCCACATGTCTGTGAAATTGCAAGACAACGCGTGTCCCCTCCGGTGAGCGGCGTGCGAGCCGGACTGTCGGGGGTGCGACGCGTACGAGTCATAAGTGTGTCGCCTTTTCCTTTAGAACTTGCAAAGTGTAACATTTTCGCACGATCGATTGATAGAAATCCAGAACAAAATGACGAGGGTGGTGCTTTCCCGCTCGTTAGGCGGGCTAGTTTGAGTGATATGACGTGCTACAGTGCCGTCCACTTGCTCCATTTTTATGTAAGCAAGAGTTTACACTCTTACGCGGGAGGAGTGCGAAACACCACGGATCTGATTTTGATCGAGGGATAACTATTCCCTACCAAATAATGGAGCACTGTTAGTGATTATAGCATGATAGTTAGGGCATCTCCAGGGCTGGCCCACAAATTTACACCGGCATCTATCCGAGGACACTGATGGATGCCATCCGATGCTGCCCGCATACCTTTCGACAAATATATGAACTAATAGGACGAAATTCATGCAAACAAAGCCTGGATGAAATTTATTACATTTCGAAAACTTTTCCTACAAACTGGATGAAATTCATTACATATTTCGCGCAAACCGTACTAAAACCTACTGTAAACCTAATCTAAACAATCACCGGCGCCCGACCACCATGTCCGGCCATGAACCCGAGAAAGCCAGCCATTGCCTTTGCCTCCTCCTCATCCACCTCGATAACCTCCTCCTACGGAGCACAAGGTTCTGAAGATTTCCACCTCCACGTCACCGTCAAGCGGCTAATCGGCTGCCGATGTTTACCCCACCAAGCTTGGCGTCGACTGAGTGGAGTAGGGGTGGCCTTCCTGGGACCAGAGCGGCGGCGACCTACCGTGTACTGCAGGCTACGCCCGCGCACGCGCGCCGGCTTCATGGTCATGGCGACGGAGGGCGGGCGGGGGGTGCCGGCGATCTCCTTCGTTTGCTCCTGTGATAGTACATTGAAGAGACCTTTGGAGCGTGCCCGGAGCGGAGCCGCCGAGGTCCCTCGTCTGCTACTGCGGTAGTACGTCCAAGAGAGCTTAGGAGTGCCACGAAGCCATGGTTGGAGTGGTGCTGACAGAAGGAAGGGACCCAAGGAGAATGAGTGTGGGTCTTTGGCTATGGCTGGGAGCTGGGGCTCAAGCTAATATAGCGGGCGAATGGCAATGAGCCGCGGCAGACGGATGTACGGCTGGCGCGGGAGTAGGTTCGTCGGGCGTGAATGCGGACGCTGCTTTAGTGACTTAACTGCAGATGCGTTGGGTTACTGACATGTGGGCCCAACGGGCATCTGGCCCGCATATTAGTGACACACCAACTGCACCTGCAGTTAAGTCCGGTGAATGCGGCGTTGACGTTCTGGAGAGACGGTAATCGCTTCAGGCGGGAAGCGCGTGCTAGCGGTGGAATGGGTTTCGGTAGGCCAGGGCGATCAGACGCTGGTGTGGCGATAAAGTGTGAACTCATGGATGACAAGCCTTTGAAGCATATGCGGCACGTACTGACAACCAGGCGTCCATGCAACCGCTCTTGTCGCCAGCTAGCCTTCGACGACCACCATTAGACACCACACAACCATGCATAACCTATGAATAATGGATGAATCGATCAGACAAACACTTGTGTGCAGTGGCACTAAAATCGGTCGCTCACGATAGTACATACTCTGTACCATAGTACCCTCTCTAGCTAGGCTGTTTTATAGATTGTCGTTCTGATGGACGATATACATGAGCAAGGCGCTCCGAGTATGACCGTTGGTGTTGAGCCAGGTGCATACATGCTCGGTGTTTGCATAGGCCTCCATCAAATGTCTAAACAGTAATGTCAGGCACCGCCAGGGTGCGCAGGTGATGGGCTCGCCGTTTGCGTTGCGCCATGAGCAGGACTTTGATTTAGAGGGCGACATGCATGCATTAGCATGCTTTGACAGCGTGAGCGTGGGTGTCTGACACAAAGTATTTCATTTTCATTTGGCTGACGAGTGTGTGTTGCAGCGACGAGTCCGTGGTTTGATTCCCCACATACGCATAATTTTGGTTTTTACTCCCTCCGTCCCAAAATAAGTGTCTAAACTTTGTACTAGCTCTAGTACAAAGTTGTACTAACCTTGAGACAATTATTTTGGGACAGAGGGAGTATTTCTTTCTCCATTGACAAGTAGGCCCGCGTAGATAGATAAAGAACACGAGTTGATGAGGCGCATGCGGACTGTTTGACTGGTCAACCAGACAAATATGGAGCTATACGCTAAGCCAGTGACCGTATAATCACCATTCTCGTATACAATGATCAAAGTGAGCTATCAACACAAGTTTGATGACCGCCAATGCATTTTACTCGGTAATAAATGACCAGGATTGAAGGGGAATCCAAATTTCCTTTGTCTTCTGTCCTTGAGCTCTTGACAAACCAATCCACTATACGGTTGTCCAGCCACTCCACCCCAGAGCTCTCACTAAGCGTCATTCATGCCACCGCACTGCACACTAACCGGTAAGGCAACGATGGCAGCCCGCCGCGCTGAGTTCCTCGCCGCCCACGACCGCACACAAAATGGTAGGGAAGTGATGGCATCCTGCCGTGCTGAGTTCATCGCCACTCATGACCTCACACCTATGTGGGAGGAATTTGAAGCTGCCAAGGCCGAATGGGCGGTAGATCAAGAGGCGGCCAAAGCCGCATAGAGGGAGCGTAAAAGTCAGAAAGCACTCAAGAAAAGAGAGGCCCTCCGCCACAAGAAAGAAGAGGACGCACGTGCTGCTACGGAGAGGTTGGCGGAGATGCAAGCACGGTGGGGTGTCGCTGACAAAGCCGGGAAGGAGAACGACGGTGTCTGGCCAGCATGTGAGAAGTAGTAGTACTAGTAGTTAGTGTGTGTGTCTGCGTCTGAGTACGAGCATGTCCCAGTACTACTAGTTACTGTAGTTTTTAGAGCAAATTACCAGTACATTAGCCTAGACTAAATGGAAAAATTCCTATCCTATGCATCAAATGGCATCTCTTTCTCTATAGGAATTGAGATGCATGTCATCTCACTTCCTATGATTTTCATATTCCTATAAAATTCCTATCCTATGAACGAAAGGAGGGCTCTATTGGAGTAACTACTGTAGCTAGCAGTACTGCTGGTACAGTAGTTTTCTTCAAGAAGCGGAATTCAACGAAGTCATGATGGTTCCTTCGTCCGAGCAACTTCAAAGTGAGAAAGTGGGCCTGTGATTTGACGGCTCATTAGTCATTATTACTGCGGCCCGACGACCAGGGTGACTCTCCCTTGGAGTTCTGCATGCATGGCAAGTGGACCAGGATGGTCGACGTCCCACATGTTGGCGAACAGAATTATTCTTTCCGATATTGAGGAGCAAGGAAACCGCGTGGTATAGTATCACTGCTGATTGGTTCTCAAAAAAATAGTATCACTACTGATTTATAATTATTTTTATTTCTGATGAATGCTAGCGTTTCAACTCTTATGATGAAGAGTGCCAAACACGGCACGTGTTGGATGTCCCACATGTCAGCGAAAGGAGTGGGACATGAACAGCGTGGTAGAGCCCAGCGCAAAAAAACAGCGTGGTAGAGCATCTCCACTTCTTCCACTTCTGGGTCGGAGACCACACGTAGTAGTACTAGTGGTATGAATGATACGAAGTGCAACCTGGAGATAAAGACACGTCTAGTTGGAAGGTCTCGGGGCATACACGTAAACAAATATAAAAGTTAATATGTGCCTCCAACTAATATAGTAGTAGTAGAGTACTTAGGCACGTACTCCATAACATCACCGTGCATTGCATGTACAACATTTAGTGGTAGTACCTAGTAAGAGACAAATGCCGCCCAAGAGTTCCCTTCTCGACCCACTTTTGGGTGTTTGGTAGAGTGTATGGAGGGTGCATGAGTCCACACTAGTTTAGCACAAATACACTAGAAGCATGCATGAAGAGAGCATGCATGAAGAGGGGTGTTGAGTTGAGCATGCATGAAGAGGGAACAACTATGCTGAGACGAGAACGCAACCAAACACACCCTATATGCCACGCATGTTCATGCCATTTATGCCTTTCTATTTCACTTACTGCGCTACATTACTCAGGTTTGTGCATCCACTCCTGGGTACATGTCCGTCTTGTAGTTCCACTCCCACGTGTTCTTCGATGGAACGATCCTTGCATGACACATGCACCTTGATGCTAGATGTCTCGCATGTTGGTAAAAGGATGAACAAAGCTCACATAAAAAAATAGAGTGGAAGAACATAGATTCCCGACGACCGAGAAGGAGCAAGGAACCTCATGGTGGAGCGTCTGCACTCATAATATTTAATATTATTCAGCGATATAAAATCAACCAATCATCTCCACAGTGGACTGGAAGAGTACGAAACACAGCAGCCCAGTGTAGTTACATCATACTAGTACATGGCTAACCCATGCTATCACCATATTTCTTGGCTTCCGTGCGACACCTATCTCTAGTAATCCAGCAACCTGTATCGCTTCTCCCTCCTCGTCTCTCTCAAAGTGTGGTGGGCTGGCGTTTTTGCCGTCTATTGAGGTTGATTAACTCATCACATGTTCGCGACATGCCAAGAGCATTCTAAAATAATTCCTTTCACGTTTCGTTTTCAAAAAGAAAAAATCCTTTCACGTATGAATTTGACTGTATGCTTTGAGCAACTTGCATGTCCCATACTACTCCTATTTGGATACTCTAACTTAGCTAGATGTTAGACTAACTCATGACAAACCGTGAACTAACTGTAGCCAAAGAGGTTTTTGGGTGACAGGGTTAGATTGACAATAAATGCACTTGATGGAGAGAGAAAAGTGATTTTTCAGTGGTCCCAATGAGAACTATCTCCAGTTAGCACCTCTTGGGTGGGATAGTTTTTTTTTGGTGGGTTCGGTACAACTTGCTCCAATTTAAACCCTCATGCTTGGATACTTTAGGGCTATCTAAGCCCCAACTAGCTCAAACTAACTCTAACCCATGGATCCAAACAGGTCCTATGGCCAGCCTCAACGCGGAGCAGTCGCATGCACCGGGAAGCGGTGCTCTCTCGGCCATCGCGCCACTTCAAAGCCGGCACCAGTGAGAGGTCGCCTCCGCTCTGGTCGGGCATTAATGTGGCACTGACGCTCCAGGGCGACGCTGACCGTTTCACACGGGAAGTGCTCGCTAGCAAGGTAGTATAGGTTTTGAACCGTTTCAGGTGTAGTACTGGTAGTTTGCAAAACTACTCAATTATTGCACTCAGTTTCCTAAGAAATTGTGGTAAAAAATGTTACTCCACAGTCCGCTTCCCTTCTCTTTCCTCTTCCACCAGCCGCGCACGTCCGCAGGAAGTGACCGGTCAACCCTTATATAGGAGTGCTAGCACAAAAAGATGCATGCATGACCACTAAAATTTCCAGATTAAAGCGTCACTCTGGCGGGAGTATGGCGTATGCTGTTACCTTCGGTCGGGCCATGGCTACCGGGTGACAGCGACCAGAGAAGAGGCGGCGGGAGGGGAATGAATGCAGTTACTGTTTGGGTTCGTCGTCCAGCTTAAATAAATGTGCAGCATCACGTGTACCCGCGGGTGCACAAATTCTAACATACGTGTCTGCTTAAGTGGGTGTCACGTAACTGGTGTGTGTGTGTGAGAGAGAGATTCTGAGAGAAAGAGTGCGTGTGTGCGACTCTACTCTTCAGACATGTACTCAACCTTTTGCATTGGGATATAAGTATAATGGTATTTACTTTAGCTAGTGATTTACGTGGCCATGTTAATGTGGTTGTGTAAAAAAATGTCACTTCCTGCTCGTGATTTGCGTTATATAATTACAAACAAGATGCTCGCGCATTGCACGAAACATCAATATGCATTTTTTACAAAACACCTGTTGTGATTGACCCATGCAGGAGTAATCCCATGTGTAAAAACTAATGATATCTCAAGAATTTTATCGGAAAACTGGTATCTCGAGAATTTCATCGAAAAAATGAAAGATGAGAGATAAGGTGAGGAGGAGTGGAGCATGGTGGTGACTGGTGGTCGGAATGGGCGGAGGCATGGGGATGGACGGCGCCGGCAGGCGGTAGCGGCCACCATGCTAGATTGTTCTAGAGACTTCCTTTTTTATTGCTGAGCAATGAGGTTGTGGGAGATAAGGATGTGGAGAGAGGTGCGGGTATCTTTTGTAAAATTATCATAGTTTGCTTTCTATCCGTCAGATATAGATTAGACGGTCTATATTACAATATGGCAGGCACACCATCATCGCCAACTCTATTTTTTATAAGGGTGCAGATGATAAGTTTGCTAACTACTAAAGTAAAGTGGAATTGTCCATGTTATACAAGTAAATTAAGGTGATTGTTTATCATACAGGTAAGCTTGGATGAAGGGTGGTAGGAACAAATGCTCCGCCTAGAGCATGTGTGTGTGAGATGGAGGCTTAGTGTGTGGGGGGTGAGAGAGAGAGAGATGGGGTCTTAGTGTGTGTGTGTGTGAGAGAGAGAGAGAGAGATGGAGTCTTAGTGTGTGTGTGTTTGTGTGTGTGGGTGGGTGGGTGTGCGTGCGTGCGTGCGTGTGTGTGTGCACACATGTGTGTGTGTGTGTCGCGGGGTCCTCGGTGGCGGATGTAATTTAAGTGTGCATGGCTTCATCATAGAGAGGTGATGTGTATGGCAGAGGCCACCAACGATGGGGTGCGAGAGAGAAAATGCCCGTAGAGAGGGAAGAGAAGGTGTGTGCGCATGAGAGGAGTCGACATCGAGAGAACGTGTTTGTTCGAGAGACACCGAGGAAGACTACTATATATCGATGGTGCATGTAGGCGGTAATTAAACAAAGGGATGGTCTTATTGGTTTCGGGGATATGGGGGAGAGTGAGAGGGGGTAGCTAGAAGGAGATTGTTAAGTGTGAGTTTGTGTTTTACCCGTCCAGGCGGAAGTTATGTGCACACAAGAAGAGAACGATTCGATGTGGCGTTAGGGTTCAGGGTAATTAACTACGTATGGAGACATAGAGACCTTGAACATGCATGTGTGAGAGGTATACATTTATACGTGGGATGTGTGTGTGTGTGCGCGCGCATGATCGAGATAAAAGAAAGAAGACATAAGTCATAAGATCAATGACATGGGAGAGACGGATCGGTATGACAATATGCATGCATGTGAGAATGCAGGGAAGAAGGCCCGACAATTGAGCATGTGTTTTTGTCTTTAAGAGATAGTGGCGTGGGCTGGATCATGCATCTATGGCGAGCAGAGGGAGTGAGGCACAACGATTGTGCAAAAGAGATCAACCTATAAATGCATATGTATGGAGAGACATAAATAGTGTGGGTGATAGGAAGCAAGACTCTGTGCGAGAAAGAAATGTTGACGGAGAAACTACAGATAGATATAGAGATGGAGATGCTAGCTAGAGGGACATCCGCTAGTTTGAGTGTTGGAGATGACCGCCGGGTGGTTCAGAGGGTGAAGTTATATATGTGTGTGAGAGAGAGAAAGATATAAAGAGGGCACTTGACTACATGCAGAGAGAAACATATGTAGTGTGCATGATAGGAAGCAAGAGTGAGGGCGAGAAAGAAGGTTGATGGAGAAACAGGTAAATAGAAAGATAAAGATGCTAGCTAGTGTGTGTTAGAGATAGGAGTCGAGTGGATCAGAAGGCTGAGTTATGTGTGTGGGTGTGAGAGAGATAGAGAAAGGGTGCATGTGAGTCACATATAAACAAATATCAGAGAGAAATGAGATCCCGAGAGATGGAGTTTTGTGTCTGCAAGAGGGAAAGATATTTCACAACGAGAGTGATAGCTAGAGAGACATATGAGGGAACGCAAGATATCTCCAGGGAGAGAGAGTGTGTGTGAGCGACATACAAGAGAACAGTGGAGAAATATGAGACCCTGGGAGACAGAGTTTGTGTTTGTTTGTGAGAAAGAGATATTTAAGAGGAAGAGTTGTAGGTTCTCATATCTAAGGAGTGAAAGACATCTCTGTATGAGGGGTGTGCGAGTGGCACACAGGGGAATAGTAGAGAGAAATGAGACCCCGAGAGACAAAGTTTTGTGTTTGTGCGAGAGAAAGAGATTCCACAGAGAATCATAGTTAGAGACACATAGCAGGGAGCGAGATATACTTAGAGAGAGGTAGAGTGATGAAGGCCGAGGGAGAGAGTACCGTCAGTGTGTTACGAAGATAAAAGATCATTGTCGACATACAGGTAGCACGAGAGATACCTGAGAGACGATGAACGCGTATAGGTCTAGAGAGATAGTCCTATATAAGCATGAGTGATATCTATATGAGACGAATATCTGGATTAAAGGGGACTCAAATATTTAAACTGGAGATCACGACATCGATAATATCATAACGCAATTGGTGTATCAAACATGCATATTCATTTGAATTTGGGCACACGTGTAATGTTATATAGTTTATCAATATTGGTGATCCATAGATTCTTTAATTAGAAACAATGCATGGTTTATATGCAATTATTGTCTAAACGGGATTACACTATATGTTGCGTGTGTGAAACACATTATACATGTTTCAGAAGTAAAAAAATCGCATGAAACACACATTAATCGGAGACAGTTAGCGAGGAATGCATACATTGGACTTCAACATAAAGTGGTTTCAAATATTTGAAAATCCAAATTGATGGATACAACCTTATGAATCTGACATCATGCCATTTGTAAACCATATTTATGTATAAATGGTGTTGTGCTTTTGAAAGTATATATAAAAATATGATGTATATAGAATTTAATTCCAATCGAAAATGGATCCCGCCCAAAAAAATAGAATACAAACGGGATTTGAATTGAGTTGGCACGGTAAACGTGCACTCTGCAAAATTTGAATGAAGCAGGGAAGTCGCAGTAACCGCCCGAAACCAAAATCTGCGAGATGGAAATTACTACTGCCTATCCCTACCACGCAAAGCCTATCTGCTCGATTTCTATAGGTTTTGATAGGGGTAGGTTTGTAATTTTACCCAAACGTGACATAACCGCCTCTCACCCGGATTCATACACGATGGATGCCAAAACACAGTGTGTCCTCGGCCGAAATCGACTCCCTCCCCGATTCATACACGGTGGGCGCCAAAAACAAAGTCTCGTCGTCAAATATTCAGTGCATGCGAGACTACTGTCCTATCCCAACCGACTAATATTGTTGTGGTGTAGGAAATTTGAAACGGGGGCTAAGTTTGTAAATTTTCTCGCATTTGAGACAAGGGCGCCATGAATACATGGTTCCCCCCGTCCTCTCTACCTCCCTTTTCCCCATTCGTTCTCCGTGGGTGCCAAAACACCCTCTCCACCCCAACCTCCTCCGTCCGCCACCCCATCCACCGTCGTCTCCTCCACCATGCTGGAGCTGATACCCCGACGCCGCCGTCATTTACAAGAGATCGACCTCTCTCATCCACGGCTTCGGATCGGGATCCTTGCATCCCGTCCTCTCGCTTCATCCCCGCCATCGTCCACCTTGCCAGCGCCACTCCTACGACCATCTCGTCCACCGCGCCCCACCGCCACCGTCTACCCTCCTAGATCTGCTTCCACACCGCCAACAGCCATCGCTACCGCAGCACCGTCAAATTCTCAGCAGATGCATACACGACGCCGCACCAGAGGCGGTACTCTTTCATATCTGCTCAACTTATTTATCGCAGCAAGAAAAAAGATCGCCACTGCTTTACTCTGATTTCTTATCCATCGCTTACTTGCTAGTTGAAAGCAAACATTGGTTGCGAAGTTGCCTTTGTCCGGTTTGCACCTTCAGATCCGCCATGGCACGCTCAAGACTATACTCCCAATGCTTATGGTTTTCCCCTTTTATATTCCACACTAGTTAAATAACAGTAGACTAAATTTCAAAATTGGGCCAGTCGATATTTCAGAGCTCATCGGAGTTCGCCGGTGCAAACGAAGGGGCTCGGGTGGGGACGGTGGATGTGGGGGGCGATGGTGGGGCCTCGCCGAACGAAGAAAACTCGATGCGGGTGGGGGCGGGGTGGGGGTGGGGGTGGCGGAGGAACATAGGCGGTGGGGGCCGGTGGTCCAGCCGGTGACCCGTGCGGTGTTCTATATGGGAAGAATCAGAGACGGGGAAGAAGAAGGTTTAGGAGATGTAGGATCTTCATCCAACTGCCTGAAATGGTTGAGAGACAGCAGGGAGTTGCATTCTTAAGGCGCTCTGGTTCATCATGTGTGGGCACTGCGCAACCAACATTTTATTATCCAAAATCTGCTTGCTCTTCTTTAGCATGTTCCTCTTCCGTTCTTCTTCAATAAGTATTCTCTCCGTTCCTAAATACAAGTCTTTGTATAGATTCCACCATGGACTACATATGGAGCAAAATGAGTGAATCTACACTCTAAAATGTATCTGGATACATCTGTATGCGATCCATAGTGGAAATCTCTACCAAGATTTATATTTTGGAACGGATGGAGTATGATAGTAGTACAACATGTTCCTGTACTGAAGATGAGCAGGGACATTTGCAGTGTAGAGGTCTATACGATCGGTTGTGATGGACACTTTGAACTCTTCGGGCCTCTTCGATTCGTAGGATTTTGTAAACATGGGAATAGGATTTGTAGTGGCCTGCCCACTTGAATCCTATAAGAATAGAAAGGAAATGCGGGGAGTTGTGTCTCCTTTGAGAATTACACTGGTACCGCACCTTCAGTTGAAGAGAGCTGGTATCCGAAGCCTTTCTAGCCGCACCGGCAATACTAGCACATATATTCCAGCAAGTTCCACTTTGCTGATCTTGCTCTGATGCTTAAGGTTTTCCCGTTATATCTACACTATGATCTATGTAGCTGCTTTGTGTCGCACTAGCAGCAGTCCACTCTTGAAGCTAAACACTACAATGACTTACAAAATTGGCACCAAGGCATTGAGTGCCATTCTGGATGCAATGAAACTCATACGCTCCCCACCTGTTAACTCTTGTTCAAAATATGATCCTAATGACTCTTGTTCAAAATTGCCACATATAGAGAGACTGCATGGAATTGCATTTCTTTGGCCGCTGTGATTCATCATGAGTGGGCAACCAACATTGTATGCAATGAAGCAGAACCCCGAGAATATGCTTCCTCTTCTGTTCTTTAACATGTTCTTCTTTGTTTATTCTGTATTTAGTATGTACAGTATGTTCCTTGTCAGGAAGGGGAGCAGGGACATCTGCAGTCAACTGCTGATAGAGCTGGCTTGTACGTAATCGATAGGCTTTCAATTACTAGCGGCAATACAGCACCATATTTTCAAGCTAGTTCCACTTTCCCGATTTATATATCGTGGTTATTGTTTACCCCTTTTATGTATACTATGATCTGCCTAGTTGTTGTGTGCTCTTGTTATCATGGTTTGGCAATAAACTCTCTATACAGTATATTATGAACCTATCATCTGCCAACTATCCTTACTTCTGGAGCCTATTTTTGTGTACTTGTGCCAGATTATATAAATGCACGCACCATATTACAGGACGCATGAGCTCTCTCATCAGAATCCAGTGATAGCGCACAAGTGTTTACAGGGGCGCCCCTATATTAGAATATCATCTGCATTACAAAGATAATCTCACAACTTTTTATTTTTTCATGGTTCTCAGATATTATACGTAATTACAATGAATATCAGAATCCACGCATCACAAGAATATTGTGGAACACTGCAATGACTTACAAAATTGGCACCAAGGCATTGAGTGCCATTCTGGATGCAATGAAACTCATACGCTCCCCACCTGTAGATTCTTGTTCAGAATATGATCCTAATGACTATTCTAACCTCGAGGAGTCAACGGCAGATGGCCTGTCATGTTCACCCATCAAGGTGCCTGTTCTAATTTGGCAAGGTTTTATTGATTGTGCGTATCTTGCATATGTTGTTTGCATTTCTTCTACTTTGTTGCACCGCCATCTGCTTAGTTTACTCATCATATATGTCGAGATGTCATGCCCATCCATTATCAATACATATTCCATCTGTCATCATACCATGTTTTTTCACTCAAATGTTGTTCTTGTGCATCAGACATCAAAAAGGAAGAGGGTGATTGCCGAACCTAAAGGAGCACCAGCAAAGTCCTTGAAAAACATGGTTGTGCTGGAGAAATCGGACAGCATCCCACTTATATTGGTTGTACAACCGGTGACACAAAACGTAGGACCGACTCCAGCAGACTGTACCCATACTTCACTGGCCACACCACTAGCCCCACCACACAGAACCTGCACTCCACCAAAAGGTATGCCGATTTCAGTTGCCATAGCACCAGCCGTACCACAGAAAAATCCCACTCCAGCAAAAGTACAACAAGTCCACCGGCCGAAGACCTATCCCAACTGCAGAGACGGCCAATTCCTGTAGATTGGAACCCCATTCCAGTTATTCCCATTATAAAAGACAATGCTTTCAATGTTGTTAGGGACTACGTGCATATATTCCCATCATGGGAAGATTATAGTGAAGACAAACACCATTTTCACATCTTCCTGTCCCACTTACGTGTAAGTGCTATTATTCATGGTGATTATTTTCATGTTTTCTGCTGATTAAACACATCAATGATTTATATTACATTGTTGTAAGTAGGTGAGGGTCATGACGAGTAAAGCTTGCTTGCGCTTTTCAAGGAAGCATTGCAGCAGTATCGGTGTTACCTGAGGAAATCACACTTTGATGGCAAGTCTATAAACGAATTTTCGGTGAAGTCTCCTGTGCTAAATTTAGAAGACATTGAATTGAAAAACCTTGTTATGCACTGGTCTCGTTCCGAGGATGAGGTACTGTCTATGATATCGCATGACAATTTGAACTTCTACTTTTCCGCATGTGCCTTATGGATCTTTTTTCCAAGAAATCTGCTCGAAAAAGAATTCCGGTTTGAAAAGAACGACAGGATATCGCAAATATGCTGCCCACTGCTTTGCTCTTGTTAGTACTTGTTGTCCTGTATCACTGTACTTGCATACATACTTGGTTCATTATGTGATAGCAGTATGCATGATAGCTTGCTTATCAATTGTTCGCTCCAAATTATCTGATCTGTATGAATGGTTACATTAGTGTAGAATATATCCAATGCCAATGAATATTTTTAGCTCTGCATTATTCTTGTAAGTACCTGCTGTCCTTTATCAGTGTACTTATATTGACAGGTAGTTATTCATGTACCATCACTCTGTAGCTTATTTTCCTTTGCCCTCCATTTTCTACACATAAGATCTATATTTACTCTTACCATAAGGTTGGATAACACCGATGGTACTGAAGAAGTTTAGCTCTGCATTGCTCTTGGCTGTACCTTTTGCCTGTATCACTGTACCTACATTTATAGCTACTTGGTTATGTAACATCACTCTTCATCTTATCTTAAATATTCTCCATTTTTTCTTATATTGTCACATCTATATTTACTCTTAGCAAAATGTAGAATAAAGGCAATGCTTATGAAGAAGATTCTGTGGTAAACTTCTTGAATTGCCCCCCCCCCAATTAGAATGGACAAGGGCTTTATAGATCCTGCCTTCACCAATAATGTAAGTTTGTCCTTATCAAGCCTTCAAACTTCGGTGTGTATATTTGGTTAGGCATGACTGCAACAGCTGTTTATTTTTGGTGTTTGCATCAAATTGCATGTTTAAAGTTTATTATGTAGTTCAGAAACAAAAGTTTTTCCTTCTCAATTTAAGTTTTCAGTTGTACAACTAAGTTCCTTCTTCATGCCATGTAAATTAAACTATACAAAGCAAGTGATCTTATTTTGCCAATCTAAAATGGGATAAATTGACAGCAAACTAACCATTAATACTTATGAGTTCTTGATCTTTAATCCAGTGGTGTCGTGAAGCTGCCAACTCCTTCACAATGTCATTTCCTGCCATGTCTTGACCTGAACAATACCATATTGTGTTAATGCTATTTTAAACTGTGTCACTTTATTCGTCAGTAAGAAATATGATGAATTGTCAGCACTGATACTAATATGTGCAAAACATGTCATCTGTCTGCTTGTTTATCTTTCAGAGTGAGGAGGATATAAGTGTCAAACAAGTGCAGTCTCATCAGCTTACTCAGTTGCTTGCGCTGCAGCTCCCGAGTAGGGCTAACCTTTCTTGAACTCTATTGAAGTGTTTTCGGTTTTGTATATTTTTTTGTCGGTGTGTTTAATTGCACTGGTGGCGATCTTTGATGCCCAGTGTATGTAATCTGTTGTCTGCTTGCGCTTTGTTATCATAGTGGCAAACTTTGATGCCTAGTGGATGTAATATGCCGTAATTTCTTTATTGTATAGTCTAGGTTTTTTTCTTATTCATGATGCTGTAGTTATTTTACTGTATATATATCCTGTCTTCGCAGTAAACCGGCCAAACCGTAAAATTACGGTACATAATCGGGCCGTCATGCAAATCACTATGTATGATCCGCATCATGGGCCCTGTCATCTTGGTCCGTTAACATGCCTAAGTGTAAGCTGGCCCACTAGTAGATTTGGGCCTTTAATAGGCCGAGTAAACCGTCGGCCCTATTTTCCCAAGAAAACTCAATGGGCTTTTAGGAGGCTGAAAGTAGGTTGGGCCTAAAACGTGCCAAACAACTCACGGACCGGCAGCAGGCCTAAATAGACCCCGGCCCATGATTGTGCCAATCAAATCATGGGTTTATAACAGGCCAAAATTGTCTTGGTCCTTGTTTGGCCCAATCAGATTATCGGCTGTGAGCAGGCCGGGTGCAAACGAAGCAGTAGTTAGGCCCAACTATATGACGAGCTTTTAACAGGCCAAAATATATATAGGGCCGAGATGTTAAACGGCCTTTAACAGGCCGAAAGTAATATCAGGCCAAATTACTAAATGACCCTTTATCAAGTGGGCCCAAAAGCATAACGTCCAGTTGACGGGCCCAATCTCATATGGGTCATAATTTAGCCCAAAGCCTCTTGAAGGGCCGGACCTGATCTGGGCCGTTATTTGGCCTAGAACGTGGTAGGCTTTTAACGGGCCGGATCTCATATGGGCCTTTATTAGGCCCGGAACATGGCAGGCTGTCAATGGACCGGATCAAATATGGGCCGGCATTTGGCCCAAAACATGGCAGCCTGTTAATGGGTCGGCCTACTAGTGGCATCAAAATCTTTTGGGCCTTCAGCTGGGCCAGCCCATTATGGTCGGCAGAATCTTGTGGGCCTTTAGCTGGGCCGGCCCATTATGGTCCGCAAAGTCTTGGGGGCCTTTAGCTGGGCCGGCCCATTATGGCCCGTAAAATCTCGCGGGCCTTTGGCTAGGCCGGCCCATTTTGGCCTGCAAAAACTTGTGGGCCTTTAGTTGGGTTGGCCCATTATGGCCCGCAAAATCCCATGGGCCTTTTGCTGGGCGGGCCCATTATGGACCGCAAAATCTTATGGGCCTTTAGTTGGGCCGGCCCATTTAAACTTTATGGGCCACTTTTGGGCCGGTCCACGTGTCAACATTTCATAAGCGCATCTCGCCCATTAGATGAGTGACACATGTGCCAACGGGGAGCTGACACATGTTTCCTCCAGCCAATGATGATTTTACACGTGGAAAATCCACATTGGTTCGGGCTGTTAACGGGTTATCAGATCCAAAACTGGACCCGATAGCTTAACGGCGTTCCGTTACGGTGGATGTCACGTGTCGGTCTCCCTTGATGAAAGCACTTCTGTGACTCGCGATTTATCGTCATGGAAGTGGACACTTCCGTGATGATAATTTTGGTAATGTCATGACACTTCTATGACAGCACAGGTATGACTATCTTGATTCTGTCATAAAATCATCATGGATGTACATGCATGACAAAAAACGCGACCTACTGTGACAAACACGTATCATCACGGAAGTGTTTTTTTAGTGTTAGCATGCTATGCCCAAGATGACGTGGCCACAGATGCCGCAAAACGGGAGAAGTTTCTTGAGGGACTTAATGATGAGCTGAGCATGCAGTTGATGGTGGCAACATTCAACAACTACCAGGAATTGGTAGACAGGGCCCTCATGATAAAAGGCAAGCAACAGCAGGTTGACAATCGCAAGAGGAAGTATGGACAGGGGAGGAATACCTCTAGAGCTCAATAGAATCCCCGCTATTCCTCGTACTCGGGAGGACATACTCATAACCATGGAGGCCATAACCATGGAGGACACACACACAATGGAGCAAGTTCGCACAACCATAGTGGCCCCAAAAATGGCAATGGGAATGGAGGAAGCAGCAGTCATAACCGTTCCAACACCTCAACACCAGCCAACAGGGATCTGAGCCACATTACTTGTGAAAGATCGTGGATGTCGCCTAGAGGGGGGAGTGAATAGGCACTTTAAAATAATTACGGTTTAGGCTTGAACAAATGCGGAATAAACCTAGCGGTTAATTTGTCAAGCACAAAACCTAAAACAACTAGGCTCACCTATGTGCACCAACAATGTAACACCCACGATGCGGCTATATCTCCCATGTGTCGAAGCACGACTTAGAGGCATAACCGCATAGTGGTTTTGTCGCAAGAAGGGTCATCTTCACACAATCCCATGTAATGAACAAGAATGGGATAAAGAGAGTTGGCTTACAATCGCCACTTCACACAATACATAAATTAAGATCATACATCATTCAAAATACACTCATAGACCGGCTATGGTCAAGTTCAAATGAAAAGAAGACAACCCCAAATGCTAGATCCCCGATCGTCCCGACTGGGCTCCACTACTGATCATCTGGAAACGATACATAGTAACGACCAAGGGCCGCATCAAATTCCCACTTCAGCTCAGTTGCGCCATCTGCGCCAGTATCCTCGGCACCTGCATCTGTTTTGGTAGAATCTTTGAGTCACGAGGACTCAGCAATCTCACACCCGCGAGATCAAGACTATTTAAGCTCATAGGTAGGTAAGGGGTAATATGGTGGAGCTGCGGCAAGCACTAAGCATATATGGTGGCTAACATACGCAAGTGAGAGCGAGAAGAGAAGCAACGCATCGGTCGAGAAGCTAGAAGCGATCAAGAAGTGATCCTGAAACTACTTACGTCAAGCATAACTCAAACCGTGTTCACTTCCCGGACTCCGCCGAGAAGAGACCATCACGGCTACACACGCGGTTGATGCATTTTAATGAAGTCAAGTGTCAAGTTATCTACAACCGGACATTAACAAATTCCCATCTGCCTCATAACCGTGGGCACGGCTTTCGAAAGATTATATACCCTGCAGGGGTGTCCCAACTCAGCCCATCACAAGCTCTCACGGTCAACAAAGGTTATACCTTCTCCCGGGAAGACCCGATCAGTCTCGGAATCCCGGTTCGCAAAACATTTCGACAATGGTAAAACAAGACCAGCAAAGCCGCCCGAAGTGCTGACAAATCCCGATAGGAGCTGCACATATCTCGTTCTCAAGGCACACCGGATAAGCGAAGCATACAGGTACCGACGTAATCCAAGTTGCCAAGGAATGGTCCCGCACGGTGCTCTAGTTTGGACCAACACTCGGAGGAGCCCTGGCCTGGGGGGTTAAATAAAGATGACCCTTGGGCTCGCGAAAACCCAAGGGAAAAGGGCTTAGGTGGCAAATGGTAAAACCAAGTTTGGGCCTTGCTGGAGGAGTTTTATTCAAAGCGAACTGTTAAGGGGGTCCCATAAATCACCCAACCGTGTAAGGAACGCAAAATCAAGGAACATAACACCCGGTATGACGGAAACTAGGGCGGCAAGGGTGGAACAAGTCACCTGGCATAAGGCCGAGCCCTCCACCCTTTACCAAGTATATAAGGTGCATTAATTTAAACAGAAGATATTGTGATATCCCAAAATATCCATGTTCCGACCAGGAACAAACTTCATCTTCACCTGCAACTAACAATGTTATAAGAGGGGCTGAGAAAAAGTGGTGACATAGCCAAACAAAGGTTGCTAGGACAGGTTGGTTAGAGGTTTGACATGGCAATAGGTAGGCATGGTAAACAAGGCAGGAAGACCTAACATAGCGATAGAGCGAGTACTAGAAAGCAAAGATAAAAGTGATATCGAAGGTATGGTCATCTTGCCTGCAAGGTTCTCAGAGTTGTCGAAGGCTTGATCCTCGTTAGCGTACTCAACAGGTTCCTCGTGCACGTACTTGTCTCCCGGCTCTACCCAAAGCAAGAACACAAGCAAGGAACCACAATAAATCACGGTGCAATGCACAAGCATCATGATGCAATACATGTCATGCTATGCGAGATGTGATATGCAATGCATATGCGTGCTTCGGAAGGAAAGATGATGAACAAGGCATCAACTTGGCAAACCAAGTATGCGCTGGAAAGATGAGATGATTTCGGTTGAAATCGATATAAAGATCACCGGATTCGGGTGCACGGTTTGCAAATGACAAGCACGACAAGATATGATGCAAACTGCTTAAAACAGCAACATGGCCACTTGGATGCAAAGTATAAATAAGCTATCGCACCCAAACATATGAACAGAATGCATAGCAGTGATGTACAAGAGATGCTCTACGAAACATGAACACTGAGCTCAATCTATAAACCACTAGAGCATGACTAAAGTAGCATGGCAATAATGCAAAAGATAACAGTTTCTACAGACTTAGTGGAATTACTAGACATAGCAGAAACAGATTCATCATGGCATCTCAACAGGCTTGATTAACTCAATACCAGGCATGTCATGGCATGGAACAAGTACTAGCATGAAGTAGGCATGAAAATGAAGCTACTCAAGTGCAAAACAATCACCTAGCATACTTGCATGAACAAACAGATAAAGGACAAAACAGCAACATAGCTTGAGGTGACATGTTCATGAACTTGCTCAAATGCAGAAACTAATGCCACCACTGGATTGGTGGGATTTTTCTACCCCAAAAACATATATAACATGTTAGGGTTGCTGTAGAAAAATCATCACAAATGTACTAAGATAAAACCTGCCCTAAATGGAAATATGACAGAAATGGCATTTTCCATATTTCGAAACGTCCAGAAATGGACTTGCCCGAAATAGATAGATTCTATATGCCAGAAATGGAATATTCGCTGGGAACAACAAAAAAATAAGAAAATAAAATAACAAACAGGGCTAAGGGAGGATGACAGGTGGGGCCACCCTGTCATACTCACACGCGGTTGCAAAGAAACAGAAAAAGGGGGGAAGGATAATGCACCCGCGGGGGATCGAACCCGGGTCTCCCAGGTGTGGTTCTGCATCGGCAACCACTGGGCTAGGTAGGTACTACTGATAGGAAAAGGGGTTCGGCCCCTTTTAGATAGACACCAGATCGAGCTCCTCTATTGCAAACAGAGAAGACGACGGCGCCGGCGAGGGCAACGGCGGCAACCACTAGGCTACAGGGACTCCGGCGGGCGTGCGGGAACATGTGAAGGCGCGGGAGCGCGTGGCTGCTGCTTGTGGAGTCGCGCGTGCGCGTGTACTCGGGCACGAGCGGAACAGCGGAGGTGCCGGGCGAAGCGAGCGGCAGAGGAGCTCGTCAGAGCTGCGGGAGGCTTGCGGTGTGCGCGCGAGACGTGAACGAGTGGCGCGAGTGAGCTACGGGTGCACGACAGAGGGGATCCAAAGCGGGGACACACAAACACGCAACGGTTGAAACGCACTGCACAAACAAATTCAGAGATCGCCGGAGCACTGCGAGCGCGGGAAAGACATGGATCGGATGCGCCCTACGAGTGCCTAAATGCCATGGGAAGGATGGGAGAGGGAGGTGCATTACCAAGCTCACCCAAGGACACGAAGTGGTCGACGGAGATGAGCGGACGGCGACGAATTGGAGCTCTGAACCTTGGCGTGGTCCTGACCGAGAGGAAGGTGGAAGCAGAGGACGTCGAGGAACTCGTCGTCCAGGGCACCGTAGTCGACGTCGTGGAAGGAGACGACGACGAGGAAGAAGAAGGACACGATCTACGGGGGTGGGGGTGGCCGGAGAGCACGCCGGTGACGAGGTGCACTCTTAGGTGCGCACGGGACGGAGCAGTTGCGGTTGATCTGGTGGTTCTACTCACCTGTCGGTGGCGACGAGAGGAAGAGGGAAACCCTAGAGGTTGTGTGGACAAGGAGAGGGGTTAAAAGGGAGGCTAGGGCGATGGGTGGAGCACGGCGTCGACGTGGACGTGGCCATGTGCGCGCCCGGCGTGAGCTTGACGAAAAGGTGAGGGGCGGGTGCGCTGTAGCCAGAGGCTGGCTAGTGGGGGCACGGGTGACATGTGGGCGTACGGGCGCCTGGGTAGCGTCGCGGCTGGGTGAGAAACAACGAGGGCGCGAGCGGGCGAGCGCGCAAACGGGCTGGCAGGCTGCGCTGGCTGGGCTGGCGGGCAGGAAAAAGCCTCAGATGGGCTGCAGGAGGCCCAGGGGGGCTGCTGCGCTGTGCTCTTCTTTTTCTATTTGTTCAAACAGAAATAGAAACAGAAAAAGCACAAGGTAAAAGGAGAGGAGTTAGAGTATAAAGAAAATATTCTCAAACTCCTGGAATTATCTACTATTTGAATAAATTGCATTGGGCATTTTTAGAGGTAGAAAAATAAGACAAGTTTGAATTATATTCAAACTTGTGTCATTTTCGAACCTGACAAAAACAACTTCAAATAAGGAGATATTTGTCAGAGAGGTTTAGGACATGGAGCAAGATTTACAAGGAGTAGATGAACATTAATAGAGAGAGGAAAAATAGCACTTAGCAAAAGAAGGGAGGAAAAGGGGAGGAAGGAGAAGTGATGGTGCAATGGTTTGAAAGGGGGACAAAGGTCATGCCCATGATGCTCATGGCAACAACATAATATGACAAAATGCAACATGAGATGGCATGAGATGAAAATGCACTATATGATGATGACATATGATGGCTAAAAGGAATATGACAAGAAGCACAAATGCAATATGGTAAGGAGAGCATGACAATGAAAAGAATAAAACACATAACCAAACCAGATGAGGCCAAACATGATAAAACCCACAAGAATTGGATGAAGGTCAAGTTGATATATTTCCAAATTGGGACATGATACATCTGGGGTGTTACAAACAACTTATGCTAAGGAAGATAAGTAACTATGTGATAGCAAGATATATGACAAAGAACAATATGGCTATCACAAAGTAAAGTGCATAAGTAAAGGGCTTGGGTAAGGGATAACCGAGGCACGTGGTGACGACGATGTATCCCGAAGTTCACACCCTTGCGGATGCTAATCTCCGTTTGGAGCGGTGTGGAGGCACAATGCTCCCCAAGAAGCCACTAGGGCCACCATAATCTCCTCACGCCCTCGCACAATGCAAGATGCCGTGATTCCACTAAGGGGCCCTTGAGGGCGGTCACCGAACCCGTAAAAGTGGCGACCCTTGGGGGCGGTCACCGAACCCGTACACTTTGGCAACCCTTGGGGGCGGTCACCGGTACCCGTCAAACTGCTCAGGGGGATCTCCACAACCTAATTGGAGACCCCGACGCTTGCCCGGAGCTTTACACCATAATGATTGAGCTCCAAGCACCACCAACCGTCTAGGGCGCCAAAGCACCCAAGAGGAACAAGCTCAAGGGCACCAAGCACCCAAGAGTAATAAGCTTCTCAACTTGAAACTTCCACGTATCACCGTGGAGAACTCAAACCGATGCACCAAATGCAATGGCAAGGGCACACGGAGTGCCCAAGTCCTTCTCTCCCAAATCCCACCGAAGCAACTAATGCTAGGGAGGAAAATGAGAGGAAGAACAAGAAGGAGAACACCAAGAACTCCAAGATCTAGATCCAATGGGTTCCCCTCACATAGAGGAGAATGTGATTGGTGGAAATGTGGATCTAGATCTCCTCTCTCTTTTCCCTCAAAAACTAGCAAGAGTCCATGGAGGGATTGAGAGTTAGCAAGCTCGAAGAAGGTCAACAATGGGGGAAGAACACAAGCTCAAAGGATTAGGTTCATTGGGGAAGAAGACCCCCTTTTATAGGACCTCCCGAATCCAACCGTTATGTGCTCAGGTCGTGCACAAGCGGTACTACCGCTTGGAGGAGAGGTACTACCGCTTAGCACGGTCAAAACAGCCCAAACGAGAGAGAAAACACGAGATTTTGGTCCGGGGCAGTACTACCGCTTAGGATCCACGGTAGTACTGCTCTGGAGCGGTACTACCGCTCAGGAGCAGCGGTAGTACCGCTCTGGAGCGGTAGTAAAAAATTACATCCGCTCTAGTCGCGGTAGTACCGCTACAGCCTTTACCAAAACAGCCACAACTTTTACAAACGGGCTCCGAATTCAACGAAACCAAGTTTGTTGCAAAGCTAACGACATGGGATAACACAATATTGATAGAAATATCAAGAATAAGCAAATGATAAAAGTCCCATAAGAAAATGGTGAGAACCCTTCATCGGATAAGACCGGTAAAACCTCCAACACCGAAAACATCATAGAAGACGCATGCGGACTCCGTTTTCGATGAACTCAAGCTTGTCATCAAGATGACCATAAGCTCTAAGACTCACAAAGATAACCAAACAAGACCAAGAAACATGATGCAAGGATGCAATGGTTTGAGCTCTCTACTAACGATACGATCAAGCTACCAACTTGAGAGCCCCCCTTGATAGTACGACAAACGATCCTATAACTCGGTCTCCCAACTACCACCACAAGACCGGTAAAATAGAAAACCTATCAAGGGAAAACCTTTGCCTTGCACATGGTCCACTTGAGCTAGATGAAGACGATCTTGACTCCCTCAAGTTGGACCACCTTTCTTGATTGCGTTGGCTTGATGAAGACAAGATGATTGCTCCCCCATAGTTCACTATGGGTGAGCCACTCTTCGGCACATCTTCACAAGTCCATTGACACCACAATGGATGGCAAGATTCAAGCACTTGATCTCTTCGTGATGCTCCACTTGAACTTGCACACGGCAATCTTGATGACGATCACCACTTGATGTCATCCTTTCCATGGGTTGTATGATATCTTCCTCTTGACGCAAGCCCATGGATACGTACCTAACCCCACATACAACTCTCACATAGACCATGGGTTAGTACATAAAGTGCAATGGACAATGCTTACCATACCATGGGATCACTTGATCCCTCTCGGTACATCTTCTACGCTTTGTGAGTTGATCAACTTGATTCACTCTTGACTTAGTCTTGATCAACCTTGAATCTTTGCAACTCTCTTCATTTGGATGATGTCTTGAAGGTAAACATGAATGATCACACAACCTTCTTCTTCAAGACATGCTTGCAATAAGCTCAACACTCATATGACCAATCTTTGGATAATTCCTTAATTGCACCTTGGTCATCACAAACTCTCATTGAAACCAACAAATGGACTCCAAGAAAAGCCTATGGGCAAACCCTTCAAATATAACTCAAGGCAACCATTAGTCCATAGAGATTGTCATCAATTACCAAAACCACACATGGGGGCACCACATGTCCTTTCAATCTCCCCCATTTTGGTAATTGATGACAATCACTTTCAAGAGAGTTTATACAAGGAATTATGCATCACCATTCAATGCACCAACCAATAATGCACGCGTATGAGATGCAAATGCTAAGGAAACAAAAACCAAAGCTACTCCACAAAACTCTCTGAAACTTCTCCCCCATTGGCATCGATTGCCAAAATGGGCGAAAATCATAGAAGGCCAATATAAATTGTGGTCCTCCATAAATTGTGTATTTCTCAACAAGAGAGTGGAATGCAATACACATATCCAACTGCCAATACTTGGAGGAAGACAAACTATATTGATGCCCAAAGATTGCAACAGAAAGATATGCCACAAAGACATAACAAAGAGAGACACAAGCAATTAGAAGATACCAATTGAAGCAAGAAATCAACGGATATCAATTGAACCAACTAGACCAATGATCCTACATGCCACAAGAATAAAGATTTATTATGAAAAGCGCAAAGGAGTGTTCTAAAGAAACTAGAGAAGCTCCCCATGATTTGTGCACACATAAGAATTTTTGTATTTGAATACAAAGTGCACAAAATAGGATCATAGCTCCCCCAAAATCAATAGAAACTCACATCCAGTGCAAGTGAGCATATAGGAAACAAAGCCTAGCGCTTGCAACAAGCACATGGTTGAGCAACATGTAAAAGAGGCAACTTAAGAATAGGCTCAACCAAAATGATGTGTGTGAGTCATGGTGAAGCACTTGAGAAGACTAAGATTAGGATGAGCATTAAGCATCAACATAGTCTTGAAAGAATGAGGCACACGGTGCAAGGCCTATCATTCCCACACACAACTGGCAAATGGGTTCAAAAGCTTACTAATAAGCAAAAGAGAACCTATGCTTGTGACAACCCGTGGTGAAGATAGACGAGGGGAGACTCATCAAGACGAGGGATACCAATTAAGATGGCAAAAACCTCGTAAAGATAAGCAAGAGGAAAAAAATAATCTTCACCACACAAGAGTGCAACAAGATGCAACGATAGAGGACACCCACTCAAGGCAAAAGCTTTCACGGAGCCACCAAAGAAATAACATAAGAAAGACAAGGTGGATGTGAAAGAAAAGATATCAACTAGAGATGTAATTTCTCTCAAGTGTGTAAGGTTCTATATAGACGAAATCATGATGATATATATATCTACAAAGAAGGATGTACACCCGAAATAGTTACAACACGAAGGAACAAGATATCCACAAGGAAGTCATAGATATAACAATAAGATACTTGCTTGAAAGCATAACACTTGGCTAGATATGGTCTTATTGTATATAAATGAAGTCCAAACACACATCCATCAAAGGCATCACAACTAGCAACAAGAGATCATCGTTGGGATGCTTTGAGAAAGGAAACAAGTATCACAAGATATGAAATGAATATCATGCCAAGATGCAACCTACACAAGGTTGAATGCAAGAGGAGAAAGCATGAATGGATACTTGTTACCGAGATATCATTGGAAGGATGTAGTAGATACCAATTGAAGGTAGATAGTAGTTCATTGATCATCCTTGCTTGACTCCAATATGCACATGGTGACAACACCTTCCTTGCGAGTGAGCCGAGCATCCAATGCATCTCCAAATGTTCCTAGAAGAACAACACAAACTAAATGGTACCCAAACTCATCGGGACCAAATAGTTAGAAACACTAATACATAGGACAAACTCCACATAAATATGTGCATATAGATATGAAAATGAATTTCATGCACATCTCATCAAATTGAGACTAGGTGGAGTTTCCCCTATATATTGAGTCAACGAAAGAAAGCATGCCAAATAAAATACATGAAGTAAACATGCATGCTCAAGACTTTCAAAACCCGAAACCTAAAGAGAAAGAAATGCCAAGTGAAAAGGATACCAAATGGAGAAATCATCACTTGGAAGATATCATTAAAGATACACCAAGGAATGAGATATCCATTGATACACACTAAACTAAAGATGTCAAACTCCCAAAGAGAGGATGGTTCCAAACAAACCAAGCTCTCAACAAAGTTTCATGATGGCACAAAGTACCAAAAAGAAATGGCTTGCCTTCCACCAAAACACACTTGATAAGGATCACAAGAAGAGTGTTCTAAAGAAAATAGGATAGCTCCCCCACGAGTTGTGCATTATATAGGATTTGCATTTGAATACAAAATGCACAAGGTGGGATCACTACTTTCACTATATCTAGAAAACACTAGACAAGAACAAGAAATAAACAAGATCCACAAGTGGTAGGGAAGACACCGGGAGTTGACACAAACCTTGGCAAGAGAAAAGGCAAATAAAAACAAAAGCCAAAGTAAAGATGATCAACAAATTCTACCACACATAAGTGACTACCAATTGTCAAAAGATAAGAAGTATTTGGAAATAATTCCCGGTGGTAGATAACAAGGACATCCAACATCATCTTCACAACAAACACAAGCAAATTGAAACTTGTAGAGCTAATATGCCACCTAGGAACAAGATAATCTACAATATCAATTCTAGGTGACAATATCTCAAATGTACACATTTTCTAGGCTTGTAATATGCACTTAGCATATTACTCCCCCATAATGTGATACCAATAAGAACTTAACAAGAGGCAATAAGAGGAACAAACAAGAGATAATTAATGGACTATTTAGAATTTGAATTTCTCATGAGAGATATACCACCTAGCGACTAGATAATCTTGTAATATCAATACTAGATGGTATTCCTCATGTACACACATTTATAGGATTTTGAGGTGCACAAAGCACATCACTCCCCCAAAATGGGATGTTCCATTAATCTCTCACATGAGCCAACTAGGATACAAACAAGAAGCATAAAGGCTACATGGTGTGCAAACCAACACACACATACTTGATTGCTTAAGATAAGAAAGTTGGAATCACAACATATACAAACACATGCAAGGAACAAAACCAAAACATGCAAAGGGGCAAGTAACTTTCAATGTAAACAATTTAAGTACAAGTTACCGCAAGGAGGCACATTGGATATAAGATAGAAACTTGGCAACCCAATTGACTTGGCTTGAGACAACAAGAAAGATGAAGTCCCCTTAATTCTTCATAATGTAGCCAAGTTTCCAATGACCTCCAACAACACCTATTGATCAAGTTTGGGCTTGTTGGTACCCAACCAAGTTGGGTCCTAAGAGGTTAGTCACAATAGGTTTGGCTACCCAAATGGTTCTTTGCTTGACACCACTTTGAGTACCAACAAACTTGGCAAACACATTGCCAACCTTATCCTTACCAAGAGAATAGATATCATCAATAATAATTGGGTTGGATAAGTTACCACTAGTGCATGAAGAAGCGACATGACCTTTCTCACGGCATAAGTAGCAACGTCTACTCTTCACTTTCTTCTCACTTGATTTCTCAATTTGATAAGCATTAACTTAAGTGTTCTTGGGAAGAGGCCTTTCTTCAACTTGACGTTGAGCATGAGATTGAACTTGTGCCCTCTTCCCTTGTTGCTTGACACTAATGGCCTTCTTCTTCAATGGGCAAGATCTAACATGATGCCCTTCGATTTTGCACTTGAAGCAAACAATCTTGGCCGAATTCTTGACTTGTTCTTGGCCCTTCTTCTTGTTCAACTTGGACTTCTTCTTATTGTTGGAGTTGAATCCAAGTCCACCTTTGTCATTGGGGGATTTTTGCACACTCAAGATATTGTTGAGTGTGGCCTTCCCTTCATGACACTTTTCCAAGTCTTTCTTCAAAGAAGTGACTTGGGCCTTGAGCTCTTTGATTTCCTCTACATGGTTAGTCTCAACACAAGTACTAGAGGAAGTATAAGCTTCATCGTTAGAGCAACAAGGCAAGGAAAGCAATTCATCACAAGGTGTACCAACATTGTGAGTAGATGAATTACAAGGACTAGCACATGGCAATATACTATTTTGACTAGAAGTAGTGCTAGTATCCACATGAGGCTCACTAGATGTTACCTTAGCAATCATGGCCTCATGAGCTATCTTTAGCACACTATGGGATACTAGAAGATCATCATGAGAGCTTGAGAGCTTTTCATGACTTTCTTCCAATTTCCCATAATTGCAAGATAGCACCTCAAGTTGAGCCCATAGCTCAACATTCTCCTTCAAAATGGATGCTTCACAAGTAATAGAATTAGTAGCACAAGCATCATCATTAACAACAAGAGGAGAAGGCAACTTGGCAAGCTCTTTTAAATAAGAAGCTTCAAGTTGAGCATGAGACTCGGTGAGTTTGATGAGCTCACCCTTGATGACCCTTGAGCCATTTTCGAGGTGCTCAAAATCCTCAAGGAGTCTAGCATGAGCAACTTCAAGCTTAGCATTTTTAGTTTCAAAAATATTGGCCACCTCAAGAGCTCTATCAGTAGATTCCTTCACTCTAGACAATTCTAGAGCAAAAGTCTCCTCAAGAGATTCCTTGGTGGTTTGTTCATGTTCAAGAGCTTGAGTTAGCTCCGCGATCTCATTTGCGTAATCACGCCCATGAGCTTCCATTTTCTCAATGGTGACCTCATGCCCCTCGAGATGAGATTCCAACTCCTCAATATATTTCTTGCCCTCAATGGCAATGGACATATTTCCATGAAGTTGGAACGAGCAATTTTATTTTTATGAAGAGCTTTAAAAACCATTTCCCCCTTAATTTTTAAGGAGGCAACATTATCATTCTCTTCATCATTATCCTCTTCATCATTAGCATCAACATCATCATCAAGAGACATATTGGGGTACAAAGTAGGAGATACCTTTGACGCCTTAGCCATAAGGCAAAACGCAATAGATGATGATGTAGGATCCCTTGAGGCACCATTAAACACCACATCTTGTTCCATGGAGTGTTCGGTTTCCTCTACATTGTTAGCACAATAATTCGAGGAAATAGATGCATTTTTATCATGGCAACAAGACATAGCGAGCATATCATCATGCGATTTAGTCAAGCAATTTCTACATGATATGCAAGGACTATCAACACAAGCATGTGAAACATTTGGAGCGCTCGAAGTGTTAAAGCCCAAAGAAGGAGCATTGCAATAATATAGTGATGAAGGATCATCCACAGTAAGCATACTATCATCATTGCAATGACCAACACTGCTCACCATATCATTTCCTTGTGGCAAACCACATGTAGGTGAAGTAGAAGAATTTGAGAAGACTATACGACCGGAGGTGGAGGGAGAACAATCATCCCCACAAATATTGGACACACCATATTTATCTTGAAGCTTTGTCCATAACTCATGAGCATCCCGGAACGGCATGAGTTCAAATATAACTACATTGCTCAAAGCATCAAAAAGCACATTAGAAGCTTGAGCATTGAGATAAGAGTTTTTCTCATCCTCTAAAGATAATCTTTGGGGATACTTTGGAGGAGAAAAACCCATATCTACAATTCGCTCTAAATTTGGGTCCATGACCCTAAAGAGATTAAGCATGTGAATTACCCAAACATCAAAATTTGTGCCATTGAAACTAAGAGTGTCAGAGAATCCTAATCCTCTAGTTGACATCTTTACTCTCTAGGCGGTAAAGCCTAATAAAGAGAGACGAGGCTCTGATACCAATTGAAAGATCGTGGATGTCGCCTAGAGGGGGGTGAATAGGCGCTTTAAAATAATTATGGTTTAGGCTTGAACAAATGCGGAATAAACCTAGCGGTTAATTTGTCAAGCACAAAACCTAAAACAACTAGGCTCACCTATGTGCACCAACAACTTATGCTAAGCAAGATAAGTAACTATGTGATAGCAAGATATATGACAAAGAACAATATGGCTATCACAAAGTAAAGTGCATAAGTAAAGGGCTCGGGTAAGAGATAACCGAGGCACACAGTGACGACGATGTATCCCGAAGTTCACACCATTGCGGATGCTAATCTCCGTTTGGAGTAGTGTGGAGGCACAATGCTCCCCAAGAAGCCACTAGGGCCATCGTAATCTCCTCACGCCCTCGCACAATGCAAGATGCCGTGATTCCACTAAGGGACCCTTGAGGGCGGTCACCGAACTCGTACAAATGGCGACCCTTGGGGGCGGTCACCGAACCCGTACACTTTGGCAACCCTTGGGGGCGGTCACCGGTACCCGTCAAACTGCTCGGGGCGATCTCCACAACCTAATTGGAGACCCCGACGCTTGCCCGGAGCTTTACACCACAATGATTGAGCTCCAAGCACCACCAACCGTCTAGGGCGCCAAAGCACCCAAGAGGAACAAGCTCAAGGGCACCAAGCACCCAAGAGTAATAAGCTTCTCAACTTGAAACTTCCACGTATCACCGTGGAGAACTCAAACCGATGCACCAAATGCAATGGCAAGGGCACACGGAGTGCCCAAGTCCTTCTCTCCCAAATCCCACCAAAGCAACTAATGCTAGGGAGGAAAATGAGAGGAAGAACAAGAAGGAGAACACCAAGAACTCCAAGATCTAGATCCAATGGGTTCCCCTCACATAGAGGAGAAAGTGATTGGTGGAAATGTGGATCTAGATCTCCTCTCTCTTTTCCCTCAAAAACTAGCAAGAATCCATGGAGGGATTGAGAGTTAGCAAGCTCGAAGAAGGTCAACAATGGGGGAAGAACACGAGCTCAAAGGATTAGGTTCATTGGGGAAGAAGACCCCCTTTTATAGGACCTCCCGAATCCAACCGTTATGTGCTCAGGTCGTGCACAAGCGGTACTACCGCTTGGAGGAGCGGTACTACCGCTTAGCACGGTCAAAACAGCCCAAACGAGAGAGAAAACACGAGATTTTGGTCCGGGGCGGTACTACCACTTAGGAGCCACGGTAGTACTGCTCTGGAGCGGTACTACCGCTCAGGAGCAGCGGTAGTACCGCTCTGGAGCGATAGTAAAAAATTACATCCGCTCTAGTCGCGGTAGTACCGCTGCAGCCATTACCAAAACAGCCACAACTTTTGCAAACGGACTCCGAATTCAACGAAACCAAGTTTGTTGGAAACCTAACGACATGGGCTAACACAATATTGATAGAAATATCAAGAATAAGCAAATGAGAAAAGTCCCATAAGAAAATGGTGAGAACCCTTCATCGGATAAGACCGGTAAAACCTCCAACACCGAAAACATCATAGAAGACGCATGCGAACTCCGTTTTCGATGAACTCAAGCTTGTCATCAAGATGACCATAAGCTCTAAGACTCACAAAGATAACCAAACAAGAACCAAGAAATATGATGCAAGGATGCAATGGTTCGAGCTCTCTACTAACGATACGATCAAGCTACCAACTTGAGAGCCCCCCTTGATAGTACGACAAACGATCCTATAACTCGGTCTCCCAACTACCACCACAAGACCGGTAAAATAGAAAACCTATCAAGGGAAAACCTTTGCCTTGCACATGGTCCACTTGAGCTAGATGAATACGATCTTGACTCCCTCAAGTTGGACCACCTTTCTTGATTGCGTTGGCTTGATGAAGACTAGATGATTGCTCCCCCATAGTTCACTATGGGTGAGCCACTCTTTGGCACATATTCACAAGTCCATTGACACCACAATGGATGGCAAGATTCAAGCACTTGATCTCTTCGTGATGCTCCACTTGAACTTGCACACGACAATCTTGATGACGATCACCACTTGATGTCATCCTTTCCATGGGTTGTATGATATCTTCCTCTTGACGCAAGCCCATGGATACGTACCTAACCCCACATACAACTCTCACATAGACCATGGGTTAGTACATAAAGTGCAATGGACAATTCTTACCATACCATGGGATCACTTGATCCCTCTCGGTACATCTTCTACGCTTTGTGAGTTGATCAACTTGATTCACTCTTGACTTAGTCTTGATCAACCTTGAATCTTTCCAACTCTCTTCATTTGGATGATGTCTTGAAGGTAAACATGAATGATGACACAACCTTCTTCTTCAAGACATGCTTGCAATAAGCTCAACACTCATATGACCAATCTTTGGATAATTCCTTAATAGCACCTTGGTCATCACAAACTCTCATTGAAACCAACAAATGGACTCCAAGAAAAGCCTATGGGCAAACCCTTCAAATATAACTCAAGGCAACCATTAGTCCATAGAGATTGTCATCAATTACCAAAACCACACATGGGGGCACCACATGTCCTTTCAACTTGTTTCAAGTGCTAGAAGACCGGACATTATGCCAATGATTTTCCTTAAGCCAATAATGGAAATGGCAATGGAGGTTCTGCAAAGAATCCCAACCCCTTCACCAAAGGTCAGGTGAACCACGTCAGTGTAGAGGAGATTGAGGATCAACCCGACACGGTTGTCGGTAAGTTTTTGATTAATGCATTTACATCACTTGTTCTTTTCGATACTGGTGCATCTCATTCATTCTTATCAAGGGGATTTGTGGATAAGTATAAGTTGCCAACAGCAGCCCTTAAGTCACCTATGTTATTAAGTTCCCCAAGAGCGGAATATATGGCTAGTAGGGGATGCTATCAGTTTCCAGTAACCATAGGTAGACATGTTTTCCCACCGACCTGATTGTTCTTAAGTCAGAAGGATTGGATGTGATACTAGGCATGGATTGGCTATCCAAGTTTGAAGGAAACATTGATTGCGCCAGTAAATCAATTCTTCTCACCACCCCGGAAGGAAAGAGGATCAAGTATGTATCCAGGCATGCGCCGAGGAGGACTCAGGTGAATTCCTTATCAGGAGTTGTTTATGAGGAAGTACCAGTGGTGAAGGATTATCCCGACGTATTTCTGGAAGAGTTACCAGGCATGCCACTGGACTGAGACATTGGGTTTTTGATTGAGCTATTGTCAGGCACCAGACCAATATCCAATAGACCGTATTAGATGTCAGCAAAGGATCTGGAGGAAATTAAGAAGCATATTAAGGAGTTAGTGGAGAAGGGTTACATCGGACCAAGTTCATCACCTTGGGAAGCCCAGTGCTTCTAGTGGAGAAGAAGGATGGATCTTTGAGGATGGTTGTTGATTATCGTGTGCTGAATGAGGTGACGATCAAGAACAAATACCCTTGGCCGATGATCAATGATTTGTTTGACCAGTTGCAGGGGGCTAAAGTTTTCTCCAAGATCGATCGTCGATCAGGTTATCACCAGTTGAAGATCCGAGAGCAGGATATACCTAAGACAATTTTTACCACAAGGTATGTCTTATATGAGTATACAGTTATGTCATTTGGTTTGACTAATACCCCTGCCTATTTCATGAGTATGGTGAACAAGGTGTTCATGGAGTTTTTGGATAAGTTCATCGTGGTGTTCATTGATGACATTTTGGTCTACTCGAAGAATGAAGAAGAGCATAAGGAACATTTGTGTTTGGTTCTCGAGAAGCTCCGAGAACATCAGTTGTATGCCAAGTTCATGTTGGGGAACGTAGCAGAAATTCAAAATTTTCCTACGTGTCACCAAGATCTATCTATGGAGAGACCAGCAACGAGTAGAAAGAGAATGCATCTACATACCCTTGTAGATTGCTAAGCGGAAGCGTTCAAGAGAACGGGGTTGAAGGAGTCGTACTCGTCGTGATCCAAATCACCGGAGATCCTAGTGCCGAACGGACGGCACCTCCGCGTTCAACACACGTACAGCCCGGTGACGTCTCCCATGCCTTGATCTAGCAAGGAGAGAGGGAGAGGTTGAGGAAGACTCCGTCCAGCAGCAGCACAACGGCGTGGTGGTGGTGGAGGAGCGTGGCAATCCTGCAGGGCTTCGCCAAGCACCGCGAGAGAGGAGGAGCACTTGGGAGAGGGAGGGCTGCGCCAGGGGCAAGGGTGAAGCTCCCATGCGCCTCCCCACTATATATAGGGGTGGAGGGGGCTGGTTTCTTGCCCTCCAAGTCCATTGGGGCATTGGCAAAGGTGGGAGGAAAGAAATCCCATCATTTCCTTCCCCACCGATTGCTATCCCCCCTTTTTAGGGATCTTGATCTTATCCCTTTGGGATATGATCTTATTCCTTCTAAGGGGGGATCTTGGTGCGCCTTGACCAGGGGTGTGGGGCCTTTCCCCCACTACCCATGTTCATGTGGGTCCCCCCATGTAGGTGGGCCCCACTCCGGAACCTTCTAGAACCTTCCCGGTACAATATAGAAAAATCCCGAACATTTTCCAGTGGCCAAAATAGGACTTCCCATATATAAATCTTTACCTCCGGACCATTCCAGAACTCCTCGTGACGTCCGGGATCTCATCCAGGACTCCGAACAACATTCGGTAACCACATACAAACTTCCTTTATAACCCTAGCGTCATTGAACCTTAAGTGTGTAGACCCTACGGGTTCGGGAGACATGCAGACATGACCGAGACGTTCTCCGGTCAATAACCAACAGCGGGATCTGGATACCCATGATGGCTCCCACATGTTCCACGATGATCTCATCGGATGAACCACGATGTCAAGGACTTAATCAATCCCGTATACAATTCCCTTTGTCTAGCGGTATTGTACTTGCCCGAGATTCGATCGTCGGTATCCTTATACCTTGTTCAATCTCATTACCGGCAAGTCTCTTTACTCGTTCCGTAACACATCATCCCGTGATCAACTCCTTGGTCACATTGCGCATATGATGATGTCCTACCGAGTGGGCCCAGAGATACCTCTCCGCTTACACGGAGTGACAAATCCCAGTCTCGATTCGTGCCAATCCAACAGACACTTTCGGAGATACCTGTAATGCACCTTTATAGCCACCCAGTTACGTTGTGACGTTTGGTACACCCAAAGCACTCCTACAGTATCCGGGAGTTGCACAATCTCACGGTCTAAGGAAAAGATACTTGACATTAGAAAAGCTCTAGCAAACGAACTACACGATCTTTGTGCTATGCTTAGGATTGGGTCTTGTCCATCACATCATTCTCCTAATGATGTGATCCCGTTATCAACGACATCCAATGTCCATAGCCAGGAAACCATGACTATCTGTTGATCACAACGAGCTAGTCAACTAGAGGCTCACTAGGGACATATTGTGGTCTATGTATTCACACGTGTATTACGATTTCCGGATAATACAGTTATAGCATGAATAAAATACAATTATCATGAACAAGGAAATATAATAATAACTAATTTATTATTGCCTCTAGGGAATATTTCCAACAGTCTCCCACTTGCACTAGAGTCAGTAATCTAGCTCACATCAATATGTGATTAACACTCAAGGTCACATCCCCATGTGACTAACACCCAAAGAGTTTACTAGAGTCAATAATCTAGTTCACATTTACCATGTGATTAACACTCGATGAGTTCTGGGTTTGATCATGTTATGCTTGTGAGAGAGGTTATAGTCAACGGGTCTGAACCTTTTAGATCCGTGTGTGCTTTACAAATCTCTAAGTCATCTCCTAGATGCAGCTACCACGCTCTATTTGGAGCTATTCCAAATAATTGTTCCACTTGGAGCTATTCTAAATTGTTGCTCCATCATACGTATCCGGTATCTCTACTCAGAGCTATCCGGATAGGTGTTAAGCTTGCATTGACGTAACCCTTTACGACGAACTCTTTTACCACCTCCATAATCGAGAAAATTCCTTAGTCCACTAGTTACTAAGGATAACTTTGACCGCTGTCCTGTGATCCATTCTTGGATCACTCTTGTACCCCTTGACTGACTCATGGCAAGGCACACTTCAGGTGCGGTATGATGGGGTTATGTACCTAGGGTAGGGTCATGGACCTGTTCCAAGTAACTTACCCTAGGACGTCCCTAGAAGAGGTCGCCTTCCAGTCGACCAACGAGGATTCACTCGACTGGCCTGAAGGACTCGACCACGAAGACTCACTCGACCACCAGGAGGTCAAGAGGCACTCTGCACCGCAACGGCCTGTAATTAAGTAGACTTTATGATAGTAAAGGCACTTTATGTGGGGCGTTACCAGTAACGCCCCAGACTTAACTCACCTTAAACCCTCTCCTACGTGGGCTGGCTGGGGTCCTGGCGCACTCTATATAAGCCACCCCCCTCCACAGGCAGAAGGGTTCGGCACCTTGTAATCCGTACATTCATAATCCACTCGACCGCCTCCGGGCTCCGAGACGTAGGGCTGTTACTTCTTCCGAGAAGGGCCTGAACTCGTACATCCTTTGTGCTTACAACTTCTCCATAGCTAGGACCTTGCCTCTCCATACCTACCCCCCACTCTACTGTCAGGCTTAGAACCACGACAGTTGGCGCCCACCTTGGGGCAGGTGTTTTAGCGATTTTGTGGAGAAGTTGCGATTCTTCCGAGTATTTTCATCATGGTGTCTGCTGGAGTTTTGATCGAGGGTCAAGAGATCCGTCTCGGCACTCTCATCTTCATCGCCGACGACTCCGCATGGCTCCAAGAGGCTCCACTCGACGTAGATGCGCTCCCCGTCCGCGGTGCGACGCATTTTCGCGCATGTGTCCGCGGCGTTCTGCTGCGGCAACCATCGACCCAGTATCGGTCGGCTCCTCCATCTTTCACCCTCCCGGTCTCCCGCCCGCGCAAGCGCTCAGGCCGGTCGAGGCTTCAGCGATGGGTGAGTCACGCGGTGGCTCGCCAGTCGGCCACTACACAAGTTGCGGCAATCGAGCGCAACGAATCTCTCTACGGCTTGTTCGATCAGTCGACTGGTTCCGGAGAGACTGCATCCGAGTGCGGAAGCAGTGATCCAGCGGCGGAAATCTTGATGGTCGACGGGCCCCACAGTCCTCCTGGCTTCGCCCGTGGTGGTGGAGCAGACGACGGCGGCGACCCTGCTCGAGGCTACGAAGAGTACCAGCCCGAGCCACTCGACTCTCTGCAAAGAGAAGAGCTTCGCCGCAGGTACGAGGATCCCCTACGTATTCCCATCGCAGGAGAAACCCCCGAGGCTCGTGCCTTGGAGGAGGCGCGTCTGGCCAATTTGGCCGAGCGCACTCGACTGGAGAACCTTCAGCGAGCACTCGACGAGCGCGCGCGGCAACGAGTTCCCGACACCAGTCGACGTCAACTCTTCCCGCCGACTCAGGTATATCGAACCCCAATTCAGAATTTAGCAGCTGCGACCCGTATAGCAGAGTCCATTCAGCCTTCGCAGTCGGAGGCTGGCAGAGGTTTGCTGCAGATCAGGGATCTGCTCCGGGCAGCAGGAGATCAGAATTCAGCCGTGTCTCAGTCGCGCAACAGAATTCACAGTCGATCTGTCACTGTGAATACGGTTCAGTCGGCTCACAGCCCCAGATCGCCTCCGCGGCGCGAAGGGCGTGAGAATCGGCGAGATCAATATGGCGACAGACTCGGCCGAGATGATAGGCGTCGAGTGCCCTATTCCCCTCCGAGGGGTGGGTCTTACGCTCCTCGGCAGCCAGATGATAGGCGTCAGTACAGTACAGGGCGTAGGGTTCCAGTTGACCCCAGAGAGCCAGGCTTCGACGCGCGATCCATTATCGTGCAAGGGTTGGTCGACCGGAACAGAGCCCATCGAGGCGCACTCGACAGAGATGTGCCCACGAGCAGTCGAGTACATGTTTCTGGTCCTGAATGTTTCAGCAGAGCTATCAGAGCCGCAGTTATTCCCCCAAATTTCAGGTTGGCAACAGGAGTCAGCAAGTTCACTGGTGAGTCTAAGCCTGAAACTTGGCTTGAAGACTACCGAGTGGCAGTTCAGATCGGTGGTGGGAACGACGAGGTGGCCATGAAGCATTTGCCCCTCATGTTGGAAGGTTCTGCCAGGGCATGGTTGACTCAATTGCCTCCTAGCAGCATTTACACTTGGGAAGAGCTGTCCCGAGTGTTCGTCAGAACGTTCGAAGGGACTTGCAAGCGACCAGCGGGATTGACAGAGTTGCAAGTCTGCGTGCAGAAAACCAATGAGACTCTCAGAGAGTATATTCAGAGGTGGATCACTTTGCACCACACTGTGGAAAATGTCTCTGACCATCAGGCAGTATGCGCCTTCAAAGATGGTGTCAAGAACAGAGAACTGAGTTTGAAATTTGGTCGAACCGGTGACATGACCTTGAGTCGGATGATGGAGATTGCTACCAAGTACGCCAACGGCGAAGAAGAAGACCGACTCCGAAGCGGCAAGCACAAGCCGAGTCAGTCGGAAAAAGGAAACACCAGTCGGAAACAGAAGCGGAAGGCTGAACCGGCAGCTCCTGGAGAGGCTCTGGCCGTGACTCAAGGAAAGTTTAAGGGGAAACCAAAAGGATCCTGGAACCCCAAGAAGGTAAAGGATAAAGAAGGGAACGACGTGATGGATATGCCGTGCCACATCCACACGAAGAAAGATGAAGAGGGGAATATCATTTACCCAAAGCACACCACTCGCCAATGTCGACTCCTGATCCAGCAGTTTCAGGGAAAACAGTCTAAGGACAAGGAGAAGGAGTCGGACAAAGCCGAAGACAAAGAGGACAGTGAGGGAGGATATCCGCATATCAACTCCACCCTGATGATCTTCGCAGATGTGGAAAGCAGAAGTCGACTGAAAGTGATTAACCGAGAGGTGAACATGGTTGCCCCAGCAAAGGCAAATTATCTGAAGTGGTCTCAAACACCCATCACATTCGACCAATCTGATCAACCGACTCATATTGCCACCCCTGGGAGGCAAGCTTTGGTGGTCGATCCAGTTGTCGAAGGCACTCGACTGACAAAGGTGCTGATGGACGGTGGAAGTGGGCTGAATCTGTTATATGCAGACACGTTGAAAGGTATGGGCATTCCGATGTCCCGACTGAGCACTAGTAACATGAGCTTCCATGGAGTTATACCAGGGAAGAAGGCCGAGTCACTCGGCCAGATAGCTTTGGACGTAGTGTTTGGCGATTCAAAGCATTTTCGCAAAGAAAAGTTGACGTTTGAGGTCGTGGATTTTCAAAGTGCATATCATGCCATTTTGGGGAGACCAGCCTATGCACGGTTCATGGCTCGACCATGTTACGTGTACCTCAAATTGAAGATGCCCGGTCCCAAAGGTGTGATCACTGTCACCGGTGATAGGAAAAAGGCAGAGGAGTGCTTTCAGAAGGGCTCCAAAATTGCCAATTCCCAAGTGACAGCGGTCGAGTTCGAAGAATACAAGCAAAACACAGATCCGAGTGACTTGCTGCGATCCAAGAAGCCCGCCACAGAATCTGCATTCCAGTCGTCCGGTGAGACGAAGCCTGTTCACATTCACCCGACCGACCCCGAAGCAGCTCCGACCCACATCTCCACAACACTCGACCCAAAATAGGAAGAAGCGCTCATCCAGTTCCTCCGTGAGAACTGGGACATTTTTGCATGGAAGCCCGCTGACATGCCAGGTGTTCCCAGGGGACTGGCTGAGCATCGCCTAAGAGTTGACTCGTCTGCGAAGCCAGTCAAAGAACATCTTTGACGGTCCGCCGTCCAGAAGAGAAAGGCCATCGGTGAAGAAGTGGCTCGACTGTTGGCGGCAGGATTTATCCGAGAGATATACCACTCCGAGTGGCTCGCTAATGTCGTCATGGTTCCTAAGAAGGACAAGTCGCTCCGAATGTGCATTGATTTCAAGCACATCAACCGGGCCTGCCCGAAAGATCACTTTCCTCTCCCTCACATAGATCAAATTGTTGACTCGACCGCGAGATGCGAGAGGTTGTCTTTTTTAGATGCTTACTCCGGGTACCACCAGATCCGTCTGTACGGGCCCGATGAGGTAAAAACAGCTTTCATCACTCCATTCGGGTGCTTCTGCTATATCACCATGCCATTCGGCCTCAAGAATGCCGGAGCCACATTTATGCGAATGATTCAGAAGTGTCTACTCACTCAAATCAGTCAGAATGTGGAAGCTTATATGGATGATATTGTTGTCAAGTCATGAAAAGGTTCCGACCTGCTCGCTGACCTCGCCGAAACATTTGCCAACCTCAGAAGGTATGATATCAAGCTCAATCCATCAAAGTGCACATTTGGAGTTCCTAGTGGCAAGTTACTCGGTTTTCTCGTTTCCGAACGGGGAATCGACGCCAACCCAGAAAAGATTGGCACTATTCTCCGAATGAAACGCCCTGTGCGAGTGCACGATGTCCAGAAGCTTACTGGATGCTTGGCCGCATTAAGTCGATTCATCTCACGACTCGGTGAAAAGGCATTGCCTCTTTACCGACTGATGAAGAAGGATGACAAGTTCGAGTGGACTCCAGAAGCTGATGCAGCATTTGCCGAGCTAAAAGCTCTGCTCTCCACCCAGCCGGTGCTTGCTGCTCCAATCAGCAAAGAGCCTCTGTTGCTCTACATCGCAGCCACAGGACAAGTCGTCAGTACTGTGCTAACGGTCGAGCGGGAAGAAGAAGGAAAAGCTCTCAAAGTTCAGCGCCCAGTGTATTATTTGTCTGAAGTCTTGACTCCATCCAAGCAGAGATATCCTCATTATCAGAAGCTTGTGTATGGAATATACATGACCACAAAGAAGGTTGCTCATTATTTCTCTGACCATTCAATCACAGTCGTCAGCGACGCTCCACTATCAGAGATTTTGCACAACAGAGATGCAACTGGTCGAGTGGCCAAATGGGCGATTGAACTTCTTCCCCTTGATATCAAGTTTGAGGCAAAGAAAGCCATTAAGTCCCAGGCAATAGCAGATTTCCTCGCCGAGTGGATCGAACAGCAGCAGCCGACTAAAGTTCACTCGGAGCATTGGACCATGTTTTTCGATGGTTCTAAGATGTTGAATGGTTCCGGTGCTGGGGTTGTCCTGGTTTCCCCTAGAGGAGATAAGCTCAGATATGTGCTCCAGATTCACTTTGATTCCTCCAACAATGAGGCAGAATATGAAGCCCTCTTATATGGGTTGCGCATGGCCATTTCACTCGGCGTCCGTCGCCTAATGGTCTATGGCGACTCGGATTTAGTGGTCAATCATGTGATGAAAGAGTGGGACGTGAGAAGCCCAGCCATGACTGGATACTGCAGTGCAGTGAGGAAGCTGGAGAAAAAGTTCGAGGGGTTGGAGCTCCATCATATACCCCGACTGAAAAATCAAGCAGCTGATGATCTAGCAAAGATAGGTTCCAAGAGAGAGGCCATTCCGAGTGGTGTGTTCTTGGAGCATATACATACTCCGTCAGTCAAAGAAGATCCTTTCACCGAAGAAACTCCGCAGCCCAAGAGTGCCACAGATCCGACTGAAGTCGAAATCCCAGCGGTGGTCGACTTGATCATGGAGGTTTTGGTAGTCATTCCCGACTGGACGATTCCGTACGTCGCATATATCTTGAGGAAAGAGCTTCCGGAGGATGAGGAAGAGGCTCGACAGATCGTCCGTCGATCTAAGGCCTTTACCGTCATCAAAGGACAATTATACAGAGAGAGCACGACTGGAGTCGGTCAGAAGTGCATAACACCAGAAGAAGGTCGACTCATCCTCAATGATATTCACTCGGGGACCTGTGGTCATCATGCGTCCTCCCGGACCATCGTGGCCAAAGCATACCGAGCCGGATTTTACTGGCCCAAGGCGAATGAGATGGCAAAGGAGATAGTGGATAAGTGCGAGGGATGTCAGTTCTACTCGAATATGTCGCACAAACCTGCGTCAGCTTTGAAGACCATCCCACTCGTCTGGCCTTTTGCAGTCTGGGGGCTGGACATGGTCGGCCCTTTGAGAACAGGACGAAGTGGCTTCACGCATGTACTGGTGGCAGTCGACAAGTTCACCAAGTGGATCGAGGCTAAACCAATCAAGAGCCTTGACACCGGTACTGCTGTTAGCTTCATCAGGGAACTAACATTCAGATATGGAGTCCCGCACAGCATCATTACGGATAATGGGTCGAACTTTGACTCAGAGGAATTCAGAACCTTCTGCAACTCCCAGGGCACACGGGTCGACTACGCATCAGTCGCCCATCCGCAGTCGAATGGACAAGCAGAGCAAGCTAATGGTCTGATTCTCAAGGGACTGAAGCTGCGACTGATGCGTGATCTCAAACACGCGGCTGGAGCTTGGGTCGACGAACTTCCATCTGTACTCTGGGGACTGCGGACCACGCCCAATCGGTCGACCGGAAGAACTCCATTCTTCTTGGTCTATGGAGCCGAAGCAGTCTTGCCGAGTGATCTTCTCCACAATGCTCCTCGAGTCGAAATCTACAACGAAGCAGAAGCTGAACAAGCGCGGTAGGACGCAGTCGACCTTTTAGAGGAAGAAAGGGAGATGGCTCTGATCCGGTCGACCATCTACCAACAAGATCTGCGCCGTTTCCACGCCCGAAATGTGAGAGGTCGAGCCTTCCAGGAAGGAGATTTGGTTCTCCGAGTGGATCAGCACAAACCACACAAGCTTGCTCCTTCTTGGGAAGGTCCCTTCATCGTCACCAAGGTTCTCCACAACGGGGCGTACCGTCTTTACAACGTCGAGCATAATATCGACGAGCCCCGAGCTTGGAACGCGGAGCTACTCCGCCCATTTTACACTTAAGTTTTATCACTCGGATGAGTTGCAATAAAGTACTTCTGTAGTTCATGGGTTTAGAAATAATTATGTCATCACTTTTTATTTTTGACCACATAAAAACTCCCCCTCAGTGGGTGGCTTAGCCGCGAATCCGTTTCGCCTAAGTTTGTAAAAATCCTATCGAGTGGTGAGCCAGACTCTCACTCGGAGGCTTAGCTGCGAATCCGTTTCGCCTAAGTTTATCAAAATCCTACCGAGTGGTAAGCCAGCCTTCCACTCGGGGGCTTAGCTGCAGTCCAAGGACTCGCCTAAGTTTATCAAAACCCTACCGAGTGGTAAGCCCGCCTTCCACTCGGAGGCTTAGCTGCAGTCCAAGCACTCGCCTAAGTTGTCAAAATCCTACCAAGTGGTAAGCCAGCCTTCCACTCGGGGGCTTAGCTGCAGTCCAAGGACTCGCCTAAGTTTATCAAAATCCTACCGAGTGAAGAGCAACCCTCTCACTCGGGGGCTTAGCTGCAGCTTCGTGCTCGCCTAAGTTATCAAAATCCTACCGAGTGATAAGCCAGTCTTCCACTCGGAGGCTTAGCTGCAGCCTCGTGCTCGCCTGAGTTATAAAAATCCTACCGAGTGGTAAGCCAGCCTTCCACTCGGAGGCTTAGCTGCGACCTCGTGCTCGCCTAAGTTATCAAAATCCTACCGAGTGAAGAGCAATCCTCTCACTCGGGGGCTTAGCTGCAGCCTCGTGCTCGCCTAAGTTATCAAAATCCTACCGAGTGGTAAGCCAGCCTTCCACTCGGGGGCTTAGCTGCAGCCTCGTGCTCGCCTAAGTTATCAAAATCCTACCGAGTGGTAAGCCAGCCTTCCACTCGAAGGCTTAGCTGCAGCCTCGTGCTCGCCTAAGTTATAAAAATCTTACCGAGTGAAGAGCAACCCTCTCACTCGGGGGCTTAGCTGCAGTCCTGCGCTCGCCTAAGTTACAAAAATCCTACCGAGTGAAGAGCGACCCTCTCACTCGGAGGCTTAGCTGCAGTCCAAGCGCTCGCCTAAGCACAGGCACCTTGCTTTGAACCTGCAAAAGACATTTTGAGCCGAAGGCAATCATATTCAAGCGCCAAATTCAAGTTTGAATCGATATCTAAAGGAACCGAAAGTGCTCAGGCGTCAAGCCTGTTAAAGTTTGTCGGTTACAATTCCACTCGGCATACCGAGGCAGATTTAAAGTGTCGAGCCAGAAGAAGTTTTTTACCCCTCCTGTGGAGGGCTGGAAGGTGCAACAAATTCATCAAGGTCAATTCCGTCGGCGATCCGAGTGGCAGCTGCAAGGAAAGTCTCCATAAAGGACCTGAAGTCGTGCTTCTTGGTATTGGCCACCCGAAGGGCCGCCAGCTTCTCCTCTCGCGCATCTTTGCAGTGGACTCGGGCCAGACACAGAGCGACATCTGCACCACACCGAGCCGAGGACTTCTTCCACTCCTGCACTCGACCAGGGATCGTGTTCAAGCGGGCCATCAGCGACTCCAGGTCATTCTGAAGTGTCTCCTCAGGCCAGAGCGTCGAGTCGATGCGAGATGTGGCGGCCTTCAGCCTTGCGAGATAGTCCACGACAGCTGCGACACGAGACTCCAGTCGGAAAACATCCATGGCAACTTCGTCGTTCACCGGAGAATTGACGGGATCAAGGTTTGGCTCCAGTCGGCTGGTTTCCTCTTCAAAGTTTTGACAAAATTCTGCAAGGGTGATCACTAAGTCAAGGGGATAGTCGAATGGAAGAAGCCACAGTTGGAAATATTTGCCAAACATGGAGGTTTACCTTCAAGCATAAGAAACAGCTTCTTGGCAAGGCCACTCAGGAAGGCCTCCAGTTCAGTTTTCTTCTCAGTCAATTTGCTGACTTGGTCGGTCAAGGCAGCTTTGTCAGTTCTCAGTCGACTGACTTCCTTGTTGGCAATCCCAAGAGCAGTTTTCAGATTGGTATTGTCTTGTTCGAGCTTGGTGACTGAAGCTAACTTCTCGTCAGCAAGCTTGATCTTCTCAGCTAGCTCAAGGTCTTTCTTCTGCTGGGCCTCCCTTACCTTACCTGCAAGTTACAGCGAGATCAGATGCCGAAACAAGCAAGGGGAAAAGCAGTCGTCAGGGTCTCACCAAACATACCTTCGGTCTCCTCCTTTGCCTTTGTCAGCTTCTCCTGAACCAGCTTCAAGCTCAGCTCGACTTGAGTATGTTTTTGTTCCAGCTCTGAGTAGCGAGCCACAAGATCACAGGAGTTCTGCGAAGAACCAATCGACTAAACGTCAAATGTAACTCACTTCCGAGTGAAAAAGGGAAAAACACACGTTTCTAAGACTACAGCCGAACACAAGCATTCGACCGTAGTCTCGGGGACTACACCCAGTGGGTGCACTCAGCGTGCCCCCACTAATACTGTTGAAGACAAAGTCGACCAGTCGACCTCAAAAAAAAAACAGTGTGCGAGACGCATTCTCTAAGACTGTGATCAACTGCAAGCAGTCGACCACAGTCTCGGGGACTACACCCAGTGGGTGCACTCAGCGTGCCCCCACCGGTTTGCGAAATCCAGTCGACCAGTCGACTGACAGAAAGATTGACATCATAAAGCCTAAGGCCGACTGCCAGCAGTCGACCTTAGCCTTGGGGACTACACCCAGTGGGTGCACTCAGCGTGCCCCCACCGGTTTGTGAAATCCAGTCGACCGGTCGACTGACAGAAAGATTGACATCATAAAGCCTAAGGCCGACTGCCAGCAGTCGACCTTAGCCTTGGGGACTACACCCAGCGGGTGCACTCAGCGTGCCCCCGCTAACACGGAGTTTATTCGACACACCCAGTGGGTGACTAATATAAATCCCGGAAAAGAAAAGTTTTTGGTAGCATATCCAACAGAACAAACAGCAGTCGACTGACCTGGACATTGCTTTGGAGGGCAGAGCTGGCGTCATAAGCTGCCTGGCTCGCATCCCGGATGGTCTTCAGCTGCTCCATCATGAGTCCCGCCTGGCGTATTGCCTCCTTCGCTGCACCAGCTTGGTCCTCTGGGACGCGGTGAGTCGTGAAGAGGGAGGGCTCCTGAGCACTCGTCAGTGGACTCGCGAAGGACACCGTGTGTCGAGTGGTGTTCTCTTCCTCCACAGTCAGAGTCTCAGGCGCCGTCGCATCCTGAGGCACCTTACTGGCGGGCATTTTCCGACTCTTCCTGCGTGCCAGCAGTTCTTCATCCTCGTCGTCGTCAGGAAGATCGATAACAGTATGGGGCGGAACTGCGAAGAAGAATCAGGATCAGAGGTCGCGAGTCAGTCGACTAAAAACGGTGTTAAGAATACAGTACCTGGGTTCGAAGTTGCCGCATCCTCCATCTCGTGGTCATCGGCCCGGGCCGAAGTCTCAGAGGTAGCAGCACTGCAACTCCAAAGGGTCAGTCGACTAACCTCAGCGTTGACCAAAGATAAAGTTCGCACAAGAATAAGAAAATATGAGCAACACAATTACCCTGATATGGTGGGGATGGACACCTTCATCTTCGGCAGGAGCTTGGTCGGCTTCGACGAGGCCGCCCTGGGCTGCTTCGGCGCCTTTTCAGTCGGCGCCGGAGAGGTGGTCCGAGGGCGCTTGGTCGACTGAGTGGCAGTCGCAACCCCCTTACCACGTTCGGTCGAAGGGTCGTGGACAAGCTTCGACCGCCTTTCTGAGCGCGGTGGAACGACCTCCTCCTCCTCTTCTTCCCCGTCCTCGATGTCATCTTCATCACCTTCATCATCATCATCGTCGTCATCATCCCCTGCAGCATCCGAGTCCCATTCCTCCTCTTCCTGGCTCTCGCCCCCGCTCGCCTCGCCCCCGCTCGCCTCGCCTTCCTCAGTCGAAGCTTGTGCCCCATTGGGCATCGAGTACAGCTCGGTGAAGGCCTAGCAGACGCCCAAACAAGGATCAGTCGACCAGTCGACAGGGTTAGCAGAAACGAATACGACAAGGACACAGTGGAAAGCAGAGCAAGTGTACCTTGTTTGGGTCGCTGTTGTGGTCGAGTGGAGGAATCCTTCTGGCTCCGCGCGGGTTGTCCCTGTTTCCGGTAACGGCTACCATCCATCTTTCCAGAGTGGCGTCGTCGACTTCTTCTGGATGGACTCTAGTCTTGTCTTCGGGCCCACAGTACAACCACATGCAGTGGCTCCGGAACTGGAGAGGCTGGATGCGACGCTTGAGGAAAACCTCCAAGAGATCCATGCCTGTCACACCCTCCCGAACCAGCTGCACCACGCGCTCCATCAACATCTTCACGTCGGCTTTCTCCTTCGGAATCAGCTTCAGAGGGGAGGGCTTGTTCACTCGGTCCATGGTGAACGGAGGGAGTCCACTCGACTGCCCTGGCGTCGACTGGACCTGACAGTAGAACCAAGTCGACTGCCAGCCTCTGACGGACTCGGGAAAGGACATGGGCGGGAAGGTGCTATTATTCCTCACCTGAATCCCCAGGCCCCCACACATTTGGACGACTCGGGTCTTCTCATCACCTGGGCTCGCCTTCTTCACGGTCTGAGAGCGACACGTGAAGATACGTTTGAACAAACCCCAGTGCGGTCGACAGCCCAAGAAACCCTCACACATGGACACGAATGCAGCAAGATAGGCAATGGAGTTTGGGGTAAAGTGGTGGAGCTGCGCTCCAAAGAAATTCAAGAAGCCACGGAAGAAAATGCTTGGCGGCAAGGAAAACCCACGATCAACATGAGTGGCCAGAAGCACACACTCACCCTCTTCTGGCTGTGGCTGCCACTCCTTCCCCGGCAACCTCGCGTCTCCGTGAGGGATCAAGCCCTCGTTGGCCATGTCGAGGAGGTCCTTCTCCGTGATGGTCGACTGGATCCAGTCTCCTTGGACCCAGCCTTTCAGCAGGCGGGATCTGGACGAGGACCCTCTGCGGCTGGTGGATCTCCCCTTCGCCTTCTCCGATGCCGTCGCCTTCTTGGCACGCTCCAGCGCCGCCGTCTTCTCCTTGGCCATGGTCGCCGGTGAGATGCACGAAGGGAAGTGGTGCGGGGGCGAGAGCGAGCACGCTGAGCAGGGAGGAAGGAAGCAGAGGGAGAGAGGGAGAATGCTGAGGCGCAGCACAGAAATCCTCGCCGGGCACATTTATAAGGTCCCTTCCGAGTGGCTGACATGTGGACCCGGTCGATCTAATCATATCTGTGAGCAGTTATGAGGATACGTGGCGAAAAAGGCGGCGCGGAGATCGAGGCGTCTATGCCCTGTCCCATCCGAACGCCGCGGTCTGCCCCGCTTCGCGCGCGCCCCCAAATTTCGCACCCCGCGGGATCCGCGAGCAACAAATCAGTCTGTCAGACGCGGTGTTTCCGGCGATCCGTCGCTCGGAGATCGTCGAAGCTCGAAAGATCACTCGACGCAAAAATAGAATGGATCGAGTCGACCGAAGACAAATTGCTCCCTGTCAACGAAGAGATTCTTTGATCCAGAACAGCGCACAAATAGAGCGCAAAGGTTAATCGGAAACGACATCAACTCCTTCTTCACTCGAAGCCTCAATCCATTCGGGGGCTAATGATGGGGTTATGTACCTAGGGTAGGGTCATGGACCTGTTCCAAGTAACTTACCCTAGGACGTCCCTAGAAGAGGTCGCCTTCCAGTCGACCAACGAGGATTCACTCGACTGGCCTGAAGGACTCGACCACGAAGACTCACTCGACCACCAGGAGGTCAAGAGGCACTCTGCACCGCAACGGCCTGTAATTAAGTAGACTTTATGATAGTAAAGGCACTTTATGTGGGGCGTTACCAGTAACGCCCCAGACTTAACTCACCTTAAACCCTCTCCTACGTGGGCTGGCTGGGGTCCTGGCGCACTCTATATAAGCCACCCCCCTCCACAGGCAGAAGGGTTCGGCACCTTGTAATCCGTACATTCATAATCCACTCGACCGCCTCCGGGCTCCGAGACGTAGGGCTGTTACTTCTTCCGAGAAGGGCCTGAACTCGTACATCCTTTGTGCTTACAACTTCTCCATAGCTAGGACCTTGCCTCTCCATACCTACCCCCCACTCTACTGTCAGGCTTAGAACCACGACACGGTACACAGCATAGCATACTGTAGAGAGCCTATGATAAAAGCATAGGGGACGACCTTCGTCCTTCCTCTTTCTTCTGCCGTGGTCGAGCTTTAAGTCTTAACTTCATACCTTACAACTCAGGCAAGAACTCCTTCTTTGACTGATCCATCTTGAACACCTTCAAGATTATGTCAAGGTACGTGCTCATTTAAAAGTATTATTAAGCATTTTGATCTATCTTATAGATCTTGATGCTCAATGTTCAAGTAGCTTGATCCAGGTTTTCTATTGAAAACACCTTTCAAATAACCCTATATGCTTTCTAGAAATTCTACATCATTTCTGATCAACAATATGTCAAGAACATATACTCATCAGAAATTCTATAGTGCTCCCACTCACTTCTTTGGAATACAAGTTTCCCATAAACTTTGTACAAACCCAAAATCTTTGATCATCTCATCAAAGTGTACATTCCAACTCCGAGATGCTTACTCCAGTCCTTAGAAGGATCGCTGGAGCTAGCATACCTTTTAGCATCCTTAGGATTGACAAAACTTTTCTGATTGTATCACATACAACCTTTCCTTACAAAAACTGGTAAGGAAACTTGTCTTGACATCCATCTGCCAGATTTCATAAATGCAGCCAATGCTAACATGATTCCGACGGACTTTAAGCATCGCTACGGATGAGAAAATCTCATCGTAGTCAACTCCTTGAACTTGTGAAAAATTCTTCGCCACAAGTCGAGCTTCATGGACGGTGACATTACCGTCCACGTCCGTCTTCTTCTTAAAGATCCATTTATCTCAATGGCTTGCCGATCATCGGGCAAGTCCACCAAAGTCCATGCTTTGTTCTGATACATGGATCCTATCTCGGACTTTATGGCTTCTAACCATTTGTCGAAATTTGGGCCCACCATCGCTTCTCCATAGCTCGTAGGTTCATTGTTGTCTAGCAACATGACCTTCAAGACAGGATTACTGTACCACTCTGAAGTAGTACGTATCCATGTCGCCCTACAAGGTACGGTAGTGACTTGATCCGAAACTTCATGATCACTATCATAAGCTTCTACTTCAATTGGTGTAGGTGCCACAGGAACAACTTCCTGTGCCCTGCTACACACTTGTTGAAGTGATGGTTCAATAACCTCATCAAGTCTCCACCATCCTCCCACTCAACTCTTTCGAGAGAAATCTTTCCTCGAGAAAGGACCCGATTCAAGAAACAATCCATATTGCTTTCGGATCTGAATTAGGAGGTATACCCAACTGTTTTGGGTGTCCTATGAAGATGCATTTTATCCACTTTGGGTTCGAGCTTATCAATCCTGAAACTTTTTCACATAAGCATCGCAGCCCCAAACCTTTAAGAAACGACAACTTAGGTTTCTCTAAACCATAGTTCATACGGTGTCATCTCAACGGAATTACGTGGTGCCCTATTTAAAGTGAATGTGGTTGTCTCTAATGCCTAACCGATGAATGACAGTGGTAATTCGATAAGAGACATCATGGTACCCACCATATCCAATAGGGTGCAACTATGATGTTCGGACACACCATCACACTATGGTGTTCCAGGCGGTATTAATTGCGAAACAATTTCCACAATGTCTTAATTGTGTGCCAAAACTCGTAACTCAGATATTCATCTCTATGATCATATCATAGACATTTTATCCTCCTGTCACAATGATCTTCTACTTCACTCTGAAATTACTTGAACCATTCAATAATTCAGACTTGTGTTTCATCAAGTAAATATTCTCAACAACTACTCGAATCATCTGTGAAGTAAGAACATAACGATATCCACTACATGCCTCAGCACTTATTGGATTGCATACATCAAAATGTATTTCTTCCCACAAGTTGCTTTCTAGTTCCATTTTACTGAAATCGAGGATTTCAGTCATCTTGCCCATGTGGTATGATTTGCATGTCTCAAGTGATTCAAGATCAAGTGAGTTCAAACGGTCCATTCGCATGGAGTTTCTTCATGCATATACACCAATAGACATGGTTCGCATGTCTCAAACTTTTCAAAAACGTGTGAGTCCAAAGATCCATCAACATGGAGCTTCTTCATGCGTTTTACACCAATATGACTTACATGGCAGTGCCACAAGTAAGTGGTACTATCATTACTATCTTATATCTTTTGGAATGAAAATGTGTATCACTACGATTGAGATTCAATAAACCATTCAGGTTCAATACTAATCTTGATGGTAGAGGGAGCGTGCGATGTTTGATCACATCAAACTTGGAAACACTTCCAACATATATCGTCAGCTCACCTTTAGCTAGTCTCTGTTTATTCCGTAGCCTTTTATTTCGAGTTACTAACACTTAGCAACCGAACCGGTATCTTAATACCCTGGTGCTACTAGGAGTACTAGTAAAGTACACATTAACATAATGTATATCCAATATACTTATATCGACTTTGCCAGCCTTCTCATCTACCAAGTATCTAGGGTAATTCTGCTCCAGTGGTTGTTCCCCTTATTACAGAAGCACTTAGTCTCGGGTTTGGGTTCAACCTTGGGTTTCTTCACTAGAGCAGCAGCTGAATTGCCGTTTCATGAAGTATCCCTTCTTGCCCTTGCCCTTCTTGAAACTAGTGGTTTCACCAACCATCAACAATTGATGCTCCTTCTTGATTTCTACTTTCGTGGCGTCAAACATCGCGAATATCTCAAGGATCATCATATATGTCCCTGATATATCATAGTTCATCACGAAGCTCTAGCAGCTTGGTGGTAATGACTTCGGAGAACCATCACTATTTCATCTGGAAGATCAACTCCCACTCAATTCAAGCGATTGTTGTACTCAGACAATCTGAGCACAAGCACAACAATTGAGCTTTTCTCCTTAGTCTGCAGGCTAAGAAAATCGTCGGAGGTCTTATACCTCTTGACGTGGGCACGAGCCTGAAATCCCAATTTCAGCCCTCGAAACATCTCATATGTTCCGCGATGTTTCGAAAACGTCTTTGGTGCCTCAACTCTAAACCGTTTAACTGAACTATCACGTAGTTATCAAAACGTGTATGTCCGATGTTCACAACATCCACAGACGAGGTTTGGGGTTCAGCACACTGAGCGGTGCATTAAGGACATAAGCTTTCTACTGTCCGCATAATCGCTACTGTCAACTTTCAACTATATTTTCTCTAGGAACATAACTAAACAGTAGAACTAAAGCGCGAGCTACGACATAATTTGCAAAGAGTCTTTTGACTATGTTCAAGATAATTAAGTTCATCTTATGAACTCCCACTTAGATAGACATCCCTCTGGTCATCTAAGTGATTACATGATCCGAGTCAACTAGGCCGTGTCCGATCATCATGTGAGACGGACTAGCCAACGTCGGTGAACATCTTCATGTTGATCGTATCTACTATACGACTCATGCTCGACCTTTCGGTCTCCGTGTTCCGAGGCCATGTCTGTACATGCTAGGCTCGTCAAGTTAACCCTAAGTGTTTTCGCGTGTGTAAATCTGTCTTACACCCGTTGTATGTGAACGTAAGAATCCATCACACCCGATCATCACGTGGTGCTTAGAAGCGACGAACTGTAGCAACGGTGCACAGTTAGGGGAGAACACTTCTTGAAATTTGTGTAAGGGATCATCTTATTTACTACCGTCGTCCTAAGTAAACAAGATGCATAAACATAATAAACATCACATGCAATTATATAGTAGTGACATGATATGGCCAATATCATATAGCTCCATTGATCTCCATCTTCGGGGCTCCATGATCATCATCGTTACCGGCACGACACCATGATCTCCATCATCATGATCTCCATCATCGTGTCTTCATGAAGTTGTCACGCCAACGACTACTTCTACTTCTATGACTAACGCGTTTAGCAATAAAGTAAAGTAGTTTACATGGCGTTCTTCAATGACACGTAGGTCATACAATAAATAAAGACAACTCCTATGGCTCCTGCCGGTTGTCATACTCATCGACATGCAAGTCGTGAATCCTATTACAAGAACATGATCAATCTCATACATCACATATCATTCATCACATTCTTCTTGGCCATATCACATCACATAGCATACCCTGCAAAAACAAGTTAGACGTCCTCTAATTGTTGTTGCATGTTTTACGTGGCTGCTATGGGTTTCTAGCAAGAATGTTTCTTACCTACGCAAGACCACAACGTGATATGCCAATTGCTATTTACCCTTCATAAGGACCCTTTTCATCGAATCCGTTCCGACTAAAGTGGGAGAGACTGGCACCCGCTTGCCACCTTATGCACCAAGTGCATGTCAATCGGTGGAACCTGTCTCACGTAAGAGTACGTGTAAGGTCGGTCCGGGCCGCTTCATCCCACAATACCGTCGAAACAAGATTGGACTAGTAACGGTAAGCATATTGAACAACATCAACGCCCACAACTACTTTGTGTTCTACTCGTGCAAAGAATCTACGCAATAGACCTAGCTCATGATGCCACTGTTGGGGAACGTAGCAGAAATTCAAAATTTTCCTACGTGTCACCAAGATCTATCTATGGAGAGACTAGCAACGAGTAGAAAGAGAGTGCATCTACATACCCTTGTAGATCGCTAAGCGGAAGCGTTCAAGTGAACGGGGTTGATGAAGTCGTACTCGTCGTGATTCAAATCACCGATGATCAAGTGCCGAACGCACGGCACCTCCGCGTTCAACACACGTACAGCCCGGTGATGTCTCCCACGCCTTGATCCAGCAAGGAGAGAGGGAGAGGTTGAGGAAGACTCCATCCAACAGCAGCACAACGGCGTGGTGGTGGTGGAGGAGCGTGGCAATCCAGCAGGGCTTCGCCAAGCACCATGGGAGAGGAGGAGTAGGAAGAGAGGTAGGGCTGTGCCAGAACTTCGTGTATAGCTCCCATGCGCCTCCCCACTATATATAGGGGTGGAGGGGCTGGTTTCTTGCCCTCCAAGTCCATTGGGGCGTTGGCCAAGGTGGGAGGAAAGAAATCTCATTATTTCCTTCCCCACCGATTGTTATCCCCCCTTTTTAGGGATCTTGATCTTATCCCTTCGGGATATGATCTTATTCCTTCTAAGGGGGGATCTTGGTGCGCCTTGACCAGGGGTGTGGGGCCTTGCCCCCACTACCCACGTCCATGTGGGTCCCCCCATGCAGGTGGGCCCCACTCCAGAACCTTCTAGAACCTTCCCGGTACAATACCGAAAAATCCCGAACATTTTCCGGTGGCCAAAATAGGACTTCCCATATATAAATATTTACCTCCGGACCATTCCGGAACTCCTCGTGACGTCCGGGATCTCATCCGGGACTCCGAACAACATTCGGTAACCACATACAAACTTCCTTTATAACCCTAGCGTCATCGAACCTTAAGTGTGTAGACCCTACGGGTTCGGGAGACATGCAGACATGACCGAGACGTTCTCCGGTCAATAACCAACAGCGGGATCTGGATACCCATGATGGCTCCCACATGTTCCACGATGATCTCATCGGATGAACCACGATGTCAAGGACTTAATCAATCCCGTATACAATTCCCTTTGTCTAGCGGTATTGTACTTGCCCGAGATTCGATCGTCGGTATCCTTATACCTTGTTCAATCTCGTTACCGGCAAGTCTCTTTACTCGTTCCGTAACACATCATCCCGTGATCAACTCCTTGGTCACATTGCGCATATGATGATGTCCTATCGAGTGGGCCCAGAGATACCTCTCCGCTTACACGGAGTGACAAATCCCAGTCTCGATTCGTGCCAATCCAACAGACACTTTCGGAGATACCTGTAATGCACCTTTATAGCCACCCAGTTACGTTGTGACGTTTGGTACACCCAAAGCACTCCTACGGTATCCGGGAGTTGCACAATCTCACGGTCTAAGGAAAAGATACTTGACATTAGAAAAGCTCTAGCAAACGAACTACACGATCTTTGTGCTATGCTTAGGATTGGGTCTTGTCCATCACATCATTCTCCTAATGATGTGATCCCGTTATCAACGACATCCAATGTCCATAGCCAGGAAACCATGACTATCTGTTGATCACAACGAGCTAGTCAACTAGAGGCTCACTAGGGACATATTGTGGTCTATGTATTCACACGTGTATTACGATTTCCGGATAATACAGTTATAGCATGAATAAAAGACAATTATCATGAACAAGGAAATATAATAATAACTAATTTATTATTGCCTCTAGGGAATATTTCTAACAGTTTAGTAAATGGGAGTTTTGGTTGAAGGAAGTTGGATTTCTCGGACATGTTATATCCAGGGAAGGAATAGCACTAGACCCTACCAAGGTTGCTTCTGTCACTAAATGGTTGGCACCAACCTTAGTGGGAGAGATCAGGAGTTTTCTCGGACTCGCAGGTTATTACCGGAGATTTATTGAGAATTTCTCCAAGATTGCAAGGCCCATGATGGAGTTATTGAAGAAGGATACCAGTTTAAATGGACTGAGGATTGTGAGGCCAGTTTTCAAGAGTTAAAGAAACATTTGGTTACAGCCCCATTACTGATTCTCCCAGACCAACGCAAGGATTTCCAAGTGTATTGCGACGCATCACGTCTAGGACTTGGAGGTGTGCTTATGCAGGAAGGAATAGTTGTTTCATATGCCTCACGACAACTTCGACCTCATGAGTTGAATTATGCTACGCATGATTTGGAGTTAGCAGCTGTAGTGCATGCGCTCAATACATGGAGACACGTTCTCATCGGAAACCGTTGTGATGTATACACGGATCATAAGAGTATGAAGTACATCTTCATGCCGAAGGAGTTAAACATCAGGCAAAGGAGATGGTTGGAGCTCATAAAGGATTATGACATGAGATTGCATTATCATCCAGGAAAGGCCAATGTCGTAGCAGATGCGTTGAGCCGCAAGAGTTATGTTAACATGCTCATAACCGGAGGATTACCTCAGGAGTTAGCACACGACCTTCGAGAGTTGTGCTTGGAGATAGTTCCGAGAGGTTATGTTGTAGTGTTGGAAATTCAGTCCACTTTGTTGGGTTAGACCAGAGAAGCCCAGAAGACGGACAAAGAGATTGATGAGATAAAGGAAGTGATGAGTAAAGGAAAGGCTAAAGGATTTCGTGAGGATGAGCATGACACCTTATGGTTTGAGGATCGTATTTATGTGCCTAATGACCCTGAGATCAGGAAGTTGATTCTTCAGGAGGCCCACGATTCGCCTTACTCGATTCACCCAGGTAACACCAAGATGTATCTGGATTTGAAGGAAAGTTTCTTGTGGATAGGAATGAAGAAGGATATTGCCGAGTATGTAGCAGTATGTGATGTATGTCAGAGAGTTAAGGTAGAGCATCAGAAGATAGCAGGATTGCTACAGACGTTGCCGATACCCGAATGGAAGTGCGATAAACTTGGCATGGATTTTATCACTGGATTACCCAGGACTCGTTCAGGCTATGACTCTATCTGGGTTGTAGTTGATCGCTTGACGAAAGTAGCCCATTTCATGCCGGTGAAGAAAACTCATACGAGTGCTAAGTTGGCGAAGATATACATGACCAGGATGATATGTCTGCATGGAGTTCCGAGGACCATTGTATCAGATAGAGGAACATAGTTTACTTCAAAGTTTTGGAATCAGTTGCATGAAACTTTGGGTTCCAGGCTAGAGTTCAGCACAGCCTTTCATCAATAGACAGATGGACGGACCGAGAGGGTCAATCAGATTCTGGAGGACATGTTGAGAGCTTGTGCACTAGATTATGAATCTAGTTGGGATGGCAATTTACCCTATGCAGAGTTCTCTTATAACAACAGTTATCAAGGTAGTTTGAAGATGGCCCCTTTTGAAGCTTTGTACGGAAGGAGGTGTAGGACACCATTATCGTGGGATGAAGTTGGAGATCGACAGTTGTTCAGACCAGACTCAAGGTAGCCCAGTCCAGGCAGAAGAGTTATGCGGATACTAAACGTAATTAAGTAGCCTATGAAGTTGGAGACAGAGCATATCTTCGTGTGTCCCCACTTCAAGGAGTTAAACGTTTTGGAGTCAAGGGAAAGCTAGCACCACGTTTTGTGGGACCATACAGAGTTTCGGAATGCATGGGAGAAGTTGCGTACAAGTTGGAATTGCCCAAAGGGTTGTCAGGAGTTCATGATGTGTTTCACGTTTCCCAGCTGAAGAAGTGCCACACAGAGATGGCCAACATTCCTCTGAGGGATACAGTGCCATTGGAAGCAATTCAGTTGGATAGTGATCTAACCTATGAAGAGAAGCCAGTCAAGATTCTTGAGTTTTCCAGTCGAGTTACTTGTAGCAAGGTTAGCAAGTTTTGCAAAGTTCAGTGGAGCCACCATACCAAGGAGGAAGCCACCTGGGAGCAAGAAGAAGATCTTTGCAAGGAGCATCCAAACCTTTTTGCTGACCAACCCGAATCTCGAGGGCGAGATTCACCTTAAAGAGGGTAGGTTTGCAACATCCCAATTTTCAATTTTGATGTTATACATAGATCATCATATGCATATCATAATTTATTTGCATTTTGTTGTGATCCTAGAAATCTTAAGCAACTCAAGGACCCAAGGAGAGAGTTGGAGGTTTCACAAATTTTCATGTTTGAATTTATTTCAAATTTGAAAAGAGGATCAATTTCATTTTAATATTTTTCTCTCCAATTATTTCCAATAATAAAAATAAATGAGAGAAGATAATATGACTTCTTCAACAGAAGAGAAATATTGGAGCAGAAATTTTAAAATCAAATTATTATATTTGTTTTTTATTGCTATTTTATTTGAATTAGAGAAAACTTACATTTTTGAAAGTTGCACTTTAGTCCAGAAAAATGTTCATCTTGTCCTAAATATTAGGTTTGGATGGTGAAAATTGTTCCTGGAATTTTTAGATTTTTTATATTTTATTAGTATTTTTCTCTGCGGTGATTTTTTTTAAGTCTTCCAGACCGAACTGGGCCGAAGCCCAGCCGGCAAGTCAGCGTCGCCGCCTTCCCCGCCATGTGGGAGCCGGAGTCCGGCGAGGAGGAGGAGTCCGGGTCATTCCCCACCGCCCCCTGCCGCAAGGCACCCCCCCCCCTCTCGAGGCCCCCTTTATAACCGAACCCGCCGCCGCCCTCTCTCCTCGTCACCAGCGCTGCC
>NC_041393.1:250668242-250694903 GCF_002162155.2 Triticum dicoccoides
GCCCCACGCCGCCGTCGCCGCACGCCGCCACCGACGTCCCGCGTCGTCGCCTGCGTCGCCGACGCCCTGGTTCGCCGCTGGAGCCAAACCGCCGCGCCAGATCTCGTCGCCACCAGTCTTTTCCATTTAGCCGGTAAAAACCGCCGGTTCGTCGGTTTTTATTTTATGTTTTTTTTGTTTTTAGGGTTAGATCGGTTTAGTTTTCATTTTAGTTTAATTAGTAAACGTTCACTCGTTCATTCGGTTTAACGAACGATTTTCGTTCGTTTAGTTCTGTTAACGAATGTTCACGCGGTAGATTTTTCTTTTTAGTTTTATTTTCGGCCAGGGACCTATCCGCGAATAAGTTTTATTGCGATTTAGCCCCTGATCTTAAAACTAGCATAACTTTTTGCTCGTTTGTCCAAATTAGATGAAACCAGCGCCTAAGTCTTCGTAACGATCTCTTCTTTCCAGTTAACCAACTTGAACATAATTTTGACACTTTAAAATTTGAGTTTAGTTTAGATTAGTAAACGATCTTGTTTCGTTCGTATCTTGAGTTTCGTTTCTCCGTTTGAGTTTTTTTTAAATCGTAGCTAATCACTTGTACCTACTGTTAAGATCTAATCGACATCATAATTATGTTGTTAGGTTTTGTTTTCTGTTTAGTTTAGTTGTTTGTTTGTTTCGCGTTTGATTTGGATCTTTTCTCGTTTTTCTTGTTGTTTTGTTTGGGTGATTGCTTATGTATGCTACTGTTTGTCTACGCTAGATTATCCGGAATGCGAAGCTTGTTACTACGAATCACTAGAGTTTGCAGATCGTCAGCAAGGCAAGTTACACTTTGATCATACTCTTCAATACCCAGTTTTTTCACTATGCATTAGTATTACTCCTCAAACATTTGCATGAGTAGGATTGGGAACATGTGGTTTGGTTGTAGTACTTGAGGTAGAAACCTATTACCTTTTGATCACCCCGGGATTATATGTTATGATTTATTATTGCTTAGCCATGCTTGTAGACGGGGATCGGATCGTGAGTCACATGGAAGTTATGAGAGTTGTTAGGGCGTGTTCGGTAGTCCACCAGCTCCTGACTCCTCGAACTCCAGGTCGGGAGCTGGGCCGAACGGTTCAACTCTAGGAGTTGGGCCAGAGAAGCTGGAGTTTTTATCAGTGCAAAATTTGAGGAGTTGAGGAGCTGGGAAACATGGACTCCTGTAAATTCACGAAGCGAGAGTTGCCTCAAATTACCTTCCTCTGCCACTGCGAAGTCACCTACGCATACCGGTTCGAGGCCATCTCCTCGTTCGAGCGAATCACCCTGGAGGGGCTCGTCCACTCGTCTCTCCCATTCCCCTCCAACCCTAGCCGCCAGAGGTGGCCACCCCACCGCTGACCACCTTGTCCGCCGCGAGTCACCATCGTCCGCCACCATCTCTGACCAGTTCGTCCGTAGCAACGTGTCATCCCCACCGCCACGCTCACCCTCCTCCACCGCGACCCGACCGCCGCCGCGCTCCCCCTCGTCCGCTACCATCCCCGACCGCCGGAGCAAGTAGGCTGCTTCGCGGAGCTCATCGTCGACATTCTTCTCTGCCACCCAAACCATGTCGTTTGTTTTTCAGAAGGTCAGGGAAGAACTACCGGATCTGATGGTGATATGGTGATGGGCTGTGGGCTAAAATAGATGGCTGAATGGGCCGAATATGGTTTTCGTTGGCTTTTAGGCCTGCTAGATCGCTGAATGCCAGGAGTTGGTGCACCGAATAGATCGCTGGCTCCAGGATTTCATGAGAGAAGCTAGCGCTTGGAGTTGGGCGATGGAGTTGAGGTTTTTCCAGCCGTGGGCAACTACCAAACACGCCCTTAATCTTGGATAACATTAAGGTGGCAACTTTAATACACATCTGGGTGGATTGGTTGGGGCACCTGGGGAACCCATTGTTGTCCATTAAGGGAAATCCCAGGGTACCCGTGTGATTTTTCCTCGGATCGCCACCCAGGCTCAAAGGGATCATATGATATTTCATTACTAGAAACTTCTGTGTGCAGCCACAAGCCATTATGGGTTCTGGCATAGTTGAGTAAGTTGTGTGAGCTCTCAAAGAGGTGGACTAGTAGATGTAGAGGGAAAGTAGGTGTACCGGTCTGCCCGGAGTAGAGAGTTAATGCTTCAGAAAGACTATGTCTCGATCTTCCAATCATGGATGCGGCCGAGTCTTGTGGGGAAAAGTGCGCAACCTCTACAGAGTGTATAAACTAATCATGGTTATGGACATCTTGAGTATCTAGAATTGGATATTATTTTTGATCTCATCACTCTTTAATTAATTAAATTGGGTGGCGGATGATACTTGTTTAATTGGGATTTTGAGTTGGGGGAACCTCCTCAAATTTTGGCACAAATTGGGAGTAGTTTAAATAAATTTATTCCTTTGTTGTATGGAAAAACTAACTTTATACAAAACCATAAACTTAGAGCCTCCACTAGCCAAATATTGCATGTAGATATATTTCTTGCATTCATTGCTTTACAATGTAACTCTGCCAGCATATTCAATGTGCTAACCTACACGGTTGCAATGTCTCATGTTGCAGACTACTCAGACAATGAATAAGGTGCGATAGGTCGTTGTCTTGCACTCGGCTATGCTGTTGGAGTTGATGGACTCATTTACCTTCGATGCTTCCGCAGTTATTTAGTTTAGATGGCCTTCAGCCATATATTTTTGTGTAATCATACTCTTTGTGAGGAGTCGATGTAATAAGTGTGTGATTGAACTCTGTTATAATTCCTCGAGTATTGTGTGTGTCAGCATTACCAATCCAGGGATGACACTTAAGCACAAAGACTCCGGTCCATTGGGATCGTGGTCGCTACAGTGGTTCAAAGCAATAGTCTAGTTTTGACATGAGGACTTGAATACTCAAGCATATCAACAAACAACCATGTCTTTGAATATATCAAAACTAAAGCAAGTTATCCCTAGCCCATTATGCTCAATCATAGATCCATTCATGAAACTCACTCGCATATTAGCTACACCCAATGCTCAAGTACGATCATAGTGCCCCTCAGTTGGTGCTTTATAAGAGAAGATGGAGACTCAAGTAAAAATAAAAATTGCATAAAGTAAATGAAAGGCCCTTTGCAGAGGGAAGTAGGGATTTGTAGAGGTGATAGAGCCCAAAGTGAAAAGGATAGATATAAAACATTTTGGGTGCCATGCTTTTCCTGTCAACGAAAATGATCGAGTAGTTCCCAATAGTTTCCATGCTAGATATATCATAGGAGGTTCCCAAACAGAAAATAAAGTTTATTCATTTTTCCACCATACTTTCACTTTCCATGGCTAACCGTATCCACGGGTGCCTTCCATACAAACACTTTCCAAGGAACTTATTATTTAATAACATAATGTAAATTCATTTTTCATTTCAGGACTGGACATCCCTAATACCTTTGTCATACTCTCGTGCAATGACAAGTGAATAAACACTCATCTTCAGAATAACATATCTAGCATGGAAATATATTAGCCACCACCTACCGTTTCATGAGCGGTACAAGCACACAAAAGAGAATTTTATTTTGAAAATTAGAGATGGCACATACAAATTTGCTTAGAACGGCAAAAGAATACCACATATAGGTAGGTATAGTGGACTCATGTGCCAAAAATTGGTTTAAAGGATTTTGGATGCACAAATAGTGATCATACTTAGTGCAAATGAATGCTAGCAAAAGATACATCCAACCAAGAAACGAAAAATCTCATCAGCGAGCATTAAGCGTAATTAACACCGAATAATGCAGCACAAGTAGGATGTAATTTCATTGCATAACTATTGACTTTCGTGCTTGCATAGGGAATCACAAACCTTAACACCAATATTCTTACTAAAGCATAATTATTCATCAACATGACTCACATATCACTATCATCATATCTCAAAACTATTAAGGAATCAAGTTTATTTTGTCCAATGATCTTCACGAAAGTTTTTATTATATCCCCCTCAGATATCTATTACTTTGGGACTAATTTTCATATGTTGCTTTTGATAAGCTCAAACAAATATAAGTGAAGAACATGAGCATCACAATTCTTTCTCTCAAAATAATCTAAGTGAAGCTAGAGATAATTTCGTCAAAAATAGTAAAGCACACCATGCTTAAAAAGATATAAGTGAAGCACTAGAGCAATTCCATAGCTCATAAAGATTTAAGTGAAGCATAGAGAGCAACTCTAACATGCCATCGCATAATTTTGGCTCTCTCAAGTAGGTGTGTCCATCAAGGATTCAAGACTTAAAATAAAAAGCAAAACAAGCAAAGACTCATATCAAACAAGACGCTCCAAGCAAAAGTCATGATATGTGACGAATAAAAATATAGCTCCAAGTAAAATACCGATGGTTGTTACAAGAAAGAGGGGATGCCACTCGAGGGCATCCCCAAGCTTAATTGCTTGACACTTCTTGAATATTATCTTGGGGTGCCTCCGGCATCCCCAAGCTTAGCCTTTTGCTAATCCTTTTTCCTTCATCCATCGCGATCTCATCCAAAAATTGAAAACTTCAATCACACAAAACTCAAAAAAACCTTTGTGAGATCCATTAGTATAAGAAAAAAAATCACTACTATAAGTACTGCAAACCCGTTCATATTTTATTTTTGCATTATATCTACTCTATTCCAAATTTTCTATGGCAAAAACTCTTCAAAGAAACCATAGAATCATCAAAACAAGCACACAACGCAAGGAAAAGAGAATCTGTCACAAACAGAATAGTCTGTAGTAATCAGGGAACTTCGTATACTTCTGTAATTCGAAAAATTCTGAAAATTTAGGACAACATGGGAAATTTGTATATCAATCTTGTGTAAAAAAATTCAAAGAAAAACCAATTACTGTGATTTATGAAAATTATTTTTCTGAGTGCAAAAGTTTTTGTTTTTCAACAAGATTAAATCAACTATCACCCAAATTATCCCAAAGGCTTTGCTTGGCACAAACACTAATTTAAACCACAAAAACACTTCTAACCATAGGAATAATAGGGTAATTTATAGAAAACAGCAAGAAAACCAAAAAGCAAAAAGATACAAGTTGGGTTGCCTATCAACGAGCGCTATCGTATTACGCCCCTAGCTAGACATAATGCTATGGATCTAAGTATTGTCATCTTTGGTCTCCAACTCTTCAATCACACAATCAGATTTATTTGAAGAATTAGCAAGTAAAATAGCAAAACTTCTAGGCATAAAATTGAGAAATTCATTCTTATCAATGGGCTTTCTTACAACTTCAACAAAATTCGGGTGAATACTAATAATTTTAAGATCTCCTCTATTATTACTAGAAGTTGCACCCTTGTTCTTAGTAACTTGTGTAATCTTGCTAATTTTTACGGGAAGTTTTTGGATAGTTTTAGCAGAAAAAATCCGTACTTAGATTACTAAAGATTTCTTCCGATTTATCAATCTGAGATGGGCCTACTTCAATTCTTCCATGAATTACGGTTCCCTTTTCTTTTAACAACTTAAAAACTTTTCATTTTTTGACCCAAATTTAGTAGCAAAATTATGCATCTTTTTATGCAAGTTTTCAAAATGTTCTTCGGTAAGCATTTTCTTTTCAATAGCATCTAGTCTTTCCATAACATGCTTGAGAATTAAAGTTGTTTCATTAATCATAAGCGGTGGTGAACCCACTAAATTTCCAATAGCATTAAAAGCGTCAAGAGAGGGACACATCAAGAAATTTCCACCGGTAATCGTATCAAGGACGAATCTATACCAAGTGGTTATGCCCACATGAAAACAACAAAGAAGAACAACGGTAGATTGCTTGCAAATAGATCTATTATGAGCATTGCAAATCCTGTACCAAGCATCTTTTAGATTCACCCCTCCCCTTTGTTTGAAATTAAGAACTTCGTTCTCGGGGGTGCATGCAATAGAGGAAGGACTATCCATAAATGAACAGTGGCAAACAAAATTGCACACAAGAGCAGATCTGACGAGAAAATGGCAAACGAAAAAGAGGGCGAATAAACCGGCAATTTTTTGTGAAGTGGGGGAGAGGAAAATGGAAAATAGTGTAAATTGCAAGGAGATGAGATTTGTGATTAGGAACCTGGTAGATGTTGATGATGTATCACCGACAACGGCGCCAGAAATTCCTTTTGATGCGGCTTGAACTACGTCGATATTTCCCCAAAGAGGAAGGGATGATGCAGCACAACTACGGTAGGTATTTCCCTCAGTTATGAGATCAAGGTTATCGAACTAGTAGGAGAACCACGCAACACCATGTAAACAGCTCCTGCACACAAAGAACAAATACTTGCAACCCGATGTAAGAGAGGGGTTGTCAATCCCTCACGGGTAAAAAGATAGGTAAAATTGTAGTAGATTGGATAAATAGATATCGCGGGAACGCGAGATAAAAATAAATAACAATAAATTACAGCAAGGTATTTTTGGATTAATAGATATGAAAATAAAAGCAAATAATAATAGATCATGAAGGAAAATATAATAAATAAGGGACCCGTGTGACAGCCTGGTTTTTGGCCCTTTCTTTTTCTTTTGTTTTTCCGAGGTTTTTGCCTGAGTTTTCTTTTTTCGTGGCTTTGTGGTCTCGAAACTGAAGAAGATGACCTCTTCTTTGCTTCCAGAGTGGCTTGTCATTCCCAAATCTTTCCCTAGACCCTGTCATCTTCATCCTAGCCCAAATCCCAATATTCTTTTTATTGGGAGTATTCCTTTTCTATTAAAGGAATAACTCAAATTGCCTTAGGTTGTGAAGCAACCTATATTTCCCTCACTCCTAAAATTCCCAAATAATTCTCATAAATTGTTTGGGTCATATATTGATCAAATATGGCAAAACTTTTCATTTCCATGTTCAAAAATAATTCCCCAATAATTCATTTCCTATTCTGCCCTAAATGGCACTTTGTGAAGGAAGTGTCATTTATGTTTCTCCTATTAACTCCCAACTTTTTTGGGCATGTTTACATGTCCAAATGATTGCCCCATGCACAAGTTCAAATTTATTTGCCTAGCCAAGCTTCCTCAGTGAATTTTCTAAGTTTCTGTCTAATAGAAGGCTTTGTTAAGGAAGTACTAGCTAGGAGTACCCAAATGAGTTAAACTTTTGCACACTCCTTAATGTACTCATATTAACCCCTTCCACCCATTTGCAGCCCCATCCAATTATCTATATGAGCACAGGAGCAAATCTTTGATTCTGGCAATATTTTCAGGTTGTGAAGCAAGTGTATTTTATATTGCTTCAAAAATCCTGATAAATTACCAGATCATTCTTATGCCCATAAAACATCTCTCCACCAATTTTGGCATCATTTCAGTGAGCCATTTGATCACCATAATTATTACAAGTTTCTAGACAGAAATGATGTTTGTGAAGCAAGTGCTATTTTGGTTTGTCCATTTGGCATGAGCTTCCAAGTTTCATCCCATTCCACCACTCCATTTGAGTGCACCATCATGATCTTCCTTTCTGGACCAAGTATGCAGTTGTGAAGCAACTGCAATAAATCTTGATCCTTTTGCCCTCCCAACCTCCAGGATGAATATCCTTCGATAGTTAAACCTCCCAGACAAGCTAGTTACTGATTTACCTAGTTGGTTTAACCACAGAAAGTTACAAACACCTTCTTACGGATTTACTTTTGGAGCTAAGATCAACTCTCTTCTTTGCCCCTGGACCGATTTATTTCTTTAGTTGGACTAAGGGCACCAAGGTCATTCCAATGGACATGGTTGGCCCGACCAAAACATGGAGTTTGCTCCAGTGCGCGTGGTGATCACGCTGATGTCATGCAAATGGCGTGCTCTGGATTCTTCCTGGCCCTGTGCCCGTTGTCTCCATCCTCGTCTCGACCTCAAACCTTGTCTACTAGCTCCCCCGTGATGCCCTGCATCTCCATGCGTTGATGGCTCGTCGTGGTTCGCCATGAATGTGCCGCTAGCGCCATGCCCGTGCCATGTCCAGCCTCTGCCCGCCATTAAAGCTCGGTCGGGAGCTCGCCCGTGAGCTCCAGAAGCCTCCCCTCGGCTATATAAGCACGACCCGAGCCCTCCCGCAGCTCATCCACTCCTCACTTGCCTCCCTAGACAACCGGAGCCCTCGGCCCCCTCCTCTCTTCACCGGAGTCTGCCTCAGCCATTGCAGGTCTTCTCACTTCCGGCGAGCCTAGTCCTCCTCTCCACCTCCTGACCCCTCCATCGTGTTCCCCTCCTCCCAGAGAGCCTCCCCACCACACTCGTCCGACCCCGGAGTCCCTCTGGCCGCGCCTCCCGAAGCTTGGCTGTCGCTGTTGCTCTCGGCCACCTCCTCGACCGAGCCCATCCGGTGCTCCTCACTCCCTCCCGTCGCCACCAGAGCCTCCCACTCGTCCCCACGAGCCGTCCCGACTCCTCAGCCCTCACCGGAGCGCCCTGCTCCGATGAACTCCACCGCCACCGAGCCGCTTCTGTCCTCCTCATGGCGCCGCCCGCCGCCGCCGTCCCAGGCCTCCCCGGCAACCCCTTCCCCTCTGAACGGGTGCGGCACTGCCCCGCACGGGACCCCCTCGTCAGCCACACAAGCAGGCCCCGCCTCTGCCCCTTTTGACCAGTCCACGCCACGTCAGCGTAAGTGGAAGTGTATTTCACAGATTATGTTTTCCATTTTTATGTTTTGGCCCAGTCTGTAAAATAAAGTTTTACAAATAGGTCCCTGGTAGTAAAACCTCAATATCTTTTTAACCGTAACTCCAAATGAGGTGAAACCAATGCTCGCTTCTTTGTTTCGTCGAGCCCTTTCCATTGGTGTCACTTTCATTATGTTTTGGCATATTGAAAATGACCATTTTTCCCCTGCCCTTAATCAGCCCCCTCCGACAGAGAACGTTTTCTGGTGATTCTTTCCACGGCTTCACCGCACTTCTCCTCGGTGCCTTCTTCATCCCCAGGCAAGCCACAATACCCACTTGCATGAGAGTCATGCAGTAGCCATGGTTTTCAACTTGAATCTTTATTAAATGTTTGCTTGTTGAAAAGATGGTTATCGTTGTTCCGGTGATGTTTAGATTTGCATGTTCACTTTTGTGCTATGTTGTTTTGTACTCTGTGATCATGTTATACCTGCTAGTATGTCCTTTCATATGTTTATGCTTGCTAGTAGTACATGTTGATGTTGGTGATGGTCATGCTAGTCAGTATGCTATGCTCAGTGGATATGGTTTATTGTTGATATGATGGATAGTTATGTGATACCCTCATGATGATGTTGATATCATGTTCATGCATTTTATCATGGCTCGGCATATTTTCATTCAAGTTAACTGGATTAAATTGAACTTGAACACATGTTGGCTGAGTCATGGTGCCGCTGAATCAATGCTGACCAGTGCAACCACGCTTACCGGTATGGGACGGTCCTAACTGGGTCTATTGTTGTGCCTCTCGCCGGTGCCTCCAACGAGGGAAGGTTATGGGCATGTGCTACCCCGATCAGGTAGGCGAACATAAGCCTTGTGTGCCCGTTGTTGAGTTAGTTTTTGGATCCTTATCCCAGAGTAGGACGGGCCACGACGGTGGTCGTTGTGTCTGGAGGTAGGCACGGGGCCACCCATGACTTAGCTCAATGAGGAGTGAGTCGGAGTGGCCGGGAGAGTGTGATGGCAGTAGGACGGTTTTGTTGGAATGTCATTGGTCCACCCGGATGGGAGTGCGAGGCCATGGGTTCCGTAGTGTGGGTATAGTGTACTAACCTATGCAGAGTGTATATTAAATCTATCGATAGCCGCGCCAGCGAATAAGGGCCCAGGTCGAAAGTAGGTCACACCATGAGTCAACAGTAATAAGAATAATATGCTTAATAACAGTGAGATAAATTGGCCAAGTGTTGGTCGGGTTGTGATCGTTGTAAGGATCACGGGCCATGTAGTGGTCGGGTTGTGATCGCAGTAAGGATCACGGGCCATTTAGTGGTCGGGTTGTGATCGCCGTAAGGATCACGGGCCAAGTGTTGGTCGGGTTGTAATCACTGTAAGGATCATGATGGTATCGAGGATACCGAGATGGTGTATATTCGTGATGTTGTGCGAGAATCGTGGGTAAAGATCGAGCTCCTTGTGTTCATTTACTGATCGCTATGGTATTGTTTATACCAAGCTTGATTGGATCCTGAGATGATCGTGTGATGTCCGAGGTTGGTAAGTGATGCATGTGTTGGTTACGAGGTAACCAAGCAGAATAAGTGGTGCATATGGTGTCATCATGTTGCATGCTAGTATTGTCGGATTAATATGTTCATGTTGAGATAGCTGTATCATGTTTATGTTGGCCATGCCATGTTATTCTGATGATCTCATGATAATTCCTGTTTAACCTGTAATTGCCATGCTATTGTTTGTCTTCAATGCTTCTGGATTATTGTGAGCTTGCAAGTACATTCAATGTACTGACCTGGCGTGTCATGCCAGCTTGCAGGTCATGCCGGATTTGATTGCTTGCTTGTCGTGGTTTCCGTTCGTGCGAGCTAGGATAAGCGTTCCAGCCAGAGTCCCTGTGAAGTGGAGTTCACCACCATCGTCGTTGTTCCGCTACTAGAGTTATTCCGCTGCTTCAAGTTGTTTCTGCTGCTTGCATAGAGCAACTGAGGATGGCGTAGTATCGCCGTACCGATGTTATTCATTGTAATATCAGAGACCTTGTATTCATATTTGTGTAATAATAGAAAGCTGGTTTGTTCTATGCTAAGCAGTGCCCTATTCCAGAAGACTTCTCCTCAATCTCTGGGCTGGAATACGGGGCATTCCGGTTTCTCTGAGCCGGGGTGCCATAGCGCTTGGTATCAGAGCAGGTCTGGCTATAGGACGCCCTAGACCTTGCGAACGTTAGAAAGCGGTAGTATATACCCCAGTTGGTTTGTTGCAATTGATTGCTGCATTTGTTTGTCGCATAGCATGCATATAGATTATTATTTGTTCTAACCGTTTATCTGGTGAGTGTAGCTGGCATCGGTTCGGATCCACTACAGCTCAACCTTTGCATTTCTCTAGTTTCCGTTTTCTTTTGGTGTTTGGTGTCATTTCTGTCCCAGCAGAGTGATGCCAAGTGATCCTGACACTTTTTGCAAAAATGGTGCTCAGGTATCGCACAGAGGTCTTTCCTTCAGTCCCTCCTATCATTTCGATGATGGACATGCGTCTATCCCGGATCGTTCTTTTATTTTGTCGTGTTGGCAACCCTTAATGATCTTAGTTATAAATAAAGGGCAATGTCAACAGCCTCAGCTTTTCCCTGCTATCATATTTCTTGGACGAGTACGGATCTTTTTCCGTCTGCTTGATAATAATGTGGTTGCGGCCTTCATGTCCCACTACATGATTACCGAGTGTGTCCTTGTCTCCGAGCTAGTCTAGGTTGCTACCTGGCTAAGCTAGCACTTGGTGTAGTGCTGTTTACACCAATTCTTCCACACACTTATTCGTCCTCGTGCACATTGTCACAGCATGTTAGATTGTAGTACCGGTGATTCCGTGAAATTTTTGTGCTTAGGTGTGCATGCATATTATTGTGTGACTAGCAGTAATATGTGATGATTGCTTGATTAATTATATTAGTAGTATGCTTGTGTGCTTTTGTTTTAGTCGTTTATGTTGTTCCTTTCTTTGGGCCTTCGGTGTTACAAATTTTTCCCCTATTAAAGTTGCTCGTCATCTGACACTGGGCCCGAAGAGTCAACAAGAAATGCATATATTTGGAAACTCAGCTAAACAGAATGGAATTATCAGCTGACTGCAGTGAAATTGAGAATATCTTGTCTGGATGCAAAAGTAATCCTGGATGGAATATCAGTATAAAGTTTGCATTAGCATGCACTCATCACAACAAAATGATTAAATCAGCAGGAAGATAAATTGTGTGCAAGGTTGACGGAATATTATCAAAGGTATGGCTCAGATACAAGTTTAATTTTTTGTTGATGATGATTTTGGAACTCGATGTACCTGGAAGCAAGCAGAAATATGGCATATCCTCAGAAAGGAGAATAGTCCAGTAAAACCCTGTTTCATACAAGAAATCAACATCAGAAATATTAAGATGGTATGTATATGCGGAAATCGGTCTGGATATCACAATAAGAAGTTTCTGGTGTAAGCAACCCACTTTTCCCTCGCAAGATACCCGAGAAGCTTCCAAGCCAAGATTCATCTATTTTCCTCAGTATGATATATGGATGATTTCCCGTGCAAGTACTCTGCCTTCTTCAGTAAGCAACCACAAAAGCGTCCGGCATAAGGTACTGAGTCTTTCCCCAACAAAGTCTTTAAGGGGGTAAGCTTCTGAAGCATGATATTCAGTCTTCTTCAGCAAGCTGTCCGATGAAAAGATTCGAGCACAAGCCAGCCCATCCTCCTCAGTAAGACATTGGTACAAGGTAGTACACTATGAATTGACAACCTATGGTAGTGAATCCCAAGAATCAGATCCGCAACATTTTGGTCAGAATCAAGAATCAGTCAGAATACACGTCTGTCTCGGAATCAGGTCCTCATATATATGCAATGAGCATACCATCAAGATCTTACAAGTGACTCGGATGAGGATCTGATAACCACGTGAGGATGATTACGAGAATAAAGTCAGTATACACCGCAGTGTCACAAAGGATTATAGGATTGACGACATCAGTGAGCTTCATACAAGTACCCGTGAACCTGGGAAATGATCTTGATGAGCCCTTGTCCCCTTTTTCTCCAATGACGGCACCACGCCTATAATCTGAGTTGTTTCTAGCTATCCGGGGTGGATGCCTATTTTTGTTTCTCTCTTCAATGACTGTCATGAGTCTGAGCTACTTTTCGGCCGTCTCGTACAGCTGTTGAGTTTCTTTTTGTGACAGTAGCCCGATAGCTGCTTTTTGGCTATTTTAGGGAGCTGCCACCTTCTTCTTATCGACCCGGTCTCATGCTTTGAGCTGTTTTTCGGCCGTCCTGAGCCGTGGTTGAGTTATTTCAGTAATGTCCTAGATCCGAGTTGTAAAGACCATTCTGGTGGCTACTTATTTATTTGCCGATTTCTTGCAAAGGTTTCGGATGATCATTTCCCAACACTCAGAACTTGGGAGGTGTTGAACCTGCCATTTAATGGGTCACCCTGTCAAAAAAATGAGGATAAGCTTCAATTGCCGAAAAATTGCACCGACAGTACCTATGGTCATACAAAGAAACAATATGGCCAGCTCTTTCAGCCAAGGATCTAGGCCAAGAAAACAATAATGAAGGAGCAAGACCAGTGATGCATGTATGAAAATTGTACATGACCCCCATGGTGCAGATCCCCCGGACAGTCTAAGTCAGTATTGATCCACATGGATATGCCTACAGCATGAGTAATCGGCATAAGGAATAACAATCTCAAAGCCCGAGTCCTCACTTATATGAATCATCATGGGTAGCCTGTCGTGAACAAAATTTTTCCGTCAAGTCTGCAGATATTATCATACAGGCCAAACCCTTTATGCTGGCCGCGACAGGAGACAATCAAATATTTCGTACAGATCCGATACTCACGATAGTGGAACCGGTTAAGATGATTCAGAAACGTCTACGATGAGTCAGAATCTGTCAGGAAATGATTATGTTTTAGTTCACTATTTGAAACCCAAAGGACCTGCATTTAGGGAAGAAACCCAATGCAATGAGTCAGAGTTTGAGTTTTCATCAGAAAAATTTGATTATCACTTTATGAAAGGTTGTCAGTGCCAGGTGGCACACCCAGAGGAAATCACTTTTGGATTTGTGAGACGGACTTATATTTCAGTCGTGATAATTAAATCACACTCAGCTAGTCAGCAGATCTAAAAAGAAATTGGAGCCTATATAAGCATGAGCAAGCCAGGTAAGATCTGTCAGAATGTGGGTACAGTAAAGCTAACCACCCAGAGCCACTCAGATAAAAATTTAATGGGAACAACAATAAAGGAAAAAGGATACCCGAGTTGGAAACGGTGTCCTTAAGTTAGAATATTCATACTAGTTCCCTGAGCAACCAAATCTCGAGGACGAGATTTCTTTAAGGGGGTAAGGTTTGTGACAGCCTGGTTTTTGGCTCTTTCTTTTTCTTTTGTTTTTCCGAGGTTTTTGCTTGAGTTTTCTTTTTCCGTGGCTTTGTGGTCTGGAAACTTAAGAAGATGACCTCTTCTTTGCTTCCAGAGTGGCTTGTCATTCACAAATCTTTCCCTAGACCCTGTCATCTTCATCCTAGCCCAAATCCCAATATTCTGTTTATTAGGAGTATTCCTTTTCTATTAAAGGAATAACTCAAATTGCCTTAGTTGTGAAGCAACCTATATTTCCCTCACTCCTAAAATTCCCAAATAATTCTCAAAAATTGTTTGGGTCATATCTTGATCAAATATGGCAAAACTTTTCATTTCCATGTTCAAAAATAATTCCCCAATAATTCATTTCCTAATCTGCCCTAAATGGCACTTTGTGAAGGAAGTGCCATTTATGTTTCTCCTATTAACTCCCAAACTTTTTGGGCATGTTTACATGTCCAAATTATTGCCCCATGCACAAGTTAAAATTTATTTGCCTAGCCAAGCTTCCTCAGTGAATTTTCAAAGTTTCTGTCTAACAGAAGGCTTTGTGAAGGAAGTACTAGCTAGGAGTACCCAAATGAGTTGAAATTTTGCACACTCCTTAATGTGCTCATATTAACCCCTTCCACACATTTGCAGCCCCATACAATTATCTATATGAGCACAGGAGCAAATCTTTGATTCTGGCAATATTTTCAGGTTGTGAAGCAAGTGTATTTTATATTGCTTCAAAAATCATAATAAATTACCAGATCATTCTTATGCCCATAAAACATCTCTACACCAATTGTGGCATCATTTCAGTGAGCCATTTGATCACCATAATTATTCCAAGTTTCTAGACAGAAATGTTGTTTGTGAAGCAAGTGATATTTTGGTTTGTCCATTTGGCATGGGCTTTTTACAGAATATTTATATGTCCATATCATGAGGATTTGCCAAGTTTCATCCCATTCCACCACTCCATTTGAGTCCACCATCATGATCTTCCTTTCTGGACCAAGTATGCAGTTGTGAAGCAACTGCAGTAAATCTTGATCCTTTTACCCTCCCAACCTCCAGGGTGAATATACTTCGATATCTAAACCTCCCAGACAAGCTAGTTACTTATTTACCTAGCTGGTTTAACAACCGCAAGTTACAAACACCTTCTTACTGATTTACTTTTGGAGCTAAGCGCAAATCTATTCTTTGCCCCTGGACCTATTTATTTCTTTAGTTGGACTAAGCGCAGCAAGGTCATTCCAATGGACATGGTTGGCCCGACCAAAACGTGGATTTTTCTCCAGTGCGCGTGGTGATCACGCTGATGTCATGCAAATGGCGTGCTCTGGATTCTTCCCGGCCCTGTGCCCGTCGTCTCCCTCCTCGTATCGACCTCAAAACTTGTCTAGTAGCTCCCCCGTGATGCCCTTCACCTCCCTGCGTCGATGGCACGTCGTGGTTCGCCATTAATGAGCCGCTAGCGCCATGCCCGTGCCATGTCCAGCCTCTGCCCGCCATTAAAGCTCGGTCGGGAGCTCGCCCGTGAGCTCCAGAAGCCTCCCCTCGGCTATATAAGCACGACCCGAGCCCTCCCGCAGCTCATCCACTCCTCACTTGCCTCCCTAGACCACCGGAGCCCTCGGCCCCCTCCTCTCTTCACCGGAGTCCGCCTCGGCCATCGCCGGTCTTCTTGTTTCCGGCGAGCCTAGTCCTCCTCTCCACCTCCTGACCCCTCCACCGTGTTCCCCTCCTCCCAGATAGCCTCCCCACCACACTCGTTCGACCCCGGAGTCCCTCTGGCCGCCTCCTCGACCGAAGCTTGGCCGTCGCCGTTGCTCTCGGCCACCTCCTCAACCGAGCCCATCCGGTGCTCCTCTCTCCCTCCCGTCGCCACCAGAGCGTCCCACTCGTCCCCACGAGTCGCCCCGACTCCTCATCCCTCGCCGGAGCGCCCTGCTCCGACGAACTCCACCGCCACCGAGCCGCTTCTGTCCTCCTCATGGCGCCGCCCGCCGCCGCCGTCCCAGGCCTCCCCGGCGACCCCTTCCCCTCTGAACGGGTGCGGCACTGCCCCGCGGTCCCACCGGTTCCCTCGGCCGGGCCGGAGCTCACTGGAGCCGGCCGGCCCCTCCCCTGCCGCGGCCGCCCCCTGCCTCTTCTATTCCGCTCGGGAGCGAGCACGGGAGGAAGAAGACAGGGGCGTTGACCCCATCCCCTGCGCGGGACCTCCTCGTCAGCCACACAAGCCGGCCCCGCCTCTATCCCTTTTGACCAGTCCACGCCACGTCAGCGTCAGTGGAAGCGTATTTCACAGATTACGTTTTCCATTTTACTGTTTTGGCCCAGTCTGTAAAATAAAGTTTTACAGATAGGTCCCTGGCAGTAAAACCTCAATATCTTTTTAACCGTAACTCCAAATGAGGTGAAACCAACGCTCGCTTCTTTGTTTCGTCGAGCCCTTTCCATTGGTGTCACTTTCATTATGTTTTGGCATACTGAAAATGACCATTTTGCCCCCGCCCTTAATCAGCCCCCTCCGAGAGAGAACGTTTTCCGGCGATTCTTTCCACGGCTTCACCGCACTTCTCCCCGGTGCCTTCTTCATCCCCAGGCAAGCCACAATACCCACTTGCATGATAGTCATGCATTAGCCATGGTTTTCAACTTGAATCTTCATTAAATGTTTGCTTGTTGAAAAGATGGTTATCGTTGTTCCGGTGATGTTTAGATTTGCATGTTCACTTTTGTGCTATGTTGTTTTGTACTATGTTATCATGTTATACCTGCTAGTATGTCCTTTCATATGTTTATGCTTGCTAGTAGTACATGTTGATGTTGGTGATGGTCATGCTAGTCAGTATGCTATGCTCAGTGGATATGGTTTATTGTTGATATGGTGGATAGTTATGTGATACCCTCATGATGATGTTGATATAATGTTCATGCATTTTATCATGGCTCAACATATTTTCATTCAAGTTAACTGGATTAAATTGAACTTGAACACCTGTTGGCTGAGTCACGGTGCCGCTGAATCGATGCTGACCAGTGCAACCACGCTTACCAGTATGGGACGGTCCTAACTGGGTCTATTGTTGTGCCTCTCGCCGGTGCCTCCAACGAGGGAAGGTTATGGGCGTGCGCTACCCCGATCAGGTAGGCGGACATAAGCCTTGTGTGCCCGTTATTGAGTTAGTTTTTGGATCCTTGTCCCAGAGTAGGACGGGCCACGACGGTGGTCGTTGTGTTTGGAGGTAGGCACGGGGCGACCCATGACTTAGCTCAATAAGGAGTGAGTCGGAGTGGCCGGGAGAGTGTCATGGCAGTAGGACGGTTTTGTCGGAACGCCGTTGGTCCACCCGAATGGGAGTGCGAGGCCATGGGTTCTGTAGTGTGCGTACAGTGTACTAACCTCTGCAGAGTGTATATTAAATCTATCGATAGCCGCACCCACGGATAAGGGCCCAGGTCGAAAGTAGGTCACACCATGAGTCAGCAGTAATAAGAATAATATGCTTAATAACAGTGAGATAAGTTGGCCAAGTGTTGGTCGGGTTGTGATCGTCGTAAGGATCACGGGCCATGTAGTGGTTGGGTTGTGATCGCCGTAAGGATCACGGGCCATTTAGTTTTCGGGTTGTGATCGTCGTAAGGATCACGGGCCAAGTGTTGGTCGGGTTGTGATCACCGTAAGGATCACGATGGTATCGAGGATACCGAGATAGTGTATATTCGTGATGTTGTGCGAGAATTGTGGGTAAGGATCGAGCTCCTTGTGTTCATTTACTGATCGCTACGGTATTGTTTATACCAAGCTTGATTGGATCCTGAGATGATCGTGTGATGTCTGAGGTTGCTAAGTGATGCATGTGTTGGTTACGAGGTAACCGAGCAGAATAAGTGGTGCATATGGTGTCATCATGTTGCATGCTAGTATTGTCGGATTAGTATGTTCATGTTGAGATAGTTGTATCATATTTATGTTGGTCATGCCATGTTATTCTGATGATCTCATGATAATTCCTGTTTAACCTATAATTGACATGTTGTTGTTTGTCTTGAATGCTTCTAGATTATTGTGAGCATGCAAGTACATTCAATGTACTGACCTGGCGTGTCATGCCAGCTTGCAGGTCATTCCGGATTTGATTGCTTGCTTGTCGTGGTTTCCGTTCATGCGAGCTAGGATAAGCGTTCCAGCCAGAGTCCCTGCGGAGTGGAGTTCACCACCGTCGTCGTTGTTCCGCTACTAGAGTTATTCCGCTGCTTCTAGTTGTTTCTGCTGCTTGCATAGAGCAACTAAGGATGGCGTAGTGTTGCCATACCGATGTTATTCATTGTAATATTGGAGACCTTGTATTCATATTCGTGTAATAATAGAAAGCTGGTTTGTTCTATGCTAAGCAGTGCCGTATTCCAAAAGACTTCTTCTCGGTCTCTGGGCTGGACTACGGGCGTTTCGGTTTCTCTGAGCCGGGGTGCCACAACCCGGGGCCGTAGATTTTACTAGTGGCTTCTCTCGAGAAAAATAGCAACGGTGGGTAAACAAATTACTGTTGGGAAATTGATAGAACTTCAAATACTCATGATGATATCTAGGCAATGATCATAATATAGGCATCACGTCCAAGATTAGTAGACCGACTCATGCCTGCATCTACTACTATTACTCCACACATGGACCGCTATCCAACATGCATCTATTGTATTAAGTTCATGGAGAAACAGAGCAATGCAATAAGAACGATGACATGATGTAGAAAAGATCTATTTATGTAGAAATAGACCTCATCTTGTTATCCTTAATGGCAATGATACATACGTGTCGGTTCCCCTTCTGTCATTGGGATCAAGCACCGTAAGATCGAACCCATCACAAAGAACCTCTTCCCATGGCAAGAAAAATCGATCTAGTTGGCCTAAATAAACCAAAGATTCGAAGAAGAAATAGGAGGCTATAAATAATCATGCATAAAAGAGATCAAAGAACTCAAATAACTTTCATGGACAAAACATAGATCTTATCATAAAATAAAGTTCATCGGAACCCAACAAACACACCGCAAAAAGAGTTACATCGAATAGATCTCCAAGAGACCATTGTATTGAGAATCAAAAGAGAGAGAGGAAGCCATCTAGCTACTAACTACGGACCCATAGGTATACAATGAACTACTCACGCATCATCAGAGAGGCACCAATGAGGATGATGAACCCCTCCGTGATGGTGTATAGATTGGATCTGGTGGTTCTGGAACTTGCGGCGGCTGGAATTGATTTTCCTCGTCTCCCCTAGGGTTTCTAGAATATTGGGGTATTTATAGAGCAAAGAGGCAATGCGGGAGGCCATCGAGGTGGGCACAACCCATCGCGGCCTGGTGGGTTATGCTTCCCTCGAGGCACCCTCCAGGTGCTTCTCCGACCCATCAGGTGTCTTCGGGTTCAAAAAAAGATCCACAAAAAGTTTTGCTGCATTTGGACTCCGTTTGGTATTGATTTCCTGTGATGTAAAAAACAAGCAGAAAACAACAACTGGCACTTGGCACTATATTAATAGGTTAGTCCTAGAAAATGATAGAAAATGATTGTAAAACATCCAAGAATGATAATATAACAAGCTTGGGGGAGGTGCCCTGGTATCGTATCAATCTCCACTATCTTTTGCCTTTACTTTCTTAGTTAGATCAATGGCTATCTTTTGCTATTAGATGAATAAATGTTTAGTTCGATCCTTTCTTTTTATGAGTTTGCTTAGTGATTAATCCTTGTAATCATGTGCGAGATATAATAAAGTCTAGTTCGGGTTTTGCCCTCTTTACTTTCTTGCTACAATAAAAAGAAAGGAAATAAAAGAAAAGCATCATATGCTAATCTTATGTTAAGTGATGACATTACACAAGGAAAAGTATAAGTAGAAATTTTTATTGTAGATTGATAAACATAGCATTGGTCAATGATGCAACACATGAACGAATTAATAAGGGGAGAGAAGATTCACATATAAATATATTATCATGGATATCTTTTGTGATTGTGAGCACCCATCAAAATATTATATGCCAAAATTGTTGACGTTGGACAAGGAAGACAACTTAATGATTTATGCGTGTTCATATTCACATAGAAGTTATATTGTCATAGATCCTTCAACATGTGGTGCTTGCCCCTACCTTTGCTAGCCAAAAACTCCGCACTAAGTAGAGATACTACTTGTGCATCCAAAACCCTTAAACCCTATCTTGTTTGAGAGTCCACCATACCTACCTATGGATTGAGTAAGATCCTTCAAGTAAGTTGTCATCGGTGCAAAAAGGGAAATAAAAATTGCTTCTAAAAATGTGAGATCATTTAGTGTAAGGGAAAATTGAACGTTGTACGAACTTGTGATGGTGAAGAATATAAGCGACACACTGCATAATAAAGGTTGCCATCACAAGGGGCAATATAACGTGACGTTCTCTTGCACTAAGGGGTTGAGCATACAAACAAAAAGTGCATTTCAACCTCTGCTTCCCTCTACAAAGGGCCTATCTTTTACTTTCATGTATTTACTTTCATGCAAGAGTCAAAGTTTTTCTCTCAATTCCTTTTATTTTTCTCCTTTGGCAAGCATCATGTGGTGAGGAAAGATCTAGGCACATATGTCCAGTTGAATATGGGTGGCATAAGTTATTATTGTTGACATCACCCTTGAGGTGAGTGCGTTGGGAGGCGAAACTATAAGCCCCTATCTTTCTTTGTTCTGGTTGAAACATTTTGCTCATGTGTACGCAGTGAGTGTTAGCAATCATAGAAGACTAAATGATGGTTGAGTATGTGGACTTGCCTAAAGGCTGCGATACGTGACCCTTCCTGAAAATATGATGAATTGTAGTAGAAATGTTAACTAAGAACATAGTTTGTCAGTTTCCAATAGAGTTTATGCTTTATACTTCGATGTTGTGATGAATTGTCACTTGTTCATGAGAAGTCTATCATAAAAGTTTTATATTAAAGTTTGCTGCTGTTATAATAAGTCACATGATGCTGCTATGTCCGTATTTTTGTTTTTATCGACACCTCTCTCTCTAAGCATGTGGGCATGTTTTTCGATTTCGGTTTTCTCTTGAGGACAAGCGAGGTGTAAGCTTGGGGGAGTTGATACGTCCATTTTGCATCATGTTTCCTACTGTTATTTATGTTGTTTTATTGTATAATAATGCCTTTTGGAGTAATTCTAATGCCTTTTCTATCATAATATGCAAGGTATACCCCAAGGAGGAGAATTCTGGCAGCTGGAAATCTGGACCTGAAAAAGCTACGTCAAGCTACCTATTCTGCACAACTCCAAATGAGCTGAAACTCCCCAAGGATTTTTTATGGAATAGTTAATAAATATTGGAGCAAATAAGTACCAGAGGAGGGCCACCAGGTGGGCACAACCCACCTGGGCGCGCCAGGCCCAGGCTCGCCCTGGTGGGTGCTGCCCTCCTCGGCCCACCTTCGGTGCCCATCTTCTGGTATATAAGTCATTTTGACCTAGAAAAATCAGAGGAGGACATTCAGGACGAAGCGCTGCCGCCTCGAGGCAGAACTTGGGCAGGAGCACTTTTGCCCTCCGTCGGAGCAATTCCGCCGGGGGAACTTCCCTCCCGGAGGGGGAAATCATCGTCATCATCATCACCAATAACTCTCCATCTTGGGGAGAGCTATCTTCATCAACATCTTCACTGTGCCAACTCCTCTCAAACCCTAGTTCATCTCTTGTGTTCAATCTTTGTATCAAAACTATAAATTGATGCTCGTGGGTGACTAGTAGTGTTGATTACATCTTGTAGTTGATTACTATATGGTTTATTTGGTGGAAGATTATATGTTTAGATCCATTATGCTATTTAATACCCCTCTGATCTTGAGCATGTTTATCATTTGTGAGTAGTTACTTTCGTTCTTGAGGTCACAGATAAATCATGTTGCAAGTAATCATGTGAACTTGATATGTGTTCGATATTTTGATGATGTGTATGTTGCCATACTCTTAGTGTTTTCATGTGAACGTCGACTACATGACACTTCACCATATTTGGGCCTAAGGGAATGCATTGTGTAGTAGTTATTAGATGGTGGGTTGCGAGAGTGACAGAAGCTTAAACCCTAGTTTATGCGCTATTCCGCAAGGGACCGGTTGGATCCCAAAGTTTAATGATATGGTTAGAATTTATTCTTAATACTTTTCTCGTAGTTGCAGATGCTTGCGAGAGGGTTAATTATAAGTAGGAGGTTTGTTCAAGTAAGAATAGCACCTAAGCATCGGTCCACCCACATATCAAATTATCAAAGTACCGAACACGAATTAAGCCAACATGATGAAAGTGACTAGATGAAATTCCCGTGTACCCTCAAGAGCACTTTGCTTATCATAAGAGACCATTTTGGCCTGTCCTTTGCCTCTAAAGGACTGGGCTACCTTGCTGCACTTTTGTTACTACTATTGTTACTTGCCCGTTACAAATTATCTTGCTATCAAACTACTCCGCTACTTACAATTTTGGCACTTGCAGACAATACCTTGCTGAAAACCACTTGTCATTTCCTTCTGCTCCTCGTTGGGTCGACACCCTTACTTATCGAAAAGGCTACAATTGACCCCATATACTTGTGGGTCATCACTATCTAACCCTTGTAGGTACTTGTATAAGCCCAACTCTATGAGATTGCAACTCAATCACATACTAAGCAATCTCTACATCTCCAAGTCTCTACAATATGGTGGTTGAAGACAAGGAAGCACGAATCCTTTCAATATATCCTTTGACAATTTCTTTATATCAAATTTCATGATTGTCATTTTGGATACACAAGTGCTCTTCTTTGCAAGGCTAACCCATGTAGGTAGATAAACTCAAATTACAAGTGGTGCTCCCAACTCTTGATGAGCTACATCAACCGTGAGCATCCCACACAAGTTCAACTACATGGTCAAGATCACCACCACCAAGGTATGTCATTCCATCTTAGAGAAGCTTTACCCCAATACATGGGTCGAAGCAACTCAACAAGATGTGAATACATCAAAATGCTTAAACGAAAAATGGCAACCCCATTTTGAGCTTAAACTATGAGTATGACCTATGATCAAGTGTCTTCACTTGACTCCTAAGTCAATATACTCTAACATAGGTGACTTTGTCGCTGACCAATTCTAGATGAAGTTCTCTACTGTTTCTCTGTCTTCTTGCATTTGTCTCTTGCATGCTTGTTCCCCTTTCAAAAAAAACTTCATCTAGATTTCTTTTCTCTTCTCTGTTATGTTCTGCAATCCCTGCATCCAATTCATTGAAAATCCTTCAGTTAATTACTTGCATATCATTGTGAGATCTTATTTGCCTAAGTGAGCGAGGTGACAATTGTTTTCTCTCTGTGTTGGACTCGGCCTCACTGTTTCTTACTTTCAGCTAAATCGAATCACCCCGGTGCCACCGAAGATAACAACTCGGTTTTATCGATTTCAATGCTGAGGAAAACAATTCGCCATTTGCATCTTGCATATTTGTTCCAGCTCCACTAAATGAATCTTGTCCTCTATCAGCATCCTATATTACATGTTGCTTTGCAATGTGACTCAAGGACCAAACCCACTTGACTCATGCTCCAAAAGATCCCTTCTTGGAAATTGATGTCAAAGGGGGAGAGAGAGCACATCAAAACTTATCACATAAGAGGGAATGCACACCTAAATCTTCTCCTGATGCTTCTTATTCCTAAGAGGAGATATGCCTCATGTCTTCAAGAGGGGAAAGACGTGTTAGTATGTGTTATGATTATTTTTTTCTCTAATTTTCTTGTTTGCTCTGATTTTCTTTCCCAATCTTCTCCCATCACCCAATATCATATTCAGGGGGAGAAAGTTTAGTTCCAAGGGAAGAAAATTTCCTCGAATTCATTGTGTATCTTTAATCTTTGGGGACATGTCTATATCCAACTAGAGTACTAAGTGCTCACTCTCTACATGTCATCCCAATCTTGGTACTCTTGTGATTTTCTGCTCTTGCTTTGTCTAGTGGTGTTCGTGTGTTATCTAACCTTGTTTACTCAGGTTTATCTCTTCCAAAGCTAGTTCAAGACCACAAGGTAAGTATATGCATCACACTCATGTGCATGAAGATCTCTTACTGAGGTATATATTGCTTGCAAGAAGGACTCATGAACATGAAGGTATCTTGCCAGTATCTACACCATTTGCTCTGATGCATATAGCCAAGATACATGTAACTCATTGCTTGCTCTGTCATGATTATGCATTCTCATGCTCACATATTCCATAATCACATGATTGCATACATGTAGGGGGAGCATATGAATGTTACATGTCTTTCCAAAGCTTTACTTGATATTTCCCTATATCCTTATCCAAAGCTTTGATGTATGTTGTCATCGGTTACCAAAAAGGGGGAGATTGAAAGCAGAAATGCTCCCTCGGTGATTTTGGTAATTAATGTCAACATATCTCTTGTTGGACTAATACTTTCATCTAGTATATTTCAGGTAAGTTCAACATTGAAGTGACATGGACAAGAGGATGTGGACCCCCTTCAAGATGCTAAGGACAAACATTGGCAAAAGCTCAAGACCCTACATTTTCATTTTTGTGGTCCAAGATCACATTGAGTCTATAGGAAAGCCAATATACTATTAAAAGGGGATGAGATGTTGCTTAATGGCTTGCTTGCTCAAAGTGCTTAGTGATATGCTCCAAAGCCCTCAACCACTTTCTCATTTCCACATATGTCCTAAACCTAAAGTCAAACTCGGCCCCACCGATTTGATTTATCCGGCGCCACCGAGTTTATTTGACATAACCACTGCCAGAAACCCTAATCAGTTCGGTCTCACTGATGGGATCTCGGTCTCACCGAGATGGGATTGCAAACTCTCTATTACCTGTTGCAATAATTTTGGTCCCACTGAGATATGTAATCGGTCCCACCGAGTTTGCTTGAGCAACTCTCTGTTTGATTATTACCAAAATCGGTCTCACCGAGTTTCTGTAATCGGTCAAACCGAGTTGAGGTTTTACCCTAACCCTAGCACATCGGTCCCACCGAGTTGACCTTGTCGGTTCCACCGAAAACTCTAACGTTCACATTTTGAATCAGATCGGTCTGACTGAGTTTCACTATTCAGTCTCACCGAGTTTTGGAATCTGTGTGTGACGGCTAGATTTTGTGCGGAGGCTATATATACCCTTCCACCCATTCTTCATTCGTGAGGAGAGCCATCAGAATGTCCCTACACTTCCAACATTTATTTTCTGAGAGAGAACCACCTACTCATGTGTTCAGACCAAGACATTCCAATCCAATCACAAGAATCTTGATCTCTAGCCTTTCCCAAGTTGCTTTCCACTCAAATCATCTTTCCACCATAGCCAAATCCGTGTGAGAGAGTTGAGTGTTGGGGAGACTATCATTTGAAGCACAAGAGCAAGGAGTTCATCATCAACACACCATCTATTACCTTTTGGAGAGTGGTGTTGAAGGAAATATGCCCTAGAGGCAATAATAAAGTTGTTATTTATATTTCCTTATATCATGATAAATGTTTATTATTCATGCTAGAATTGTATTAACCGGAAACTTAGTACATGTCTAGATACATAGACAAACAGAGTGTCACTAGTATGCATCTACTTGACTGGCTCGTTGAATCAAAGATGGTTAAGTTTCCTAGCCATAGACATGAGTTGTCATTTGATTAACGGGATCACATCATTATAGAATGATGTGATTGACTTGACCCATTCCGTTAGCTTAGCACTTGATAGTTTAGTATGTTGCTATTGCTTTCTTCATGACTTATACATGTTCCTATGACTATGAGATTATGCAACTCCCGAATACTGGAGGAACACTTTATGTGCTACTAGACGTCACAACGTAACTGGGTGATATAAAGGTGCTCTACAGGTGTCTCCAATGGTGTTTGTTGAGTTGGCATAGATCGAGATTAGGATTTGTCACTCCGATTGTCGGAGAGGTATCTCTAGGCCCTCTCGGTAATGCACATCACTATAAGCCTTCCAAGCAATGTGACTAATGAGTTAGTTACGGGATGATGCATTACAGAACGAGTAAAGGGACTTGTCGGTAACGAGACTAAGCTAGGTATTGAGATAGCGACAATCGAATCTTGGGCAAGTAACATACCGATGACAAAGGGAACAACGTATGTTGTTATGCGGTTTGACCGATAAAGATCTCCGTAGAATATGTAGGAGCCAATATGAGCATCCAGGTTCCGCTATTGGTTATTGACCGGAGACGTGTCTTGGTCATGTCTACATAGTTCTCGAACCCGTAGGGTCTGCACGCTTAACGTTCGGTGATGATCGGTATTATGAGTTTATGTGTTTTGATGTACCGAAGGTAGTTCGGAGTCTCGGATATGATCACGGACATGCCGAGCAGTCTTGAAATGGTCGAGACATAAATATCGATATTTTGAATGACTATGTTTGGACTTCGGAAGTGTTCCGGGCAAGTTCGGGCATATACCGTAGTACCAGGGGGGTTACC
>NC_041393.1:250695160-250727890 GCF_002162155.2 Triticum dicoccoides
CCTACTACTACTAGGAAAGGAGGAGTCCTACTCCCGGTGGGAGTAGGACTCCCTGATATGTCTCCAACGTTTCTATAATTTTTTATTGTTCTGTGCTATTATATTACCCATTTCGGATGTTTATGGGCTTTATTTTACACATTTATATCATTTTTGGGACTAACCTACTAAACGGAGGCCCAACCCGTATTGCTGTTTTTTTTTTGCCTATTTCAGTATTTCGAAGAAAAGGAATATCAAACGGAGTCCAAACGGAATGAAACCTTCGGGAGCGTGATTTTTGGATCGAACGTGATCCAGAGGACTTGGAGTGCAAGTCAAGAAGCAATCGAGGCGACCAGGAGATAGGAGGGCGCACCCACCCCTCCTGGGTGCGCCCCTGTCTCCTGGGCCCCTCGAGCGGCCACCGACGTACTTCTTCCTCCTATATATACCTACGTACCCCGAAAACATCCAGGGAGCCAATGAAAAACAATTTCCACCGCCGTAACCTTCTGTATCCTCGAGATCCCATCTTGGAGCCTTCGTCGGCGCTCCGCCGGAGGGGGAATCGACCACAGAGGGCTTCTACATTAACACCATAGCCCCTCCGATGAGTTGTGAGTAGTTTACCACAGACCTTCGGGTCTATAGTTATTAGCTAGATGGCTTCTTCTCTCTTTTTGGATCTCAATACAATGTTCTCCCCCTCTCTTGTGGAGATCTATTCGATATAAACTCTTTTGGCGGTGTTTTTGCCGAGATCCGATGAATTGTGGGTTTATGATCAAGTTTATCTATGAGAAATATTTGAATCTCCTCTGAATTCTTTTATGTATGATTGAGTTATCTTTGCAAGTCTCTTCGAATTATCAGTTTGGTTTGGCCTACTAGATTGATCTTTCTTGCCATGGGAGAAGTGCTTAGCTTTGGGTTCAATCTTGCGGTGTCCTTACCTAGTGACAAAAAGGGTTGCAAGGCACGTATTGTATTGTTGCCATCGAGGATAAAAAGATGGGGTTTATATCATATTGCTTGAGTTTATCCCTCTACATCATGTCATCTTTCTTAATGCGTTACTCTGTTCTTATGAACTTAATACTCTAGATGCATGCTGGATAGCGGTCGATGTGTGGAGTAGTAGTAGTAGATGCAGGCAGTAGTCGGTCTACTTGTCACAGGCGTGATGCCTATATACATGATCATGCCTAGATAATCTCATAATTATTCGCTTTTCTATCAATTACTCGAAGTAATTTGTTCACCCACCGCAATACTTATGCTATCTTGAGAGAAGCCACTAGTGAAACCTATGGCCCCCGGGTCTATCTTTTATCATATAAGCTTTCAATCTACTTTTATTTGCATCTTTATTTTTTGCATCTATAATATAAAATACTAAAAATATATTTATCTTATAATACTATCTCTATCAGATCTCACTTTCGCAAGTGGGCATGAAGGGATTGACAACCCCTTTATTGTGTTGGTTGCAAGTTCTTTGTTTATTTGTGTAGGTGCGTGGGACTTTTGAGGATCCTCCTACTGGATTGATACCTTGGTTCTCAAAAATTGAGGGAAATACTTACGCTACTATTGCTGCATCACCCTTTCCTCTTCAAGGAAAACCAACGCAAGCTCAAGACGTAGCAAGAAGGATTTCTGGCGCCATTGCCGGGGAGGTCTTCGCTCAAGTCAAGACATACCAAGTACCCATCACAAATTCATCTCCCTCGCATTTACATTATTTTCCATTTGCCTCTCATTTTCCTCTCCCCCACTTCACCCTTGCCATTTTATTTGCCCTCTCTTTCCCAATCTTCTCCTCTCTTTTTCGCTTGCCTTTTTCTGTTTGCTTGTGTGTTGGATTACTTGTTGCCATGGCTCAAGATAATACCAAATTGTGTGATTCTCCAATACCAATAATAATGATTTCCTTAGTACTCCGATTGCTCCTCTTAATGATGTTGAGTCTTGTGAAATCAATACTGCTTTGCTGAATCTTGTTATGAAAGATCAATTCGCCGACCTTCCTAGTGAAGATGCCGCTACTCATTTAAACAACTTTGTTGATTTGTGTGATATGCAAAAGAAGAAAGATACGAATAATGATATTGTTAAATTGAAGTTATTTCTGTTTTCACTTGGAGATCGTGCTAAAGTTTGGTTTTCGTCTTTGCCTAAAAATATTATTGATTTTTGGAACAAGTGCAAAGATGCTTTTATCTCTAAGTATTTTCCTCCCGCTAAGATTATCACTCTTAGGAACGATATTATGAATTTTAAACAACTTGATCATGAGCATGTTGCCCAATCTTGGGAAAGAATGAAATTGATGATTCGCAATTGCCCTACTCATGGTTTGAATTTATGCATGATCATGCAAAAATTTTATGCCGGTTTGAACTTTGCTTCTAGAAATCTTTTAGATTCGGCCGCGGGAGGCACGTTTATGTAAATCACATTAGGAGATGCTACAAAACTTCTCGATAATATTATGGCTAATTATTCTCAATGGCACACCGAAAGATCTTCTAGTAAAAAAGTGCATGCTATAGAAGAAATCAATGTTTTGAGTGGAAAGATGGATGAACTTATGAAGTTGTTTGCTGCTAAAAATACTCCTCTTGATCCTAATTATATGTCTTTGTCTACTTTGATTGAGAATAATAATGAATCTATGGATGTGAATTCTGTTGGTAGGAATTGTTTTGGTAACAATGCTTATAGAGGAAACTTTAATTCTAGACCGTTCCCTAGTAATTCCTCTAATAATTATGGAAATTCCTACAATAATTCTTATGGTAATTTCAATAAGATGCCCTCTGATTTTGAGAATAGTGTGAAAGAATTTATGATTTCTCAAAAGAATTTTAATGCTTTGCTTGAAGAAAAATTGCTCAAAGTTGATGCTTTGGCTAGGAACATTGATAGACTTTCGCTTGATGTTGATTCTCTTAAACTTAGATCTATTCCTCATAAGCATGATATCAATGAGTCTCTCAAAGCAATGAGAATTTCCATTGATGAGTGCAAGGAAAGAACCGCTAGATTGCGTGCTAAGAAAGATTGCTTTGTAAAGGCGTGTTCTTCTAGTTTCAATGAAAATAATGATGAAGATCTTAAAGTTATTGATGTGTATCCTATTAGATCTTTGTTTTGCAATATGAATCTTGATAATAATGGGACTGGAGATGAGTCAACTTTAGTTAGAAGGCGTCCCAAGAATTCGGAGTTTTTAGATCTTGATGCTAAATTTGGTAAAAGTGGGATTGGAGAGGTCATGACTTTAAATAGTATTGAACCCACTATCTCGGATTTCAAGGAATTTGATTATGATAATTGTTCTTTAGAAGGTTGTATTTCCTTGTTGCAATCCGTTGTTAATTCTCCTCATGCTTATAGTCAAAATAAAGCTTTTACCAAACATATTGTTGATGCCTTGATGCAATCTCATGATGAAAAACTTAATTTGGAAGTTTCTATAGCTAGAAAACTTAATGATGAGTGGGAACCTACTATAAAGATTAGAATTAAAGATCATGAGTGTTATGCTTTGTGTGATTTGGGTGCTAGTGTTTCCATAATTCCGAAAACTTTATGTGATATTCTAGGTTTCCATGATCTTGATGATTGCTCTTTAAATTTGCACCTTGCGGATTCCACCATTAAAAATCCAATGGGAAGGATCTATGATGTTCTCATTGTTGCAAATAGAATTTTGGTGCCCGTAGATTTTATCGTTCTTGATATAGATTGCAATCTTTCCTGCCCTATTATTCTTGGTAGACCTTTTCTTAGAACGATTGGTGCGATTATTGATATGAAGGAAGGGAATATTAGATTCCAATTTCCACTAAGGAAAGGCATGGAGCACTTTGCAAGAAAGAAAGTCAAATTACCTTATGAATCTATCATGCGGTCTACTTATGAATTGAGTGCCAAAGATGGCACTACTTAGATCTATCTTCGCTTTTATGCCTAGCTAGGAGCGTTAAACGATAGCGCTAGTTGGGAGGCAACCCAATTTTATTTGTGTTTTTTGTTTTTGTTCCTGTTTAGTAATAAATTTTGCATCTACCTTCTGTTTAGATGTGTTTTTATCTTTTAATTAGTGTTTGTGCCAAGTAGAACCTATAGGATAACCTATGATGATAGTTGATTTGATTCTGCTGAAAAACAGAAACTTTGCACGCACGAAACTAGTTTTGTTAAATCACAGAAATGCTATTTTGCATTGATTCTTTTTTATGCTGATAAATAGACAAATTGTCCAGGACTTCCTATTTTGGTAGGATTTTTAGAGTTTCAGAAGTTTGCGTTAGTTACAGATTGCTACAGACTATTCTGTTTTTGACAGATTCTGTTTTTCGTGTGTTGTTTGCTTATTTTGATGCATCTATAGCTAGTATTAAGTGGTATGAACCATAGAGAACTTGGAATACAGTAGATTTAACACCAAAATAAATAAAGAATGAGTTCATTACAGTACCTTATGTGGTGGTTTTGTTTTCTTTCACTAACAGAGCTTATAAGATTTCCTGTTGAGTTTTGTGTTGTGAAGTTTTCAAGTTTTGGGTAAAGATTTGATGGACTATGGAATAAGGAGTGGCAAAAGCCTAAGCTTGGGGATGCCCATGGCACCCCAAGATATTTAATAATAGCCAAAAGCCTAAGATTGGGGATGCCCCCGGAAGGCATCCCCTCTTTTGTCTCCGTTCATTGGTAACTTTACTTGGAGCTATATTTTTATTCGCCACATGATATGTGTTTTGCTTGGAGCGTCGTGTATTATATTAGTCTTTGCTTTTTAGTTTACCACAATCATCCTTGTTGTACACACATTTAGGGAGAATCCCACTTGATTAGAATTTGCTAGAATACTCTATGTGCTTCACTTATATCTTTTGAGCTTGATAGTTTTGCTCTAGTGCTTCACTTATATCTTTTAGAGCACGGCGGTGGCTTAATTTTGAAGAAATTGCTAGTCTGTCATGCTTCACTTATATTATTTTGAGAGTCTTTTAGAACAGCATGGTATTTTCTATGGTTATAAATTGGTCCTAAAATGGTGAGCATTCAAGTTGGGTATAATAAAAACTATCATAGGAAGTGCATAAAACACTAGGATCAATTTGATGCTTGATAATTGTTTTGAGATATAGAGGTAGTAACGTTAGAGACATGCTACTGGGTAATTATGAAATTGAGAAATACTTGTGTTGAAGTTTGCAAGTCCCGTAGCATGCACGTATGGTAAAAGTTGTATGACAAATTTGTTGCATGAGGTGCTCTTTTAATTGCCTTCCTTATGAGTGGAGGTCGGGATCGCGCGATGGTTAACTCCTACCAACCCTTCCCCTAGGAGCATGTGTAGTAGTACTTTGCTTCGAGGGAAAGTAGAATTTTGCAATAAGTATATGAGTTCTTTATGACTAATGTGAGTCCATGGATATACGCACACTCATCCTTCCACTTTGCTAGCCTCTATTATACCGCGCAACTTTCGCCGGTATCATGCACCCATTATTTACCTTCCTCAAAACATCCACCATACCTACCTATTATGGCATTTCCATAGCCATTCTGAGATATATTGCCATGCAACTTTCCACCGTTCCATTTATTATGACACACTTCATCATTGTCATATTGCTCTTTGCATGATCATGTAGTTGACATCGTATTTGTGGCAAGGCCACCTTCATAATTTTCATACATGTCGCTCTTGATTCATTGCATATCCCGGTACACCGCCGGAGGCATTCATATAGAGTCATATCTTGTTCTAGTTTTGAGTTGTAATTCTTGAGTTGTAAATCAATAAAAGTGTGATGATCTTCATTATTAGAGCATTGTCTCAGTGAGGAAAGGATGATGAAGACTATGATTCGCCCACAAGTCGGGATGAGACTTCAGACATTAAAAAGAAAAAGAAAAAAAAGAAAGGCCAAAAAGAAAAAGAAAAAAAGGAGAAAGACCAAAAGAAAAAGAAAGAAAGAAAGAAACAAGAAAAAAAATAAAAAGAGAGAAAAAGAGAGAAGGGACAATGCTACTATCTTTTTTTCCACACTTGTGCTTCAAAGTAGCACCATGGTCTTCATGATAGAGAGTTTCTATGTTGTCACTTTCATATACTGAGTGGGAATTTTTCATTATAGAACTTGGCTTGTATATTCCAATGATGGGCTTCCTCAAAATGCCCTAGGTCTTCGTGAGCAAGCAAGTTGGATGCACACCCACTTAGTTTCTTTTGTTGAGCTTTCATATATTTATAGCTCTAGTGCATCCGTTGCATGGCAATCCCTACTCACTCACATTGATATCTATTGATGGGCATCTCCATGGCCCGTTAATACGCCTAGTTGATGTGAGACTATCTTCTCCCTCTTTTTGGTCCTCACAACCACCACCATATACCACCATAGTGCTATGTCTATGGCTTGCGCTCATGTATTGCGTAAGAGTTGAAAATGCTGAAGCGCGTTAAAAAGTATGAACCAATTGCTTGGCTAAAACCGGGGTTGTGCATGATGGGAGTATTTTGTGTAATGAAAATGAAGCATGGCCTAACTATATGATTTTGTAGGGATAAGCTTTCTTTGGCTATGCTATTTTGATAGGACATGATTATTTGTTAGTATGCTTCGAAGCATTATTATTTTTATGTTTTATAATCTTTTATCTTGAATCATTTGGATCTGAACATTCATGCCACAATAAAAAAACACATTGAGAATTATGCTAGGTAGCATTCCATTTCAAAAATTCTGTTTTTATCATTTACCTACTCGAGGACGAGTAGGAATTAAGCTTGGGGATGCTTGATACGTCTCCAACGTATCTATAATTTTTGATTGTTCCATGTTATTATATTATCCCTTTTGGATGTTTATGGGCTTTATTTTACACATTTATATCATTTTTGGGACTAACCTACTAACTGGAGGCCCAGCTCGTATTGCTGTTTTTTTGCCTATTTCAGTATTTCGAAGAAAAGGAATATCAAACGGAGTCCAAACGGAATGAAACCTTCGGGAGCGTGATTTTTGGAACAAATGTGATCCAGAGGACTGGGAGTGCAAGTCAAGAAGCAATCGAGGTGGCCAGGAGATAGGAGGGCGCGCCCGCCCCTCCTGGGCGCGCCCCCTGTCTCCCGGGCCCTCGAGCGGCCACCGACGTACTTCTTCCTCCTATATATACCTACGTACCCCGAAAACATCCAGGGAGCCAATGAAAAACAATTTCCACCGCCGTAACCTTATGTATCCGCGAGATCCAATCTAGGAGCCTTCGCAGGCGCTCCGCCGGAGGGGGAATCAACCATGGAGGGTGATACATCTCCAACGTATCTATAATTTATGAAGCATTCATGCTATTTTATTATCTGTTTTGAGTGATTATGGGCTTTATTATACACTTTTATATTATTTTTGGGACTAACCTATTAACCGGAGGCCCAGCCCATATTGTTGTTTTCTTGCCTATTTCAGTGTTTCGAAGAAAAGGAATATCAAATGGAGTCCAAACGGAATGAAACCTTCGGGAGCGTGATTTTTGGAAAGGATATGATCCAGGAGACTTGGAGTTCAAGCCAGGGAAGGCTCGAGGAAGCCAGGAGATAGGAGGGCGCGCCCACCCTCCCTGGGCGCGCCCCCTGTCTCCTGGGCCCCTCGAGGCTCCCCTGATCGACTTCTTTCGCATATATAAGTCCACGTACCCTAAAAACATCGAAGACGAAGATAGATCGGGAGTTCCGCCGCCGCAAGCCTCTGTAGCCACCAAAAACCTATCGGGAGCCCGTTCCAGCACCCTGCCGGAGGGGGGATCCCTCACTGGTGGCCATCTTCATCATCCCGGCGCTCTCCATGACGAGGAGGGAGTAGTTCACCCTCGGGGTTGAGGGTATCTACCAGTAGCTATGTGTTTGATCTCTCTCTCTCTCTCTCTCTCTCTCTCTCGTGTTCTCTCTATGGCACGATCTTGATGTATCGTGAGCTTTGCTATTATAGTTGGATCTTATGATGTTTCTCCCCCTCTACTCTCTTGTGATGAATTGAGTTTTCCTCTTGAAGTTATCTTATCGGATTGAGTCTTTAATGATTTGAGAACACTTGATGTATGTCTTGTTGTGTTTATCTGTGGTGACAATGGGATATCACGTGCCACTTGATGTATGATTTGGTGATCAACTTGCGGGTTCCGCCCATGAACCTATGCATAGGGGTTGGCACACGTTTTCGTCTTGACTCTCCACTAGAAACTTTGGGGCACTCTTTGAAATATTTTGTGTTGGTTGAATAGATGAATCTGAGATAGTGTGATGCATATCGTATAATCTTGCCCACGGATACTTGAGGTGACAATGGAGTATGTAGGTGACATTATGGTTTTGGTTGATTTGTGTCTTAAGGTGTTATTCTAGTACGAACTCTTGAATAGATCGATCCGAAAGAATAACTTTGAGGTGGTTTCGTACCCTACTATAATCTCTTCGTTTGTTCTCCGCTATTAGTGGCTTTAGAGTGACTCTTTGTTGCATGTTGAGGGATTGTTATATGATCTATCTATGTTATTATTGTTGGGAGAACTTGCACTAGTGAAAGTATGAACCCTATGCCTTGTTTCCTATCATTGCAATACCATTTACGCTCTCTTTTATCATTAGTTACCTTGTTGTTTTTATATTTTCATATTACAAATACCCATATCTACCATCCATATTGCACTTGTATCACCATCTCTTCGCCGAACTAGTGCACCTATACAATTTACCATTGTATTGGGTGTGTTGGGGACACAAGAGACTCTTTGTTATTTGGTTGCAGGGTTGCTTGAGAGAGACCATCTTCATCCTACACCTCCTACGGATTGATAAACCTTAGGTCATCCACTTGAGGGAAATTTGCTACTGTCCTACAAACTTGTGCACTTGCAGGCCCAACAATCTCTACAAGAAGAAGGTTGGGTAGTAGACATCAAGCTCTTTTCTGGCGCCATTGCCGAGGAGGTGAGTGCTTGAAGGTATATCTTTAGATCTTGCAATTGAATCTTTTTTTTTCTTGTTTTATCACTAGTTTAGTTTATAAAATAAAACTACAAAAAAATGGAGTTAAGTTTGTCTCATACGCTTCATCTTTTTAATATCTTTCGTGAGTTTGATGGAAAGGAAAATTGTGCTCAATTGCTAGAAGAAGAATGCATTAAAATGCTTGGTACTAAATCTTTAAATGATGAGCATAATTGCAATGTTGTTAGTTTGAACGCCTTGAATATCCATAGTACTAATGATGATTGCACTAGTTATGATGAAAATATCTCTTATAAGCATGTCAATTTTTGTGGGGTATATTGGGTTTGCAAGTACACCCCAAATAGGGAAAATAGATATTGCAAGAGGCATAAGTATTTAGAAACTAAAAGGTTGCAAGAAAGGCTAGATAAGAGTGATGAAAATTTAAGATATCTTTACCATTGTGAACTTTGCAATGAACGTGATCATTTACATCTCCAATGCAAATTATTTCATGATCGAATCATGTCCAAAAATTGTGATGATTTGATCTCCCTTGCTCATTACAATGAACTTAGTTTTCTTTTGGGTTATAAGAATTGAAACGTGCAACTAAGCTTATTCCAAAATTTAATCTTGAGCATTTCCTTGATATTGATTTAGAGAAGATTTATTTGTTTTGTTCGGTGAATTGCATTGAAAATCCTTATATTGCCAATCACCTAAAGAAAAGAAAGCAAATAGAACATGATGAGAATACTAACAAAAGGGAAGAGACTTCCCAATATCCTCCTATTATTTCTTATGATGAATCAGGTAACGAGGAGGAGTTTTCTATTCAACCAATCTCATCCATAAGGAGCTCAAAGAAGAAGGTTGAACCCACACATAATGTGAAGAAGAAAAAGAAAAGAAGGAGCAACAAAGGTAAAAAGGTATCCCTACCAAATGATGTTGCTCCTACTACTCATTGTGATGATGATAATTGCTATACTATTGGTGCTATCCATATTTTTAATGATGAGAGTGATTATGCTTATGATATGAAAGGGCCCAAGCTTGGGGAAGCTATGTTTGATGAGGATGAAATATTTGAGAATATATTTGCTGAAATTAATGTTTGTCCCAATCTTGGGGATGCTATGTTTAATGAAGATGATATTTTTAGCATCCCAAGTTTTGATATGCAAAGTTGTTATTATGATAGCATGCCTCTTACCTATGATGATTATATTGATGAAAGTGGGTTTGGAAGAGTGTCAACTTTAGGAAGTAGTGATCCCACTATTTTGGAGGATGTTGAATTTTATTGTGATGAATACGAAAGTGGATTTGGAAGAGTGTCAACTTTATTTAGTGATTCCACTATCTTGGGAGACGTTTCAATCGATTATGATGAGAACGAAGTTGCTACTTATGATGATTATTGTGATGAAACTTATGCTATAAAAAGTAGTGATGATTATATTTATAAAACTTGTCATGATTATGATTACCCTTTTTCTGAACATTACTCTTTTAATGTGGAAACAATTTTTAGTGTTCAAGTCTCTTATGATACTCCCACTATTCCGAATGAGAAGAATTTTGCTTATGTGGAGAGTAGTAGATTTTCCATGCTTGTAGATCATAAAAATAATGCTTTAGGTGCTGGTCATATTGTTGAATTCATTCATGATGCTACTGAAAATTATTATGAGGGAGGAACATATGCTTGTAGGAATTGCAATAATATCAAGTTTCCTCTCTATGTGCTTAAAGTTTTGAAGTTATGCTTGTTTTGCCTTCCTATGCTAGTTGACTATTGTTCCCATAAGTTGTTTGCTCACAAAATCCCTATGCATAGGAAGTGGGTTAGACTTAAATGTGCTAGTCATATGCTTCATGATGCTCCCGTTATGTTTCAATTCTTATCTTTTATGTGAGCATCATTGTCATCATCATGCCTAGCTAGAAAGGCATTAAAGAAAAGCGCTTGTTGGGAGACAACCCAATGTTTACCCTTACTGTTTTTTGTGTGTCCACATGATTATGCTACTGTAATAATCATGTTTTATAGCTTTTGTTTTAATAGAGTGCCAAGTAAGACCTTTAGGATAGCTTACGGTGATAATTGTGTTGATCCTGCTGAGAATCAGAAACTTTTGCACCCAGTAAATTAGTTTTGTTAATTCACAGAAACGTGCTTATGATCTGATTGTTTTTGCTCTGGATTGTTACACAAATTTCTTAGGACTTACTAATTTTGTAGTAGTTTTGGAATTCCATAAGTATACGTTTGATACAGATTACCACAGACTGTTCTATTTTTAACAGATTCTGTTTTCTATGTGTTGTTTGCTTATTTTGATGAATCTATGAATAGTATCGGAGGGTATGAACCATAGATAAATTGGAATACAATAGATATTACACCAATATGAATTTATAATGAGTTCATTACAGTACCTAAATGGTGGTTTTATTTTCTTATAGTAACAGAGCTTACGAGTTTTCTGTTGAGTTTTGTGTTGTGGAGTTTTCAAGTTTTGGGTAAAGATTCGATGGACTATGGAATAAGGAGTGGCAAGAGCCTAATCTTGGGGACGATCAAGGAACCCCAAGGTAATACTCAAGGGCAACCAAGATCCTAAGCTTGGGGATGCCCCGGATGGCATCCCCTCTTTCGTCTTCGTTCATCGGTAACTTTATTTGAAGCTATATTTTTATTCACCACATGATATGTGTTTTGCTTGGAGCGTCATTTTCTTTTGTTAGTATTTGCTTGCTGTTAGTTAGAATAATGTTTTGCATCTTTAGTTTCAATAAAAATGTCAAGGATAGCCTTTTCCATGCTTATTTTGCTAGTATACATGTTGCTGTTTGAAAACAGAAAGTTTATCGATGTTGCAAAAATTCCCTAGAAAAGTCAGAAAATGGTATAATGTTAAAACTTTTTGCATATTGAGCTCTGATAAATCTTCTACAGCATAGTATTTTTCTCATAAATTTTGTAGTGAGGGAAGTATTGATACTCTTGCATTCTTTACATACTATACTGTTTTGGCAGATTGCTGTTATGTTTACATTGTTTGCATATGTTTGCTTGTTTAATGATTCTATTTTGATGATAGGAGTGTTAAATATGCAGAGGAATTTAGTATGTAATGTTGAATAATAATTTTGGTGATTTGTTACAGTAGAAATTGATAAGGTTTTGCATTGGTTTATACTAACCTATCTCACGAGTTCTTGTTGAGTTTGTTGTGGATGAAGCTTTTGAGAAATAGAGAAACCATGATATGAGAGGAATTAAGGAGACACAAAAGTTCAAGCTTGTGGATGCCCAAGGCACCCCAAGATAATATTTCAAGAAGTCTCAAGCATCTAAGCTTGGGGATGCCCCGTTAGGCATCCTGAGGGAGTCCTGGATTAGGGGGTATCCGAACAGGCGGACTATATACATTGTCTGGACTATTGGAGCATGAAGATACAAGACTCAAGACTCCGTCCCGTGTCCGGATGGGAGTCTCCTTTGCGTGGAAGACAGGCTTGGCGATCCGGATATTGTATTTCCTTCCTTGTAATCGACTCCGTGTAAACCCTAGCCCTCTCCGGTGTCTATATAAACCGGAGAGGTTGGTCCTTAGAAGGCCGATCACAATTACAATCATAATTATCATAGGCTAGCTTCTAGGGTTTAGCCTCTACGATCTCGTGGTAGATCTACTCTTGTACTACTCATATCGTCAATATTAATCAAGCAAGAAGTAGGGTTTTACCTTCATCGAGAGGGCCCGAACCTGGGTAAACATTGTGTCCCTTGCTTCCTGTTACCATCAGCCTAAGACGCACAGATCGGGACCCCCTACCCAAGATCCGCCGGTTTTGACACTGACATTGGTGCTTTCATTGAGAGTTCCTCTGTATCGTCGCTGCAAGGCTTGATGGCTCCTTCAATCATTGTCAACAACACGGTCCAGGGTGAAACTTATCTCCCCGGATAGATCTTTGTGTTCGGCGGCTTCGCGCTGCGGGCTAATTCGCTTGGCCATCTGGAGCAAATCGACAGCTATGCCCCTGGCCACCAGATCAGGTTCAGAAACCTGAACTATGCGGCGGATATTCGCGGAGACTTGATCTTCGACGGATTCGGGCCTGTGTCAGGAGCACCTGACAGTCACGATGGGCACGGCTTAGACCTGCTGTCAGACAATGCTCGGGATATCACCCCTGCAGTAGCCCCGGACCTAAATCCGGAGCAGGCTGCGTTGCCTAAGGACGGAGGGATGGGCCCCGCCCCGTAGGCCACACACTCATCGGCGGTGGAGCCGAACACAGGTCTCACCTCTGTGGAAGCCTGTGACTCCGGACCCCCGGACTCGTATCCGGTTGTTGGTTCCAGTCCGCGCACTCCCGAGCCAGCCGAGCCAGCTTGGGGCCCGGTAATGGAGTTTACCACCGCGGATATCTTCTAGCACTCGCCCTTTGGCGACATGCTGAACTCGTTAAAATCTCTCTCTTTGACAGGAGACTCTTGGCCGAACTATGTCCGGCTCAAGTGGAAAGCAGGCGACGAAGGAATTCGTTGCCCACCCACCACCCACTTCATTGCCATGATTGATGATCTAACCGACGTGCTTGACTTCTACTCCGAAGACATCGACGTATGGACGACGATGCAGGAGAAGTATAGGAACCACCGCTCACAGGGCGGTGGACAGCCACCTCCTCATACGATATATATATGGTGGACACTCCGAAGGAAACCAATGGCGATGAGGCAACGGAGGATAACCCCTCATGGAGAAAACAAAGCACGGGCATTGTCGGCGCCGCTCCAAGCCCAGCCACAGCAATGCCGACCCAGGATACGGAAACAATCCGGATGGTGCCGAAGAGGAATACAACCCCGACCAGCCCGCCTTCGAGCAGGCCGAACAGGCGACGGACGGGTATCCGGAGGAGGACAACCACATGCCCCCCTCCGAAGACGAGATTAGCCTCGGCAATTCCGAATGCGGCGTGCCTATGGATCCAGTGGAGCAAGTTCGCTCCAAGCGATGACTCATGGCCACGGCAAGGAGCCTGCAAAGGAAACAACAACAACTCAAAGCTGACCAAGATTTGCTCGTGGACAGATGGACCAAGATCCTGGCCACCAAAAACAAAAACTCGATCGCTTCGATAAAGGGCACACACGGCATAATTCGCTACCCCAACCTCAACAGGAGAACCCAAGGCACATACCCCAACGTCAAAACACCACAACGGTCCAAGACAATACAAAGGATACACAAAGAGGCATCCTCAAGCCTTAGCGCAATTGTCATAAACGTCAAGTCAGGGAAGTTGGTGCCAAATCCAGCAACTCCCAGTCCGGTCAGCGGACAAAGAACAACTCGAGCCTATACGGCCCGGGCAACATACTCGACCAACCATGTGAAATTCATGGTACTCCTAGAAGGACAGCCAAGCACACCAATAGAGAATGCCGGATCCTAAAAACAAAGTGGCCGGTCGTGTGCCGGAAAAAATGAGGGGAGGAGCCCAACAACGGCAAAGTCAAAAGATCCTCCAGATCATAAAAGTACGGCCGATCTCCCCGATCACATCAACCGTCCGGACAACATCAACCACAACAATTCAATTGCAGTACCTCTAGACCTAGTAGTCCGGGGGCTCCATAACACATAAATCCCCCGCGGGTATGAAACCACAAATAACATCTTCTAAAAGATGCCAGGTGCAAAGGCCAAGTTTTATTGACCCACCACTCTAACGGTTGTCTTCGGATCACCAAAAAATGCCACGCCAAAGAATAATTCTTCGGCACCTTCCCCTCATACGGTAATTTACCATATGCTAACGGGATGAACCATGTTGACTAGATTCCACGTGGTAAACCATTAGGCCAACACCAGGTGATATAATCACACCTATGGGTAAGGCCGAACCCTGCCCTTAGAGCGGAAATCATACAGCTGCCGGAGTAGCGAGTCATGCATGCCTATCAAAATTTTGATATGGCAGCCAACTATCCGGACACCAACTGAGGAGCCCACGCTACTTCACGGTATAACGGCTGGGCTAACCAGGGTCCGATCAGGAACCCTTGGACCAACCACAAGAGGACGTTCAGCTGCCTCCAAGTATTTGCCTTTACAAACTAACTTTGATGTGGAACAGGATTGGCGACGTGGAATCGGCCCGGACACACAAGGGCAGGAACACGCATGTGACCCCCCCCCCCCACAGAGAAGGCAATCTGGATTCACTACGGATCCACTCACAACCCCCTCCAGTCCGCCATCACAGGTTCCGCCAAAAACACCTCTTTTCATAATCATAAATCGTACTCATGTGCATAGACATATCATCCTACTACAGTGCGTAGACTTAAATAACATTTACTGGCCGTCGTTTATTTTCGACGCCTCTTTGCCAGAAACGGCAGCCACGCCTCGTGTTACGCCCGATTATGCCAGGGGCTTCACAGTATGGCAATAAAGTCCGACAACCTTTTCGGTCGCTCAGCACCCCAAACTTATAGCACTATATGCATCAGCTCCGAATCATGTCTTGGGTCATTGGTTGGGTTTGCCCGGCTCCCATGTTTTGGTACCTTACGTTCCGCCCCATCGGCTAAGGTAGCGCTGGGAGAACTACTGCGATTGTGTCCCGGTTCTACCGGACGAGCACGTCAGTAGAGAAAGCCAAAAACTGACTGTCATGATATAGTGAGAGCTGGTCAGCTGTTCGAGAGGTTGTAAAATCCTTAAAGATTTATTCCGCATAACGCCATTATAAATGCAGAGTGCAACGGATCGGTCCTCCGATCAGGCGCCAATAGAGCCCCTAGTTCGGCCTTCCCAACACTAGGGGTTGCACCGACCATACTCGAATTCCTATGGCTAAGTGAGAGTGGTAAAGCCCTATAGTCCGATTGCCTGGTTCGTGGTGAGGAACACCTCCTTAAAAGGACCCAGCCATGGGATAAAGAGTGTTCAGATATGCCCCGAACACCCCCGTATTTCTTTCGTGGGGGCAGAAGCGGATGACTGGCCAACTCTCAGGATTTACACACACTAAACAGCAGAACAAATGTTCAAACAAAACAGGCAATAAATAATAAAAGTGCCATTATCCAATATTACAAAGAACGACACGAATGCCCTCAGGGAAATATAATGTCTTTGGTACACTTATCCGCCACAAGGCGGGCTCCCTTCAGTACACTTTCATAGTACAGCTCGGGCTTGCGATGCTCCTTACCCTATGGCGGCCCCTTAGTCATCAGCTTCTCCACGTCAAGCTTCCCCCAATGCACTTTTTCACGGGCAAATGCCATGTGCGCACCCCCTATACAGACCGATCGCTTAACAGCATCAAGCCGAGGGCAGGCGCCCACAATCCGCTTCACGAGTCCGAAGTAACTGCTTGGAATTGGCTCCGCGGGCCATAGCTGGACAACCAAGTCCTTCATGGCTAGTTCGGCTGCCTGGTGCAGTTCGACCAGCTGCTTCAGCTGATCGATAAAGGGCACCGGATAGTTCGGCGCCAAATACTGCGACCAGAAATTCCTCTCCACAGACTTCTTCTCCTTGGTCCGGTAGAATTGGGCGGCATCTGATATGCTGTGAGGCAGATCTGCAAACGCCCCTGGAAAAACAAGAATTCAGCCTGTCGCTTACTATCATGTAAAAATGACCATAAATACAAAAGGCCTTACCAACCGCAACTTTCTGGGCCTCTTGAATGTCCTGCACAGCACCTCGGGCTTCTCCCCGAGCATCTTCCGCAGCTTGGAGAGCTTGGGCGAGTTCGGATTCTTTCCCTACTAGACTCTGCTCCAAGCCCTCGCTTTTCTTCACAGCCTCCTGGAGCTCTCGCTCAGCTGCGGTGACCCTGGCCTCGTGTTTCTCATGAAGCGCTTGTTCGGCGGCAGCCTTCTCGTTGGCATCAGCCATAGCCTTCTTCAGCGCCTCATATTCGGCACTCGCTCCTAGAGCATACAATACAAATACTTTTCACTAGGCACAATTACTCATTTGTGCCAAATTCAAGACAATGTTTCAACATACCTTGTTTGTCCTCCAATTGCTTCCTCACACGACCAAGTTCCTCCTCGGCCCGTTCCAGGCTCTGCTTCAATTCGGACACTTTCGCATTATGAGCAGCCGTCTTCTCCGCAGACGCCTGTTTTCACACAAGGGGTATACGTCATTAACAAAGGTCCCCGCAAAAGCAGAGGATTTGATCCCCTGCCTGGCTCTCTCTCTTTTGCCGGATAGTGTATCAGGGGCTAGTACTCATATTATGACGATTCCTCAAAGGTTTCTTAGAAAACATACCTCAAAAGCCTTTATAAGGCCAAGGCAGGACTCATTCAGCCCGCTCTCAGTGGACTGAATCTTTTCAACTACCGCACCCATGAGGGTCCGATGTTCATCGATGATAGACGCGCTCTTTAACATTGTCGATAGACCGCCTGGCAGCTCTGCTTGGACAGAGGTCGCCGGCGGAGTAGGCAAGCCTCCCACCATCGAAGGTGGCCGCTCGCCCGATCCTGGAGCCTTAGAGGTCTCCGGGACCTTATCCGGCTGTGGTCCGAACCCGAGATCGCCCCCACCGTCGACACGCCGGGGGGCCGCCGCCCCCGTGTATCCGGCCCTAGAGACATGCCTCCCCTGGTTCGGGTCTCTTTGAGACGACACCTCGGTGTCGCACCTGGACTTCGGGGAAGGAGCCTCCGGAGGCGTCTCGCTCCCCAAAGCGTCTGAGTTCAGCGAATCCTCTGATGAGGATTGTCCGGCGCGAGACCTCGCCGGGCTGTACGAGATATGGCGACAGTTAAAACTACTGTACCCAAACGACCCTGGATGCATATGCGCATTCAAATTTCGGATACTTACGACTTTTCCAGGGGCTGGGCCCTAGGATCCCACTCCGGGCTGTTATCGGCAGCCGTGGTGGATGCCTCTGGGTGGGAACCTCTCCCCCTCTTGGGCGATTCAACCTCCAAGGACGAGGAAGCCACCTTTTTCTTCTCACCTCTAGAGTGAGGCTCGTCCTCCTCTGCTTCCTCCTCTTCGTCTTCGGAAGAAGGAGCGTCACTGGAGTCTTCGGATTTTGCATCCGAAGCCTCACAGCGACGGAGGCCACTCCGGGTCTTTTTGACCTTCTTGGAGGCCTCTTTCTTTGGCGCCTCGTAAGGCGCGTGGAACAGCATCTTCGTAAGAAGAGGTCCGGCCGGTTCCTCCGGCAGCGGGGCCAGACAATGTATCCGCTCCACCTTTTTTATCCATCCCTGGGGTCATGATAAAGCACGATGAAAATGTCTCCCTCAGGACATGCCAACTAAAGCATGGATGGACAGAGCATGGCTATAACTTACCGGGCTTGCAGAATGGGATAATTGATACCCACGGTCCTCGGCGGAGCCCGGCCATGATTTGCCGGACTTAAAGAGCACCTTCCAGATGTCCATGGTGCTCAGTTGGGTCGTACTCCCACAAATTGCAGGCTCGGCGCTGGCAAGGGAGAACCAGGCAAACTAACATCACCTGGACTACGTCGACGAACTTGACGTCCTTGTCGACCACACTCTGGACGCGTGTCTGGAGCAGTGATAGCTCATCGGACGAGGACCAGTTTGGGCCCTTCTTGGGCCAGGACGTGAGTTGCAGTGAGGCTCCGGATCTGAACTAGGGAGCCGCAGCCCACTTCTTGCCATGTGGTTCGGTGATATAGAACCACTGCTGCTGCCACTCCTTGACGGAGTCGTTGAAGGCACCGGTCGGCCAAACGACCTTGGGCATCTTTCTCACCATGGCGCCACCGCACTCGGCGTGCTCGCCACTCACCACCTTGGGCTTCACATTGAAAATCTTCAGCCACAGGCCGAAGTGAGGCGAAATCTGAAGAAAAGCCTCGCACACGACGATGAACGTCGAGATATTGAGGACAGAATTGGGGGAAAGATCATGAAAATCAATCCCATAGTAATACATGACTCCACGAACAAATGGGTGAAGGGGAAACCCAAGCCCGCGGACAAAATGGGGAAGGAACACGACTCTCTCATGAGGCTCCGGAGTAGGGACGACCTGTCCCGCCGGTGGGAGACAGTGGCCGATCTTCTTGGCCAGATACCCGGCCTCCTGGAGCCTCTTGATATCCTTCTCCTGGATGGTAGAGGCCATCCATCTGCCTCCTGCTCCGGATCCGTACATCTTTGGAAAACCTCTCTTCGATGGAAAAGAAGAATGCCTGGGCGATAGAGCTCGAACAGAGGGGAAAGGGCTAGCGGAAGGAGAAGGCGTGGGTAAAGAGGAAGAGACCTTATCTCTTTATAGAGATGGTAAAAGCTTTTTGCGCCTCCCCACTTGCCTGGTGGAACCCGCTCGCTCCCCACTCACCGCGATTAGTGGTGCGGTTGGATTATCCATACCCATATTGATGAGAATCCCACAATAAGGGGACACGATCTCTGCTATGGCAAAACGTGCAGAAGAAACCACCTCGCGATATGCGCTATGGCTGGTTGTGGAAAAACAGTTCGAATAATGGCCCGACCATAATGACATGTCACATGGTTAGCAGATTACATTTGTGAAATATCATTTTCTCTATGGTGGTATGTGCAGATCATTTTGCGGATCTGGACACGGTCTATGTGTTCGATGATTACTTTGGAGTATTCAGAGATGGAACCCGCCTTGCAATGCCGAAGACAAGACTACGCGCCGAACTCATCGTCATTGAAGCCTGGTTCAGGGGCTACTGGGGGAGTCCTGGATTAGGGGGTATCCGGACAGCCGGACTATATACATCGTCCGGACTATTGGAGCATGAAGATACAAGACTCAAGACTCTGTCCCGTGTCCGGATGGGACTCTCCTTTGCGTGGAAGACAAGCTTGGCGATCCGGATATTGTATTTCCTTCCTTGTAACCGACTCCGTGTAAACCCTAGCCCTCTCCGGTGTCTATATAAATCGGAGAGGTTGGTCCTTAGAAGGCCGATCACAATTACAATCATAATCATCATAGGCTAGCTTCTAGGGTTTAGCCTCTACGATCTCGTGGTAGATCTACTCTTGTACTACTCATATCGTCAATATTAATCAAGCAGGAAGTAGGGTTTTACCTCCATCGAGAGGGCCCGAACCTGGGTAAACATTGTGTCCCTTGCTTCCTGTTACCATCAGCCTAAGACGCACAGATCGGGACCCCCTACCCGAGATCCGCCGGTTTTGACACCGACACATCCCACCTTTCTTCTTTAACAACTATCGGTTAGTATCGGTTGAACCTAAGTTTTTGCTTCTTCACATGAGTTGTGCTATCCTTGCAATGCCATTTTATTTTGTTTTGCTTGTTGTTGAATACAATACCAAGATCTGGAATTCTTTAATGAAGAGAGAGAGAGAGTCTTCACATAGTTACATAATTATTTAGCTACTCATTGATCTTCGCTTATATCTTTTTGGAGTAGTTTGTCATTTACTCGTGTGCTTCACTTATATCCTATGAGTAAATGGTTGAATGAGTTGAGTGTCATAAATCTGAAATTATATATGTCTCGTTTGCTTATCCCATGGGGAGTAATGACTTCACATCTAAGTAGTAGAGGTTGTAAATTTTATTGAAGGTTAGCAAGCATTGTATTGGTCATTTGAACAATTCATGAAAGAATATTGAAGGAAGAGAGATTTCACATATAAATAAATACTATCTTAGACATCTTTTATAATTGTGAGCACTCATTAAGTATGACATGCTAAAGAGTTGATATTGGACAAGGAAGACAATGTAATGGGTTATGTTTTCACACATATCAGTTAAAGTATATTGTCATGGATCATTCAAACATGTTGAGCTTGCGTTTCCCCCTCATGCTAGCCAAATTCCTTGCACCAAGTAGAGATACTACTTGTGCTTCCAAATATCCTTAAACCCAGTATGGTGGACACTCATGTCCACCATACCTACCTGATTCATGTATTTACCTGCCGTTCTAAGTAAATTTGCATGTGCGAAACTCTAAACCTTCAAACAATAATCTATTTTGTATGCACGAATCGCTCATGTAGTGACTAGGGGTTGTCAGTATCTTCCATGCTAGGTGGGTTATTCTCAAGATGAGTGGACTCCGCTCATCATTCACGAGAAAAATGGCTGGTAACCAGGATGTCCAGTCCCATGATCAAAAGATCAAAATCAAATCAAAAATAATTGCAAACAGAACTCCCCCAGGTTTGGTGTTAGTTGGAGGCACCCGTTGTTTCGGGCAAGCCAAGGATTGATGATTGTTGGTGGAGGGGGAGTAAAAACTTTTACCATTCTGTTTGGGAACCGCCTGTAATGTATGTAGTATGGAAGATATTGGGAACTCTTGGTTGTTGTGTTGACAATGAGATCATACCTCTCAAAATTATTTATCTCTATTTCAAAATTGAGCTCTGGCACCTCTGCAAATCCCTGCTTCCCTCTGCGAAGGGCCTATCTTTTACTTTTATGCAAGAGTCAAGGTGATCTTCACCTTTCCCTTTTTCATTTTATCCTTTGGCAAGCACCTCGTGTTGGAAAGATCCTGATATATATCCAATTGGATGTAAGATAGCATGAACTATTACTGTTGACATCACCCAAAGGTGAAAACGTTGGGAGGCAACACTATAAGCCCCTATCTTTCTCAGTGTCCGATTAAAACTCCATAACCATTAGTATTGCGTGAGTGTTAGCAATTGTGGAAGACTATATGATAGTTGAGTATGTGAAGTTTGCTAAATCAAAGCTCTGACATAGACCCTTCCTGAAAATAAGATGAATTGTAATTGTTTGATGACTGAGAATGAAGTTTGCTAGTTTTCAAGAAAGTTTATGGTCTATGCTTTAACATGTGAATGGCTTGTTACTTGATCGTGAGAAGTTTTGTGAGATGAAAATATAATCATGCTAGAAAAGGTGATTGAAATTACCATTGGTCAAACTTGTGCACCTTCTAGCATTCACACTTCATAAATTCTTTCTTTTATCATTTACCTACTCGAGGACGAGTAGGAATTAAGTTTGGGGATGCTGAAACGTCTCCAACGTATCTATAATTTATGAAGCATTCATGCTATTTTATTATCTATTTTGAGTGATTATGGGCTTTATTATACACTTTTATATTTTTTTGGGACTAACCTATTAACCGGAGGCCCAGCCCATATTGTTGTTTTCTTGCCTATTTCAGTGTTTCGAAGAAAAGGAATATCAAACAGAGTCCAAACCGAATTAAACCTTTGGGAGCGTGATTTTTGGGAAGGATATGATCCGGGAGATTTGGATTTCAAGCCAGGGAAGGCTCGAGGAAGCCAGGAGATAGGAGGGCGCGCCCACCCCCTGGGCGTGGCCCCATGTCTCCTGGGCCCCTCGAGGCTCCCCCGACCGACTTCTTTCGCCTATATAAGTCCACGTACCCTAAAACATCAAAGACGAAGATAGATCGGGAGTTCCGCCGCCGCAAGCCTCTGTAGCCACCAAAAACCTCTCAGGAGCCCGTTTCGGCACCCTGCCGGAGGGGGGATCCCTCATCGGTGGCCATCTTCATCATCCCGGCGCTCTCCATGACGAGGAGGGAGTAGTTCACCTCGGGGCTGAGGGTATGTACCAGTAGCTATGTGTTTGATCTCTCTCTCTCATGTTCTCTCTATGGAACAATCTTGATGTATCGCGAGCTTTGCTATTATAGTTGGATCTTATGATGTTTCTCCCCCTCTACTCTCTTGTGATGAATTGAGTTTTCCTCGTGAAGTTATCTTCTCGGATTGAGTCTTTAATGACTTGAGAACACTTGATGTATGTCTTGCCGTGTTTATCTGTGGTGACAATGGGACATCACGTGCCACTTGATGTATATTTTGGTGATCAACTTGCGGGTTCCGCCGATGAACCTATGCATAGGGGTTGGCACACGTTTTCGTCTTGACTCTCCGATAGAAACTTTGGGGCACTCTTTGAAGTACTTTGTGTTGGTTGAATAGATGAATCTGAGATAGTGTGATGCATATCGTATAATCATGCCCACGGATACTTGAGGTGACAATGGAGTATCTAGGTGACATTAGGGTTTTGGTTGATTTGTGTCTTAATGTGTTATTCTAGTACGAACTCTGGAATAGATCGATCCGAAAGAATAACTTTGAGGTGGTTTCGTACCCTACCATAATCTCTTCGTTTGTTCTCCGCTATTAATGGCTTTGGAGTGACTCTTTGTTGCATGTTGAGGGATTGTTATATGATCTATCTATGTTATTATTGTTGAGAGAACTTGCACTAGTGAAAGTATGAACCCTATGGCTTGTTTCCTATCATTGCAATACCGTTTACACTCTCTTTTATCATTAGTTACCTTGCTGTTTTTATATTTTCAGATTACAAATACCCATATCTACCATCCATATTGCACTTGTATCACCATCTCTTCGCCGAACTAGTGCACCTATACAATTTACCATTGTATTGGGTGTGTTGGGGACACAAGAGACTCTTTGTTATTTGGTTGCAGGGTTGCTTGAGAGAGACCATCTTCATCCTACGCCTCCCATGGATTGATAAACCTTAGGTCATCCACTTGAGGGAAATTTGCTACTGTCCTACAAACTTGTGCACTTGCAGGCCCAACAACATCTACAAGAAGAAGGTTGTGTAGTAGATATCAGAGGGCTTCTACATCAACACCATAGCCCCTTCGATGAGTTGTGAGTAGTTTACCAAAGACCTTCGGGTCTATAGTTGTTAGCTAGATGGCTTCTTCTCTCTTTTTGGATCTCAATACAATGTTCTCCCCCTCTCTTGTGGAGATCTATTCGATGTATACTATTTTGCGGTGTGTTTGTCGAGATCCGATGAATTGTGGGTTTATGATCAAGTTTATCTATGAGAAATATTTTAATCTCCTCTGAATTATTTTATGTATGATTGAGTTATCTTTGCAAGTCTCTTTGAATTATCAGTTTGGTTTGGTCTACTAGATTGATCTTTCTTGCCATGGGAGAAGTGCTTAGCTTTGGGTTCAATCTTGCGGTGTCCTTACCCAGTGACAGAAAGGGTTGCAAGGCACATATTATATTGTTGCCATCAAGGATAAAAAGATGGGATTTATATCATATTGCTTGAGTTTATCCCTCTACATCATGTCATCTTTCTTAATGCGTTACTCTGTTCTTATGAACTTAATACTCTAGATGCATGCTGGATAGCGGTCGATGTGTGGAGTAATAGTAGTAGATGCAGGCAGGAGTCGGTCTACTTGTCACGGACGTGATACCTATATACATGATCATGCCTAGATAATCTCATAATTATTCGCTTTTCTATCAATTGCTCGACAGTAATTTGTTCACCCACCGTAATACTTATGTTATCTTGAGAGAAGCCACTAGTGAAACCTATGGCGCCCGGGTCTATCTTTTATCATATAAGCTTTCAATCTACTTTTATTTGCATCTTTACTTTTTGCATCTATAATATAAAATACCAAAAATATATTTATCTTATCATACTATCTCTATCATATCTCACTTTCGCAAGTGGCCGTGAAGGGATTGACAACCCCTTTATTGCATTGGTTGCGAGTTCTTTCTTTGTTTGTATAGGTGTGTGGGACTTTTGAGGAGCCTCCTACTGGATTGATACCTTGGTTCTCAAAAACTGAGGGAAATACTTACGCTACTATTGCTGCATCACCCTTTCCTCTTCAAGGAAAACCAACGCAAGCTCAAGACGTAGCACTCCCCCTTGGCGCGCCCTCCTCCTGGCCGGCCGCCTCCCCCCTAGCTGCTTTATATACGGGGGCAGGGGGCACCCCAACACACAGACAAGTTGATCATTGATCTTTAGCCGTGTGCGGTGCCCCCTCCACCATAATCCACCTCGGTCATATCATAGCGGTGCTTAGGCAAAGCCCTGTGTTAGTAGCTTCATAAACACCATCATCACGCCGTCGTGCTGACGTAACTCTCCCTCGAAGCCCTACTGGATCGTGAGTTCGTGGGACGTCACCAAGCTGAACGTGTGCAGATCGCGGAGGTGCCGTACATTTGGTACTTGGATTGGTCGATCGTGAACACGTACGACTATATCAACCGCGTTTTCATAATGCTTCCTCTTATGGTCTACAAGGGTACGTGGACGACACTCTCCCCTCTCGTTGCTATGCATCACCATGATCTTGCGTGTGCATAGGATTTTTTTTGAAATTACTACGTTCCCCAACAGTGGTATCCGAGCCAGGTTTATGCGTAGATGTTATATGCACGAGTAGAACACAAGTGAGTTGTGGGCTATACAAGTCATACTACTTACTAGCATGTCATACTTTGATTCAGCGGTATTGTTGGATGAAGCGGCCCGGACCGACATTACGCGTACGCTTACGTGAGACTGGTTCTACCGACGTGCTTTGCACATAGGTGGCTGGCGGGTGTCAGTTTCTCCAACTTTAGTTGAATCAAGTGTGGCTACGCCCGGTCCTTGTTGAAGGTTAAAACAACACTAACTTGACGAAATATTGTTGTGGTTTTAATGCGTAGGTAAGAACAGTTCTTGCTCAGCCCGTAGCAGCCACATAAAACTTGCAATAACAAAGTAGAGGATGTCTAACTTGTTTTTGTAGGGCATGTTGTGATGTGATATGGTCAAGGCATGATGCTAAATTTTATTGTATGAGATGATCATGTTTTGAACAGAGTTATCGGCAACTGGCAGGAACCATATGGTTGTCACTTTATTGTATGCAATGCAATCGCCCTGTAGTTGCTTTACTTTATCCCTAAGCAATAGCGATAGTCATAGAAGCAATAGTTGGTGAGACGACAACGATGCTACGATGGAGATCAAGGTGTCGCGCCGGTGACGATGGTGATCATGACGGTGCTTTGGAGATGGAGATCAAAGGCACAAGATGATGATGGCCATATCATATCACTTATATTGATTGCATGTGATGTTTATCTTTTATGCATCTTATTTTGCTTTGATTGACTGTAGCACTATAAGATGATCTCTCACTAAATTTCAAGGTATAAGTGTTCTCCCTGAGCATGCATCGTTACCAAAGTTCATCATGCCGAGACACCATGTGATGATCGGGTGTGATAAGCTCTACGTTCACATACAACGGGTGCAAGCCAGTTTTGCACACGTAGAAATACTCGGGTCAAACTTGACAAGCCTAGAATATGCAGATATGGCCTCGGAACACTGAGACCGAAAGGTCGGGCGTGAATCATATAGTAGATATGATCAACATAGTGATGTTCACCATTGAAAACTACTCCATTTCACGTGATGATCGGAACTGGTTTAGTTGATTTGGATCACGTGATCACTTAGATGATTAGAGGGATGTCTATCTAAGTGGGAGTTCTTAAGTAATTTGATTAATTGAAATTTAATTTATCATGAACTTAGTCCTGATAGTATTTTGCAAATTATGTTGTAGATCAATAGCTCGCGTTATAGCTTCCCTATGTTTTTTATATCTTCCTAGAGAAAACTAAGTTGAAAGATGTTAGTAGCAATGATGCGGATTGGGTCCGTGATCTGAGGTTTATCCTCATTGCTGCACAGAAGAATTATGTCCTTAATGCACCACTAGGTGACAAACCCATTGCAGGAGCAGATGCAGACGTTATGAACGTTTGGCTAGCTCAATATGATGACTACTTACTAGTTTAGTGCACCATGCTTTACGACTTAGAACTGGAACTTCAAAAACGTTTTTGAAACGTCATGGAGCATATGAGATGTTCCAAGAGCTGAAATTGGTATTTCAGACTCATGCCCGAGTCAAGAGGTATGAGACCTCTCATAAGTACTTTGCCTAAAAGATGGAGGAGAATTGCTCAACTAGTGAGCATGTGCTCAGAATGTCTGGGTACTACAATTACTTGAATCAAGTGGGAGTTAATCTTCCAGATAAGATAGTGATTGACAGAGTTCTCTAGTCACCATCAACAAGTTACTGGAACTTCGTGATGAACTATAGTATGCAAGGGATGACGAAAATGAATCCCGAGCTCTTCGTGATGCTGAAATCGATGAAGGTAGAAATCAAGAAAGAGCATCAAAGTGTTGATGACTGACAAGACCACTAGTTTCAAGAAAAGGGCAAAGGGAAAGAAAGGGAACTTCAAGTAGAATGGAAAGCAAGTTGTCACTCCCGTGAAAAAGCCCAAAGCTGGACCAAAGCCTGAAATTGAGTGCTTCTACTACAAAGAAAATAGTCACTAAGAAGGATGGCAAAGTGAACAAGGGTATATTTGATATACAGGTTAATGATGTGTACCTTACTAGTGTTTATAGTAGCCCCTGGGTATTTGATACTTGTTCGGTTGCTAATATTAGTAACTCGAAACAGGAGTTACAGAATAAACAGAGACTAGTTGAGGGTACGATGTGTGTTGGAAGTGGTTCCAAGATTGATATGATCATCATCGCACACTCCCTATACTTTCGGGATTAGTGTTGAACCTAAATAAATGTTATTTGGCGTTTGCGTTGAGCATGAATATGATTTGATCATGTTTATTGCAATACGGTTATTCATATAAAGTCAGAGAATAAGTGTTGTTCTGTTTATATGAATAAAACCTTCGATGGTCATAAACCCAATGAAAATAAGTTTGTTGGATCTCGATCGTGGTAATACACATATTAATAATATTGATGCCAAATGATGCAAAGTTGATAATGATAGTGCAACTTATTTGTGGCACTGCCGTTTGGGTCATATCGGTGTAAAGCATATGAAGAAACTCCATAAAGATGAACTTTTGGAATCACTTGATTATGAATCATTTGATGCTTGCAAACCGTTCCTTATGAGCAAGATGACTGAAACTCCGTTCTCCGGAACAATGGAACGAGCTAGTGACTTATTGGAAATAATACATACCGATGTATGCAGTCCAATGAGTGTTGATGCTCGTGGCGGGTATCGTTATTTTCTGGCCTTCACAGATGATTTGAGCAGATATGAGTATGTCTACTTAATGAAGCACAAGTCTGAAACATTTGAAAGGTTCAAAGTATTTCAAAGTGAAGTGGAGAATCATCGTAACAAGAAAATAAAGTTTCTATGATCTGATCATGGAGGAAAATATTTGAGTTACGAGTTTGGCCTTCATTTAAAATAGTGTGGAATAGTTTCACAGCTCACACTACCTGGAACACCACAACATAGTGCTGTGTCCGAACGTTGTAACAACACTTTATTGGATATGGTGTGATCTATGATGTCTCTTACCGGTTTACCATTATTATTTTGGGGTTATGCATTAGAGACAACTGCATTCACTTTAAATAGGGCACCATCAAAATCCGTTGAGACGACACCTTATGAAGTGTGGTTTGGCAAGAAACCAAAGTTGTCATTTCTTAAAGTTTGGGGCTGCGATGCTTATGTGAAAAAAGCTTCAACCTGGTAAGCTCGAACCCAAATCAGAGAAATGCGTCTTCATAGGATACCCAAAGGAAACTGTTGGGTACACCTTCTATCACAGATCCGAAGGCAAGATCGTTGCTAAGAATGGATCCTTTCTATAGAAGGAGTTTCTCTCGAAAGAAGTGAGTGGGAGGAAAGTAGAACTTGATGAGGTAATTGTACCTTCTCCCAAATTGGAAAGTAGTTCATCACAGAAACCAGTTCCAGTGATTCCTGCACCAATTAGTGAGGAAGCTAATGATGATGATCATGAAACTTCAGATCAAGTTATTACCCAACCTCGTAGATCTTCCAGAAAACAATCCACACCAGAGTGGTACGGTAATCCTATTCTGGAAGTCATGTTACTAGACCATGATGAACCTACGAACTATGAGGATGCGATGATGAGCCCAGATTCCGCGAAATGGCTTGAGGCCATGAAATCTGAGATGGGATCCATGTATGAGAACAAAGTGTGAACTTTGGTTGACTTGCCCGATGATCGGCAAGCCATAGAAAATAAATGGATCTTCAAGAGGAAGATGGATGCCGATAGTAGTGTTACTATCTACAAAGCTAGACTTGTCGAAAAAGGTTTTTGACAAAGTTCAAGGTGTTGACTACGATGAGATTTTCTCACTCATAGCGATGCTTAAGTCTGTCCGAATCATGTTAGCAAATTGTCACATTTTATGAAATTTGGCAAATGGATGTCGAAACTACATTCCTTAATGGATTTCCTAAAGAAGAGTTGTATATGATGTAACCAGAAGGTTTTGTCGATCCTAAAGGTGCTAACAAAATGTGCAAGCTCCAGCGATCCATCTATGGACCGGTGCAAGCATCTCAGAGTTGGAATATATGCTTTGATGAGTTGATCAAAGCATATAGTTTTATACAGACTTGCGGTGAAGCCTGTATTTACAAGAAAGTGGTTGGGAGCACTACAGCATTTCTGATAAGTATATGTGAATGACATATTGTTAATCGGAAATAATGTAGAATTTTTCTGGAAAGCATAAAGGAGTGTTTGAAAAGAGTTTTTCAAAGAAAGACCTCGGTGAAGCTGCTTACATATTAAGCATCAAGATTTATAGATAGATCAAGGCGCTTGATAAGTTTTTTTCAATGAGTACATACCTTGACAAGATTTTGAAGTAGTTCAAAATGGAACAATCAAAGAAAAAGTTCTTGCCTGTGTTACAAGGTGTGAAATTGAGTAAGACTCAAAGCCCGACCACAGTAGAAGATAGAAAGAGAATGAAAGTCATTCCCTATGCCTCAGCCATAGGTTCTATAAAGTATGCCATGCTGTGTACCAGATCTATTGTATACCCTACACTAAGTTTGGCAAGGGAGTACAATAGTGATCTAGGAGTAGATCACTAGACAGTGGTCAAAATTATCCTTAGTAAGGACTAAGGAAATGTTTCTCGGTGATGCGGGTGATAAAGAGTTCGTCGTAAAGAGTTACGTTGATGCAAGCTTTTACACCGATCCAGGTGACTATAGAGTCTCAATCTGGATACATATTGAAAGTGGGAGCAATTAGCTAGAGTAGCTCCATGCAGAGCATTGTAGACATAAAATATTTGCAAAATACATACGACTCTGAATGTGACAGACCCGTTGACTAAACTTCTCTCACAAGCAAAACATGATCACACCTTAGTTGTGACGCCCCCGATTTAATCGTACACTAATCATGCACGCAAATGTGTACGATCAAGATCAGGGACTCACGGGAAGATATCACAACACAACTCTACAGATAAATAAGTCATACAAGCATCATAATACAAGCCAGGGGCCTCGAGGGCTCGAATGCAAGTGCTCGATCATGGACGAGTCAGCGGAAGCAACAATATCTGAGTACAGACATAAGTTAAACAAGTTTGCCTTAAGAAGGCTAGCACAAACTGGGATACAGATCGAAAGAGGCACAGGCCTCCTGCCTGGGATCCTCCTAACTACTCCTGGACGTCGTCAGCGGCCTGCACGTAGTAGTAGGCACCTCCGGTGTAGTAGGCGTCGTCGTCGACGGTGGCGTCTGGCTCCTGGACTCCAGCATCTGGTTGCGACAACCAGAAAGAAAGGAAAGGGGAAAAAGGGGGGAGAAAGCAACCGTGAGTACTCATCCAAAGTACTCGCAAGCAAGGAACTACACTACATATGCATGGGTATATGTGTAAGGGGGCCATATCAGTGGACTGAACTGCAGAAGGCCAGAATAAGAGGGGGATAGCTAATCCTGTCGAAGACTACGCTTCTGGCAGCCTCCGTCTTGCAGCATGTAGAAGAGAGTAGAATGAAGTCCTCCAAGTAACATCTCCATGGTAGAATCTCCAAGCAGCATCTCCAGTAGCATCGCATAGCATAATCCTACCCGGCAATCCTCTCCTCGTCGCCCTGCGGAAAAGCGATCACCGGGTTGTCTGTGGAACTTGGAAGGGTGTGTTTTATTAAGTATCCGGTTCTAGTTGTCATAAGGTCAAGGTACAACTCCAAGTCGTCCTGTTACCGAAGATCACGGCTATTCGAATAGATTAACTTCCCTGCAGGGGTGCACCACATAGCCCAACACGCTCGATCCCATTTGGCCGGACACACTTTCCTGGGTCATGCCCGGCCTCGGAAGATCAACACGTCGCAGCCCCACCTAGGCAAAACAGAGAGGCCAGCACGCCGGTCTAAACCTAAGCGCACAGGGGTCTGGGCCCATCGCCCATAGCACACCTGCACGTTGCGAGGGCGGCCGAAAGCAGACCTAGCCTAGTGGCGTTCCAGTCCAATTCGGCGCGCGCCGCTCCGTCGCTGATGTCTGAAGTGCTTCGGCTGATACCACGACGTCGGGATACCCATAACTACTCCCACGTAGATGGTTAGTGCGTATAGGCTCGTAGCCGACTCAGATCAAATACCAAGATCTCGTTAAGCGTGTTAAGTATCCGCGAACGCCGAACAGGGCCAGGCCCACCTGTCTCCTAGGTGGTCTCAACCTGCCCTGTCGCTCCGCCACAAAGTAACCGTCGGGGACCGTCGGGAACCCAGGCCCACCTCTACCGGGATGGAACCACCTGCCCCTTCAGCCCCCAACTCCGAACAGCATCACAGGTAAGGTAACAGTGTATAGTATATAGTATATGCCTGTGATCACCTCCCGAAGTGATCACGGCCCAATAGTATAGCAAGGCAGACTGACAAGAATGTAGGGCCAATGATGATAAACTAGCATCCTATACTAAGCATTTAGGATTGCAGGTAAGGTATCAACAGGTGTAGCAACAATGTCAGGCTATGCATCAGAATAGGATCAACGGAAAACAGTAACATGCTACACTACTCTAATGCAAGCAGTATAGATAAGAATAGGCGATATCTGGTGATCAAGGGGGGGGCTTGCCTGGTTGCTCTGGCAAGAGAGAGGGGTCGTCAACTCCGTAGTCGAACTGGTCAGCAGCAGCGTCGGTCTCGTAGTCTACCGGAGAGAAGAGGGGGAAGAAATAATGAATACAGAGCAAACAAAGCATCACAAAATATAGCAAGGCAATACGCGGTGTTCGGTGTGCCCTAACGCGGTAGTAGATGATACCGGTGAAGGGGGGGAAAACATCCGGGAAAGTATTCCCGGTGTTTCGTGTTTTCGGGCAGAGGAGCCGGAGGGGGAAAGTTGCGGGTTCGATAGGTTAGGGGGGTGTGGTGGACGAACGGACTGCGTATCTGAAATCGTCTCGTCGTTCCGAGCAACTTTCGTGTTGAAAATATTTTAATCCGAGTTACGGATTAAAAGATATGATTTTCTAAAGATTATATTAATTTCTGGAATTTAATTAATTAATTATTTAATTTGAAAATGAATTTATGACGTCAGCATGATGTCATGCTGACGTCAGCAGCCAACAGGGTTGACTTGGTCAACCCTGACATGTGGGTCCCGTTCGTCATACCCTGTTAACTAATTATCTTAGTTAAGTTTAATTAATAGTAGTTAATTAGGTTAATTAGTCATTAGGTTTAATTTATCAGGATTAATTAAATTAATTATTTACTTAATTAATTAATCATTTTTATTTATTATTATATATATATTTTTTTAAGTCTTTTTTTTTCTTTTTTTTTAAATGTTTTAGGGGACGACCCCACTTGTCATAGGCCCCTGGGGGCCTTAGCGGTTACGGGTGTGCGGGCGCGCGCCCGAGTGGGCGCAGCGGGCGTGGCCGACAGGGGCGCACCCGACTGGGGCGAGCCCAGGCGCGGGGATCGGGCGAGGCCATCGG
>NC_041393.1:250728848-250736498 GCF_002162155.2 Triticum dicoccoides
TTTTTTTGTTTTATGTGTAGTTTTCTTTTATTTTAGTTTTGAAAATTACACCAATGGTTCCTAAATTGGTATTGCTTATACATACTACTGCCACATTAATTTGGGTAACTAAATAAAATAGTTTAATATTTTATTTATTGTAAAAGGAATTCAACTAATTGTTTTTGCTACTATTCAAAACATTTTAGAGTATTTATTCCTTTTATAAAAGTGTGGTTCCTCCACCATAATTACTTATGTATTATTTGGTTCACTCCGAACATTTAAATTTTAATATTTAAAAACTTTTATTGTTTGCTCGATTTTGAATTTGAAATTCGAACTAGGTTCCGAACTAACGCGAGTTTAACCACAGTAACCGAGGTGGCATGGCATCATTAGCGGGGATTACTGTAGCTTGATTACCCGGGCGTCACAATTCTCCTCCACTACAAGAAATCTCGTCCCGAGATTTAAGAGGGGAGTAAGGGGGGAAGTTCTGGTTACGGTATCCTAACGGATCTTCTCGGTCTTGGTTGCTCTTCTCGAAGTGGTTGATCCATTACATTGATGTCTTCATTTCTTTATTCCAAAGCGTCATGATGAAGTTGTCATCCTTTCTTCGGGGAACTCCATCGTACTTACGAACAGGTAAGGGGCAGCTCTACAATGATAGGATGTTATAAGGGAGATTCATCTGGGGTATCCCAGGAATAAACATATGAGTAGCTCTCGAGTTGAACAAATGACACACATCGAAAGCAAAGTAAGACGGTGTAATAAGAAGTTTCAAGCAGATAGGCAATCGTTCATTGCCTGAAACAGAGTGTGAATGGGGTTCAGAGCAACGGGAATAAGTATTGTGTCCGATACCAGAATAGAGCATTAGGAAGGTGGCCCGTGAATTACATACGAGGCCGCACGCGAGGATCAACCTTGGGAAGGGGGGTGCAGGAGAGTCAGGTTTCGATCCTGTGGAACTGTGGGTTATGGGCCCACCATGTGGTTGAAAGTAGGAAGGGGGCCGACATTTTGCACGGTCATGATAGTAAGGCGTGTCAAAGGGTAGCCTGTCAGATATGTCGGCAACAACATCGATACCAAGGGCGAGGGACGAAGAGAACCATTTCCCTGCTCGTTGAACGAGGCGGGCCAATAGGCAAAGTTCTCATCCATCGGTGGTTACCAGAATGTTTTCAACAATAGTAACAGGGTCTTGCTGACAGAGTTGTACACCGAGGTGTTTACATAAGCAGGAGATCATTACTGCTTAGATCATATAGATCACAAGAAAGGTTAAACGAAACAATGGAAAGGAAAAATGTTTTTAAACACATATTTCAGGGATATATCCTTCCCAAGGACAAGCAGAGCATGATATCCGTGGCAGGATATAATGTAGAAAACTCTTTAGGTACGGGGGAGAATTTTCATGACATTACCCATACAACGGTGTTAGGATGAATGATAAATAAAATTTAGCATCGTGCTTCAAATGTTCCTGTTGAAAATCGGAGTACCATTGACATGCTTCGAGATAGCATTGACATGGTCTTCAGGTGAAGATCAGACTTTGGAAACACGAAGGATCCATCAGGAATAATTTGTAGATTAAGTCTTACAATTTCCTCATGGATGAACGGATAACCTTGCTGAAAAGGAATTTATAATGATAGGTCCTACAGCCGGGGGGGGGGGGTGCTAGGCATGACATCATGTTACCGGGTCATCAGAGGATCAACATTATAACTCTTGGAAAGTTGTCCCAACCATCATATCTGATGGAGATTCAGATATGAGGGGTGTCAAGATACCTCAGGCTCAGGATGCCTGAGAAGAAAGGTGCAACACAAATTGACGGGATGACACTGTAAGATTCTCGGGAAATGAACTAAGAAGTGATTTCCGTTAACAAGAGTTCATCATTAACCCAAGGAGAGGATGATGAGGTGGCTGATGGACTCAGCGATAATTCAACGAGGTATCCAAAAGATGGATCTCCACAATTATGTGGATAAGGGGATAACATCTGTCAGATTAAACAATATAATGGGATATGCTCGAGGAAAACATACATAATTAAACATTGGTTGAACGGTGCGCCCGAATATGGGTTGGGTCGCACGATCAATGTTAGAGTGGTGACTTGACGAACAAAAGAATTTAGAATGAAACTCGACCATTACTTCAAAGCAATGGGGTTGCTAGAAGTTTTGAATTCACACCTCATAGCTCCAATGTCGGTATTCCGGTTGAAAACAATACGAGGACCAAGGAATGAACGAAGATGGCAAGAAGTATTATGATATCAAGAATTATTAAGAGGTGGTGAAATTCTCACCACATTCTTGACAAAAAGAGATGGTAATACTTCCGAGGTAAGGAAGATCAATTGCTGGACAGCAAGAAACTCAAGGTATAACACCAAACATGAACAAGCTTGTGTTGGTGGGAAGGCAATAAAGTGGTCGATGATAATACAATTCATCGAGGCAAGGATGGTATTTCTCATCATGAATCCAATTGATATCCTGGAAGAGCTCATAATGCTCATGATGATCACGACACATTTGTCAAGAGATCTCATGAAGATGTAATCGATCGGCGATGACATCAAGTTGAAAGGGGTGATGAAGCGAAAGGTTATTGGAACCATGGGTAAGACACAAACTCGAACTCAAGCTTGTTGTTCAAGGCGAAATGATATGACGATGAGGATCGACGTAAGGTTAGTTCATCGTCGAAAATTGTGCTCCGAGAAGAAGGACCGGGTAGCACAGTTAAAATGATCACGCCATTGGGTACAAACTCGTACTTATAGAAGCTTACGAAAGAGTTGTTGAACCGTAAAGCGGACTCGGTTCAGTTATCGGTGTCTTTGAGTGTTCAGTAACACAGAGCCCGCGGAAAATTGGAATCAGTGGGAAGGTAGCACTTGATGAAGAACTCATAAAAAGTTATGCAGTTCCATGATAATCTCGAGATACCAGGGGGGTAATACTCGACACAAGATCAAAGTAAAGGTTGGACTGGTGTATTGATCCATAGAAGACAATTGTTTTAACTTGTCCGAGAAATGAGATCAAAGAAGAACAATCATGGTCGGAACCACGGTTGCAAGGGATCAATTCACAGATACCATAGGTTAGTTATCAAGGAAATAGTTATTGTTACAAGAAGCTTTAATGATAGGATATATATCGCATCCATGGGCATGCACACAAGTTCAAGGTCGACTCCCACTTCTCCAATGCATACCCTTCCATTCACTTCTCACGTTCGATGAAGTTATAGCGTTGAAATTTTATCTGGCAAAATACCAGAAGAGTACGACTCGTGAAAACTTTCGAGTTCACACATATTAAGGAAGGCATAGGTTCAACCCATCGGGGCATCTTAGAATCCTATACCAGAACCTTTTAGAAGTAATTAACTCAAGCTCAAAGGCAAAGCATGGTTGAGAAAGCAGACGATACAATTTACCAAAGGCATTATGTATCCGAGGAAAGGCTCACAAGGTTATTGAATATGAAGGGCGTTGTCAGATAGAATCCAACAAAGGATCTCGTGGTCCACAAGGGATCTGACGTGAGCATCGGTACTCAACTAGAGGAAGCAAATTATAGAAACAACTGACTAGCTCAATTGTCAAATGCAAAGGAATTATGATTTCCAAATCAAGGGATCAGAAGCAATGCTCTAATTAGGGGTGGATAAGTTGAATAGCCTTAGGGCACAATCAAAGACAATTGGATTGGTCGAGAACCAATTCCAGTTAAAAGGATGGCAGCTCAGCCGGAAAGGTAATTTATAAGGATCAATGATGATTGCGGGTATTCGCAAACATATTGAGTCAACAGACTCAAAATGATAATGACAAGGAATGTCATTAAGACTACGAGACTTATGGGATTAACCATAATGCGAGCAAACAAGAATTTCAAGAGCCAAAGGCTCCAGAGGATTTTCGGAAGATCGAATAGTATTTTGAAGACTTTTGTGAAACACAAGAACAACTGGGGATGAGCGGATACTCTATAAATGCGAGAATTAACCGTAGGGGTATTCAAGTGACAAGAACAGCAAGGCAGTAAGCTCAAGGGATTATCGAAACCACGACGAGTTTTTCAGGGTATCTTGTAATAACAAGACCAACTGGGGATGATATAAGAATAACAACTGTAAGTAGTTACCCATAAGGGTTGACGGTGGAAGGGGAATTGCAAACGCGATGAACACAAGTTCTCGGCCTAACAGCGGAAAGTATCTTCAGGGTCTTCACGTGCAGCAGACGATCATCAATAATAAGGGGCTCTCCGGGTGAAAATGATAACGAGATCCTAATGTTAGATTTAGTAAGATTCATTTAACCCGAATAGAAGAGATGTCAGAGTCCCAGAGTAAAGGTCGAGGAGTAAAAGATCCTAATACCTCCCGATGGCGACGTGGGCCCATGGGCCACACAGCCATGTTAGTAAAAGTTTTTCAACGACTAGACTCGACTTCGGCCAAGGAGTGTGGAAGGGGAATTCCTACAGGCAGTCGGCTCTGATACCAACTTGTGACGCCCCCGATTTAATCGTACACTAATCATGCACGCAAATGTGTACGATCAAGATCAGGGACTCACGGGAAGATATCACAACACAACTCTACAGATAAATAAGTCATACAAGCATCATAATACAAGCCAGGGGCCTCGAGGGCTCGAATACAAGTGCTCGATCATGGACGAGTCAGCGGAAGCAACAATATCTGAGTACAGACATAAGTTAAACAAGTTTGCCTTAAGAAGGCTAGCACAAACTGGGATACAGATCGAAAGAGGCACAGGCCTCCTGCCTGGGATCCTCCTAACTACTCCTGGACGTCGTCAGCGGCCTGCACGTAGTAGTAGGCACCTCCGGTGTAGTAGGCGTCGTCGTCGACGGTGGCGTCTGGCTCCTGGACTCCAGCATCTGGTTGCGACAACCAGAAAGAAAGGAAAGGGGAAAAAGGGGGGAGAAAGCAACCGTGAGTACTCATCCAAAGTACTCGCAAGCAAGGAACTACACTACATATGCATGGGTATATGTGTAAGGGGGCCATATCAGTGGACTGAACTGCAGAAGGCCAGAATAAGAGGGGGATAGCTAATCCTGTCGAAGACTACGCTTCTGGCAGCCTCCGTCTTGCAGCATGTAGAAGAGAGTAGAATGAAGTCCTCCAAGTAACATCTCCATGGTAGAATCTCCAAGCAGCATCTCCAGTAGCATCGCATAGCATAATCCTACCCGGCAATCCTCTCCTCGTCGCCCTGCGGAAAAGCGATCACCGGGTTGTCTGTGGAACTTGGAAGGGTGTGTTTTATTAAGTATCCGGTTCTAGTTGTCATAAGGTCAAGGTACAACTCCAAGTCGTCCTGTTACCGAAGATCACGGCTATTCGAATAGATTAACTTCCCTGCAGGGGTGCACCACATAGCCCAACACGCTCGATCCCATTTGGCCGGACACACTTTCCTGGGTCATGCCCGGCCTCGGAAGATCAACACGTCGCAGCCCCACCTAGGCAAAACAGAGAGGCCAGCACGCCGGTCTAAACCTAAGCGCACAGGGGTCTGGGCCCATCGCCCATAGCACACCTGCACGTTGCGAGGGCGGCCGAAAGCAGACCTAGCCTAGTGGCGTTCCAGTCCAATTCGGCGCGCGCCGCTCCGTCGCTGATGTCTGAAGTGCTTCGGCTGATACCACGACGTCGGGATACCCATAACTACTCCCACGTAGATGGTTAGTGCGTATAGGCTCGTAGCCGACTCAGATCAAATACCAAGATCTCGTTAAGCGTGTTAAGTATCCGCGAACGCCGAACAGGGCCAGGCCCACCTGTCTCCTAGGTGGTCTCAACCTGCCCTGTCGCTCCGCCACAAAGTAACCGTCGGGGACCGTCGGGAACCCAGGCCCACCTCTACCGGGATGGAACCACCTGCCCCTTCAGCCCCCAACTCCGAACAGCATCACAGGTAAGGTAACAGTGTATAGTATATAGTATATGCCTGTGATCACCTCCCGAAGTGATCACGGCCCAATAGTATAGCAAGGCAGACTGACAAGAATGTAGGGCCAATGATGATAAACTAGCATCCTATACTAAGCATTTAGGATTGCAGGTAAGGTATCAACAGGTGTAGCAACAATGTCAGGCTATGCATCAGAATAGGATCAACGGAAAACAGTAACATGCTACACTACTCTAATGCAAGCAGTATAGATAAGAATAGGCGATATCTGGTGATCAAGGGGGGGGCTTGCCTGGTTGCTCTGGCAAGAGAGAGGGGTCGTCAACTCCGTAGTCGAACTGGTCAGCAGCAGCGTCGGTCTCGTAGTCTACCGGAGAGAAGAGGGGGAAGAAATAATGAATACAGAGCAAACAAAGCATCACAAAATATAGCAAGGCAATACGCGGTGTTCGGTGTGCCCTAACGCGGTAGTAGATGATACCGGTGAAGGGGGGGAAAACATCCGGGAAAGTATTCCCGGTGTTTCGTGTTTTCGGGCAGAGGAGCCGGAGGGGGAAAGTTGCGGGTTCGATAGGTTAGGGGGGTGTGGTGGACGAACGGACTGCGTATCTGAAATCGTCTCGTCGTTCCGAGCAACTTTCGTGTTGAAAATATTTTAATCCGAGTTACGGATTAAAAGATATGATTTTCTAAAGATTATATTAATTTCTGGAATTTAATTAATTAATTATTTAATTTGAAAATGAATTTATGACGTCAGCATGATGTCATGCTGACGTCAGCAGCCAACAGGGTTGACTTGGTCAACCCTGACATGTGGGTCCCGTTCGTCATACCCTGTTAACTAATTATCTTAGTTAAGTTTAATTAATAGTAGTTAATTAGGTTAATTAGTCATTAGGTTTAATTTATCAGGATTAATTAAATTAATTATTTACTTAATTAATTAATCATTTTTATTTATTATTATATATATATTTTTTTAAGTCTTTTTTTTTCTTTTTTTTAAATGTTTTAGGGGACGACCCCACTTGTCATAGGCCCCTGGGGGCCTTAGCGGTTACGGGTGTGCGGGCGCGCGCCCGAGTGGGCGCAGCGGGCGTGGCCGACAGGGGCGCACCCGACTGGGGCGAGCCCAGGCGCGGGGATCGGGCGAGGCCATCGGCGCGGCCACCGGCTCCCACGGCGCCGTCCAGCAGCAGCGGCGGAGGTGTGGAACCAGAACAGGAGGCGGCACGTCGAGGCGGGCGCAGATGGCCGTGATGGCCGGCGGGATGGCCGCGAGCCATGTGCAGCGGAGGCGGGGATGGCCGGAGCGGCGCGCGGAGAGGGAAGGCGAGACCGGGGCAGAGCCAAGCGCACGCCGGGGAGGAGGAGGTGAGAACGGGGTCGGTCAGCGCGTGGAGGCGCGCGGGGCTGGGGGCCACGGCAGGTGCGGTGCGCGGCCACGGCGCGGTGAGCGCGCAACGGACGCGGCCGGAGCGCGTCAACCGGGGGCGAGCTCGGCGGGGACCGCGGAGACGAGCGCGAGCGCGCGAGGGAGAGGAAGGGAGTAAGGCGGGGCTCACATCGGGAGGAGTAGGGCACGGGCAGTGGGGGGCTCGGGGACGATGGCGCCGGCGAGGAGGAAGGCGACGGTGGCGTCGGGGGTCGAGGCGGCGAGGTCCAGGCGG
>NC_041393.1:250736958-250744018 GCF_002162155.2 Triticum dicoccoides
TTTTTTGCTTTGCCTTTTCTTTTTTTTGTTTTATGTGTAGTTTTCTTTTATTTTAGTTTTGAAAATTACACCAATGGTTCCTAAATTGGTATTGCTTATACATACTACTGCCACATTAATTTGGGTAACTAAATAAAATAGTTTAATATTTTATTTATTGTAAAAGGAATTCAACTAATTGTTTTTGCTACTATTCAAAACATTTTAGAGTATTTATTCCTTTTATAAAAGTGTGGTTCCTCCACCATAATTACTTATGTATTATTTGGTTCACTCCGAACATTTAAATTTTAATATTTAAAAACTTTTATTGTTTGCTCGATTTTGAATTTGAAATTCGAACTAGGTTCCGAACTAACGCGAGTTTAACCACAGTAACCGAGGTGGCATGGCATCATTAGCGGGGATTACTGTAGCTTGATTACCCGGGCGTCACATTAGTACTCTTTGGGTGTTAATCACATAGCAATGTGAACTAGATTATTGACTCTAGTAAACCCTTTGGGTGTTGGTCACATGACGATGTGAACTATGGGTGTTAATCACATACATATGTGAATATTGGTGTTAAATCACATGGTAATGTGAACTAGATTATTGACTCTAGTGCAAGTGGGAGACTGAAGGAAATATGCCCTAGAGGCAATAATAAAGTTGTTATTTATATTTCCTTATATCATGATAAATGTTTATTATTCATGCTAGAATTGTATTAACCGGAAACTTAGTACATGTGTGGATACATAGACAAACAGCGTGTCACTAGTATGCCTCTACTTGACTGGCTCGTTGAATCAAAGATGGTTAAGTTTCCTAGCCATAGACATGAGTTGTCATTTGATTAACGGGATCACATCATTAGAGAATGATGTGATTAACTTGACCCATTCCGTTAGCTTAGCACTTGATCGTTTAGTATGTTGCTATTGCTTTCTTCATGACTTATACATGTTCCTATGACTATGAGATTATGCAACACCCGAATACTGGCGGAACACTTTGTGTGCTACCAAACATCACAACATAACTGGGTGATTATAAAGGTGCTCTACAGGTGTCTCCAATGGTGTTTGTTGAGTTGGCATAGATCGAGATTAGGATCTGTCACTCCAATTGTCGGAGAGGTATCTCTGGGCCCTCTCAGTAATGCACATCACTATAAGCCTTACAAGCAATGTGACTAATGATTTAGTTATGGGATGATGCATTACGGAACTAGTAAAGAGACTTGCCGGTAACGAGGTTGAGCTAGGTATTGAGATACCGACAATCGAATCTCAGGCAAGTAACATACTGATGACAAAGGGAACAACGTATGTTGTTATGCGGTTTGACCGATAAAGATCTTCGTAGATTATGTAGGAGCTAATATGAGCATCCAGGTTCCGCTATTGGTTATTGACCGGAGACGTGTCTCGGTCATGTCTACATAGTTCTCGAACCCGTAGGGTCTGCACGCTTAACGTTCGGTGACGATCGGTATTATGAGTTTATGTGTTTTGATGTACCGAAGGTAGTTCGGAGTCCCGGATATGATCACGGACATGACGAGGAGTCTCGAAATGGTCAAGACATAAAGATCGATATATTGGATGACTATGTTTGAACTTTGGAAGTGTTCCAGGCAAGTTCGGGCATATACAGGAGTACTAGGGGTTACCGGACCCCCCCCCCGGGGAGTGTAATGGGCCTATTAGGCCTTAGTGGAGAAGAGTAGGGGCGGCCAAGGCAGGGCCGCGCGCCCCCTCCACCTCTAGTACGAATTGGACAAGGAGGGGGGGCGGCGCCCCCCTTTCCTTCCCCCCTCTCTCCCCCTTCCCCCTTCTCCCACTCCTACTAGGAAAGGAGGAGTCCTACTCCCGGTGGGATTAGGACTCCTCCCTTGGCGCGCCCTCCTCCTGGCCGGCCGCCTCCCCCCTAGCTCCTTTATATACGGGGGCAGGGGGGCACCCCAACACACAGACAAGTTGATCATTGATCTTTAGCCGTGTGCGGTGCCCCCTCCACCATAATCCACCTCGGTCATATCGTAGCGGTGCTTAGGCGAAGCCCTGCGTCGGTAGCTTCATCAACACCGTCATCACGCCGTCGTGCTGATGGAAGTCTCCCTTGAAGCTCTACTGGATCGTGAGTTCGTGGGACGTCACCGAGCTGAACGTGTGCAGATCACGGAGGTGCCGTACATTCGGTACTTGGATCAGTCGATCGTGAAGATGTACGACTACATCAACCGCATTGTCATAACGCTTCCGCTTACGGTCTACGAGGGTACGTGGATGACACTCTCCCCTCTCGTTGCTATGCATCACCATGATATTGCATGTGCGTAGGATTTTTTTTTGAAATTACTATGTTCCCCAACATGTGTCTCCTAGATTGGTTAGGTGTCACTTGGGAGCCTCCGTCAAGATTGTGGAGCTGAACCAAGGAGTTTGTAAGGGCAAGGAGGTCGCCTACTTCATGAAGATCTACCCAAGTGAGGCAAGTCCTTTGTGGGCGATGGCCATGGTGGGATAGACAAGGTTGCTTCTTCGTGGACCCTTCGTGGGTGGAGCCCTCCGTGGACTCGCGCAACCGTTACCCTTCGTGGGTTGAAGTCTCCACCAACATGGATGTACGATAGCACCACCTATCGGAACCATGCCAAAAATCTCCGTGTCTCCAATTGCATTTGCACACTCCAATCCCATCTCTTTACTTTCTTGCAAGTTGCATGATTTACTTTCCGTTGCTCATATACTCTTGCCATGCTTCCTTGAATTGTATTATGAATGTTTGAACTTGTGCTAAAACTCCACCTTAACTTGAAAAACATAAAAACTGCTACCTTTACTTATTGAGGGTCTAATCACCCCCCCTCTAGACACCTCTTCTCGATCCTTTAATATTGGTTCGATAAACCTTGGTTCTCACTGAGGAAAATACTTATATTTATTGTACTGCATCTCCCCTCCTCTTCAGGAAAAATCACAATGCAACTCACAAGTAGTAGCATCCCGTGATCGCTAGCTAGCTAGCTCCGCCCAATCGCTGTTGCTTTGCTACTGGCTAGCCTACTACTTCACTCGACCGCTAGCTAGCTAGCTCCACCTGGTCGCCGCTACTTTGCTTCTACCTTCGATCGCTGCTACTGCTGCTGCCTATGATTGCTTCTGCTACCACAGATCACCACCCAATCGCCAGCTCTAACAGATGTCGCTGATCGCTACTGCCGCCGTGCTAACCATGCTCGCCAGCTACTACTGCTGATGATCGCTGCTGCTTGCACTGCTCACGCCACTGCCGCCGTGCCACCTCTCTCGTCACACCATCGTTGCCGCTTAAACCCTCTCCCCACCATGACCTCCATCTTCCCTATCCTCCTCCTCCAGTCGCCTCCCTTGCCATCGGGTTTTCCCCTAGAGCTCCTTCCTCATCAGCGCATTCGCCACCGTGGCAGCAGCCCACCCTGTCGTGGAGTGGGGCGGCCACTTTGTCAGGGCCGCATGCACTGGCCCTTGTGTCCAATCTTCCATGGCCCCCATCTGGCGGGTGGCACGACTTTTTTCACAGCACCACCACCTTACGGCCCGCCACCAGGACCTACCGGCTACACCTCCATCTCTCCATGTCACCGACATCATCTCTGTGGAATCCCACGCTATTGATGGCACTCCAAACTGCCCCCATTGTGCTTGTCTGGTGTCGGTGGCGATTGATTCATGGACACTGGCGTGGCCGCTCACATTGCGTCCCCCCCGGCCACTTGTCATCTTCTTACCCCACTTCCACCACTTGACAAATCATCGTCGGTGATGGTTCCTCTCTCCCTATTACACATGTCGACTCTGTTTTATTTCCTTCTAACTCTACGTCCTTATCTCTACATAACATTGCCATTTCACCTGGCCTTATAAAATAAACTAGTCTCTGTCCATTCCTTTACTCGTGACAATCCTGTCAGTGTGGAGTTTGACAAAGTTGGTTTCTCTATTAAGGATGAGTGCACTCGGATGATTCTGCACTGATGTGACAGTCGGGCAATCTCTACCCCGTCCAGCCATCATCATCTTCCACTGCTGGACCGGTTGCCCTCTCTGTCGGGGTTGACCTTTGGCATGCATGCATTGGCCATCTGGCTCCTCTGCACTTTGTACAATCATGCAAGGCTTTTCTTTCTCTTGCGATAAAATAGATAGCCACACTTGTCATGCCAGCCGTGTCAGCAAGCAAGTTCATCTTCCATTTAGTTAATCTTCCACAGTTGCGTCTTTTCCGTTCCAGTTAATTCATAGTGATGTATGGACCTCACCTATTCCAAGTAATTCCGGTTATCTTTATTATCTTGTGATCTTGGATGATTATTCCCGTTTTGTGTGGACCTTTCCTTTCCGCCGAAAATCGGATGTTCCGTCTACAATCATGTTTTTTCTTATGTGTCTGCACAATTCAGGAGGGACGTTCGTTCATCCATTGCAAACTGACAATGGAAAGGAGTCCGACAACCTTACCATCCGCACTCTTCTTGCATCCCATGGCACCATCTTCCGACTCATGTGTCCTTACACCTCGCCACAAAATGGTCATGTCGAACGTATGGTCCGCTTAATGACTATGTCCACACTCTCCTGTTTCATGCTCATGCTCCACCTTTCTTTTGGCCCGATGCACTCGCCACAACAACCCTTCTCATTAATATTTGAACTTGCCATGTTTGAAGGAACTATACACCACATGAACTTCTCTTCAGCTCGCCACTATCTTATGATGATCTTTGGTCTTTGGTTGTTTGTGCTACCCTAGCATCGCCACCACCACTCCACATAAGCTCGCCCGTGGTTCTTGCCCTGCATTTTTCTCGGCTACCCATCAAACACGAAGGGCTATTGCTGCTACAATCCGGTGTCTCACTGGGTTATCACGTCACGACATGTTTATTTTGATGAGATGAACTTTCATTTTTAGCACCTTAACAGGAGCACCTCTGTGCTGCCGTCATCTTTGGTGGCACCTCGCCCCGCCATTGGCTGTTCCCAGGCCGGCCCCGACGCCCCACGCTATCATGGCCAATGCATCGTGGCTACTTCACCGGCTACTCTAGCCGTTTCATCGGTCGCCTTGGTGTCGTCTGCTTCTTCGGACACCTCGACGCCCATCACATTGGCCGCCTCGATGCCGGCCATGCCGGCTAGTTCTTCGGCCACCTCGATGCCGACCATGCTGACTGCTTCTCCGACTGCCTCGCCGTTGGCTACGCCGGCCGCCTCGACGCCAGTTGCTTCTCCGACTGCCTCCACGTCGGCCTCGCCAGCTGGCTCGCCGGTCGCCTTAACGCCGACCTCCTCTGTCGTCATGGCTGCCTCACTGGCCTCCTCGACCGCCTCTTTGGTCAGCTCAGCTGCCATGGCTGCCGACGGCCCACCTCCGCCACCCGCGAGTCCCATTACTTGCGCTCGTGTAGGTGTGTTCCAGCTGAGCTCCAGCTACCCCATCGACGAGTACGTGTGTGCGGCCTCCACCTCCGCGCTCTCGTCGTTGCCCACCTCCGCTCGGGACGGATCTATTGGATCCACAGTGGCATGCAACCATGAAGTAGGAGTTTCACGCCCTGCAGCGCAACCGAATGTGGCAGCTTGTTCCCCGTCCGCGCAACGCCAACGTCATCTTCGACAAGTGGGTGTTCAAGAACAAACTTCGCCCGACGGTTTACAGGAGCGCTAGAAAGTGCATTAGGTGGTTTGAGGCTTTTGTCAGCGAGCCGGTGTCGACTTCACGAATACCTCTGCCCTGGTTGTCAAACCTAGCATGATTTGTACCATCATGCACCTCACAGTGTCTCAGGCGTGGCCGGTACACCAGATGGATGTCTCCAACGCCTTCCTCCATGGCCATCTCGACGAGCTAGTGTATTGCCAGCGGCCCGCTGGTTTTGTCAACGACGCATCCCCAGATCATGTGTGCCTGTTTCTTGCTCGTTATACGGACTCAAGTAGGCACCACGTGCCTGGTACTAGCGCACCGCGATGTTTCTTCACTAGCTCGGCTTCCGCTCCACTCGCTCCGACGCCTCGCTATTTGTCTATCGACGGGGCCATGAGATTGCGTACCTGCTCCTCTGCATTGACGACATCATTTTGGCGGCATGCACCATTGATCTACTTCTTCGGCTTACCGATCAACTTCACATTGAGTTCGCTATCAAGGACTTAGGGCCGCTAGACTATTTCCACGACATCGAGGTGGTACGATGTGTGGACAGGTTCTTTCTTCACCAGGGGAAGTATGCTCATGAGTTGCTTGACTGCGCCGGGATGCTCAACTGCAAACCCGCGACCACCCCTGTCGACACGAAGGCCAAGCTCTCCTCCACCATTGGTTTGCTGACGCCGGATGCCCCCTTCTACCGCATGATTGTGGGTGTTCTCCAGTACCCGACGCTCACTCTCCTAGAGTTGAAGTATGCGTTACAACAGGTGTGCCTTCATATGCATTTGCCTCGTGATGCTCACTGGACCGCGGTGAAACGGATTCTCCGTTACATACGCGGTACTATGGATCTTTGCCTCTCGCTCCATGCTTCGGCAGGTATGAACATCGTGGCGTACTCTGATGTAGACTAGACTGGCTGCCCCGACACACGACGTTCCACCTCCGGATACTGTGTCTACCTTGGACTATCACTTATCTGCTGGTCATCCAAGAGGCAGCCCACAGTCTCTTGGTCCAGTGCTGAGGCTGAGTATAGTGTTGTGGCTAACGTTGTTGCCGAGTGCTCATGGCTTCTGCAACTTCTCTACGAGCTCTCTTGTCCTGTCGATAAGGTCACCATTGTGTATTGCGACAACGTCTGTGCAGTCTACCTCTCTGACAACCTTGTTCATCATTGACGCATCAAACATATTGAGCTGGATATCCACTTTGTTCGTGAGTAGGTGGCTCTTGGCCATGTTCGAGTTCTTCACATGTCTATGGCCTATCTCTCAGCAATTTGCGGATATCATGACGAAGGGGTTGTTGACGTCGGTTTTCGAGGAATTTCTGTCCAGTTTATGCGTCACTGCCAACGTTTTGACTGCCGGGG
>NC_041393.1:250744179-250745019 GCF_002162155.2 Triticum dicoccoides
CCTATGTATTCATATGTACACATGTACTCTAATCTCCATCTATTTCATTAGGGTTTAGTCCTGGACGTGATGATCTTCCTGTACATCTATATATTGGCATTGGATGCCCGTGAAACATGTGTGTCGTATCCTATCCTCTCTCTCTACACAATCGTGTTCGGTGGTTTTTGCGCCCTGCACAAAATAATACTACTTTATTTTCTAATAACATTACAATTGTGATGGTCCTGTGAATTTAACTTGTACTATTTCCTCGTTGTCGATCCAGAAGCCATGACGTGTAATCGAGGATGATGTTCCGTATCTTGGAAGAGAAACCATGTGAGGACAGAATAAAAAAGAATGTGGCAGAGGAGATAAAGAAAGTGAGTCGTCCAGTCTCCGGGCGGAGTCTGAAACAGGACCCTAATCCCACGCTCTCGCAGTCGCAGTCGCAGTCGCACCCACTAATCACGGCGCATCAATCAAGCTGCCGCTATCAATCATTAACGGCGACAAGACCAAGCACACAAGCAAAACCACGCTATACAAATCCCCCGAATGTAGCAGAGCGTCCGGTCAAACCGGCCTTCATTTCCCAAGCACGGTGCATATAGATAAATAAATAAACAAAACAAAAGAAAAAGAGCGAGGGATTTTTCAGGCCCCTTTGTCCAATGGAGTCACGCGGCACGTAGCTCCGCCTCAGACCACATGCACACGCAAACCCCAATTAAAAATTATTATTACTCGCCACGAGAAAATCAGTTTTTTTTTTCGTCCGAGCAAGCGAGCGAGCTCCTCGCGAGGCTCTGCCTCTCTCTCTCTCTCTCTCTCTCTCTCTTCCCCCCATCTTCAGTT
>NC_041393.1:250745279-250749930 GCF_002162155.2 Triticum dicoccoides
GTGCCGCGCTCCCCGACACCGCTCGACCTCGCCGCCGCGTCCGCCTACCACCACAGGCGCCTCTCCCCGTCGCCCCGGCCCCCGGCTCACCCGCAGGTGCGTCTCCCATCGCCCTACGGCCAGATCCCCTCCGGCGCCGCGGCCCACCATGCGCGCTCGCTCTCGCAGCCCCTCTTCTTCTCTCTCGACTCGCTCCCACCGCCGCCGTACGCCGATCTGGCCGGCCCGCCCGCCATCCCGCCCTCCCCGCCGTCTTCAAGCTCCGACCCGCCGTCCTTCGGCCTGCCGCCGCGGAGGGCTGGCCACCGCCGCTCTCAGAGCGACATCCCCTTCGGGTTCTCGCAGCTCAGCCCGCCCCTGCCGCCCCCGGCGCCGGTGAAGCGCGAGGCGGCCACGGGACAGGATGGCGGCAGATTGGAGGGCGACGACGCTGCGTTGTACGACCTTGTCAACGCCTACATGGACCTGGACGGGATGGACGCGCTCAACTCCTCCGAGGACCGCCACGACGACCGTGACATTCACAGCCGTGCCAGCGGCACCCGCGCTGCCAGCGCGGCCGAGAGCAGCGAGAACGAAGCCGAGAGCCAGTCCACCTCAGCGGAGAGGAAGGACGGAGCCAAGTCTCGGCATTGTCGCAGCTTGTCCATGGACAGCTTCATGGGGAAGCTCAACTATGCCACAGGTGACGAGTCGCCAAAGCTACCACCGCCGTCCCCCAGCGGTGGCCTTTCCAGGAGCGGGAGTGGGTCCTTGGACGGTGGTGGTGCTGCGTCACTGTTTGGTACCGAGTTCGCCAACGGGGAGTTCACTGAGGCTGAGAAGAAGAAGATCATGGCAAATGAACGCCTCGCAGAGATAGCTTTGACAGACCCTAAGAGGGTCAAGAGGTGTGCATTTCTTCATAGAGTGGAAAAAACATTTTCCCTTCAAATTAAGCATCCTGACTTTTTAAAACTGCCAGGATTTTGGCAAATCGCCAGTCTGCGGCAAGGTCAAAGGAGCGCAAGATGAGGTACATTCAAGAACTCGAGCATAAGGTACAGGTCTTGCAGACAGAGGCGACTACGCTTTCAGCACAATTGACAATGCTGCAGGTTTGTCTTGTGAAGTTGCTCTGTATTTTGATTTTGCTTATGTTAGGGTGGAACTAATTCTTGATGCACTTGTTTGCAGAGGGACTCTGGAGGACTTGCAACTCAGAACAATGAGTTGAAAATAAGGCTGCAAGCAATGGAGCAACAGGCGCAGCTGAGAGATGGTATGCTTCTTATGGTCCCATTCTTCATTTCTTTTGGTGAAAATTAAACTGGGTTATGTTTTCTCGGGAAACTAGCAAACGGCAATACAAAAATAGAGCTCTTCAAGTATTACACCAGCATGTGTTTGTGCTGACTTTCGACTGTCTGGTCTGGTTTGGTAGGCATGTAGTATCACCAATGCAGATCAGTCTTTTTATTGTTGGGTCGGGATAGTTTCTGTTTATGTGCACTCGACACTGTAGGGTTTATCAAGGCCAAGCAAATCAGTTTACATTAAAATGCAATAGTCGAGTTGTTCTTGGATGTTATTGCATGCTTCATGTGTCTTTTTATAGATATATTGGTTCTTAATTTACCATGCATCTTGGTTGTGTTTGTAATAAAAAATTTCATGGTTCGGTGCTGAAAGATGACTTGCCAATATTTATGCAAGCCAAAGCTAAACCAATTGGTTGGGTGCCAACTTCTCTTGAAACTTGCCTACATTTGGCAAGTTTTGGAGTTGCAAAATGTAGGTATGCCAAACTATTGGCTAGCAATTTTTGGCTGCCAACAAAAGCATGGCCTATTACCTTTGTTTTGTGATTTACAAAAGATCGTGTGCTTGTTCTCTGTGATAGTCAGTTATATTAAGTCGCCAAATGTAAGCATACTAAAGTATTCGCTAGCAATTTTTGGCCACCAACCAAAGCACACTCTATTACCTTGTTTCGTGATTATTATACAAAAGATCACGTGCTTGTTCTCTGTGTTAGTCAGTTATATTAAACTATCATTATAAATATTGCTGATTCTTTTTCGCGCTGGTGTGCACATTTTCCTGGCGTTGATTACTTGCTGACTAGATTAAAGTCCTTTTGTCTCAGGAAAGACCATGTGGTTTGCAAATTGGTTGAGTTGAAAATTGATGGCACAGTATATTCATTTTATATTATTACTTTATTAGTTGCGAGGGGTTCGGTCCCCCGGTGGCTGGGTTGTACCATCATGATACATACTTTTGCTGGGATTTTTTTGAACAATATGTATTTGGAAAATCTTGCATATCTTAACACCGTTTTATCATTAATCAATATATGTTTTAAAATATTTTGAAAACCTTGAATACCTCAACACTATTTTATCTTTATTTCCTCATGTGCGTCTAGTTTAACTAGGTTTGTTACTCTTGCTTACATGAGGATATATCAACTAATGTCCAGTTCCTTTAGATGCTAATGTGACCTACTGTTCGTTTTGGTTCCTTTGGGCACATTTTATGGTTGATAAGAACTATAGGCGTACACTGTAGAAACTGTCTTCTTACTCGCTTTTGTCGAAAAGGCTTGTATATTTTTCCTTAATGACATTTGAAAAGATTCAAATATTCCATATATCTAGTCTTAAATTGTGTTTAATAGTCTATTCAGATCTAAATGTCAGATTGCTATTTCAGTTAGTGCAAAAATCATTTCTGAAAGTTCACGCTGGTGATGTATACTTGTTTTGACCCATTTTAATGCGGTGTAAGATTGAAGATCTATCATAGCATTTTCTCTGTGTCTTCTGTGCGTTTTCGGTTATTTGTGGGTCCACAGTTGGTTTCAGGCTTTCAGTACATGTTGTAGCTACTTAGCTAGAGGTCAGCAATTTACGCTAGTGATTTTGTTGCCATGGGTCCTCGCTGTGGATTGATATATAGTCCATATGTAGCTAATATACAGTTCTAAGAGCATCTCCAATCGGACTTGACTAATCTGACCCCATTTATGTTCGCCGGCTGCCCCATATTTGTCTGCCCGGGCAACCACACCTACCTCAAATCCATACAAAGCCATGCATATAGATCATATAGCACACAACCAATTCAACACAAGCCAAAATAATTTACAACAATTCATTCATAGGCATACATGATTGAATCAATCGCCCCCATTGTTGCGCTCATGGATCTCCTTTTTGTTGTGATCCACTTGTTGCAATTCTCATACATGAGGATAGTGTCGGCCGACATGATCCTTGACTCAGTGATCCTCATGAGTCCCACCTTCTCTTTCTCAAGCTCAATTGTCTCATGTGCCTTCGCCTTCTCAAGCTCCATTTTTTAGCCATTTCTCTTGCTTCTTCATGTCTATCCTGTCCCTCCATGATCACCCTATCTAGCACCCTCTCCAGGTCGAACTCCATTCCCTCCGGTTGCACAAACAAGAAGAGCTTGTACCTCTCCCTCTCCCTCTCCCTTTGCACATACAAGAAGAGCTTGTACCTCTCCCGTTTCTCCTAAGTTTTCTTCAACGTCTCCCCCCTTGTTGCAAAAGATGTCCGTCCATGTGGCGGACATTTTGCTTGCCGCGTCGTCATGCGCGTCCCTATCCTTCTCCCACTTCCTCCCTCTCAAGTGTCTATTCCTCTTTGGGTCGGTCCCATGTCAGTCCGCCCTCCATCTGGCTCATCGTCATCATCTAGTCCAATAGATTGGTGAGTTGACGGGGTTCTTGATATTTTCAAAGAGGTTTGACCACTTTGGTTTCCCATTCAATTGCACCCAACAATCCAAAATGATCCAAGAAACGAAGCAAGACAAGGAAGATGATGAACAATGTGAAGCAAACAAAACTTGCATGGCTATTGACTCCAATACCACTTTGGTGCCTATTCACCACTTGTGCATAGAAACTGCAGAACTTGTTCAAACAAAGGCGAATTTTGATTACCCATTTCATAGTTTGGAGGAGCTTCACCGTCATTTATCATATTCATCATGAACGAGTCCTAAAGATGCATCACAATGAAACTACCATCCTATAATTGATCTGATAAATGCACATGGGGCAAAATAGACCTGAGCATTTAGTTGAGGAATTTCTTCAAACAGTTGCTACCGACGCCGAAGATCCCTGACGTTGTCCGTGACTGCTGGAGTTGTGGTGACTTGTACGGCGTGTCCAAGAGGCGTTTGCTTCCTGTGTGAAGCCATCCGAGATGTTGGACCATTGCGAAGCTGGAACGGCGTAGGGCGTGGCCGAGGGCACAGATGTGGTGAGCTCCATGTCAACGACGTCTTGCTCCGCCTTCTCGCGGGCGTGCTGCTGGGCGTGCTACTCCTTGCAGATGATGGTCTCCGCTTTTCTCCTAACGGTAGGGACCCTCATGTACTCTGCCGAGCCATCCTCCATGGTGCGGGCGGACGGCGGAGTGGGCTAGGACGACTAGGGTGAAGGAGAAGGTGGGCGGCGCAGATGCGGAAGAGGGCAACGCCTCAGACGCGGGAAAGGGAAGACAAACACATTAGAGAGAGTGGTCAATTTGGAGGGATTTGGGGTGGGTTCGGCTTGCCGGATCCGATGTGGTGGACGCATCCGGGTGGTCCCAAATCTGTCCCACATATGAGCTGGGTTTGAGGGGTGCCG
>NC_041393.1:250750160-250858392 GCF_002162155.2 Triticum dicoccoides
ACGGTGTTTGGGCTGTCTGCCCGGACATATGGGTGCGGAGTAGGGGGGGGGAGGGGGGGGGTCCGTTTGGGTGGCTTATTTGTGTCCGCACGGTGTTTGGGCTGTCTGCCCGGACATATGGGTGCGGAGTAGGGGGTCTGGTTGAAGATGCTCTAAGGTCGGCTAGCATATGTCCGTGGTTGGCGTGATAAATTGCTGGTGTTTAACTAGAAGTTGATTTCATTGCAAGATGACATCATATGCCAATTGCTAGCCCTCCCCGGATAAACTTTCTAGGCAAACACAAGTATATATGATAATGATATTTTCATTATCTTCATGCTTGTTGTCACAGTTGTCACAGTATTAGTTATGTGTTGTGTTATAGAATCCATGTTTAGTTGTTCAGGTTGTTGTTTGCAGTGTCTATTAGAACCAGTCATGTGTCATTGTGTTTATTTGGATGACAGGGTTATATATATGCTCATCTTGCTTTGTGACTTTCAGTGCTAAACTATGGAAATCAACTATGCATGTGCCATTTTTTTTTCTTTCTTTTCAGACAATATAAGATTTTATTTCCTCGTTGATGCACATTGTTTTTTTTGCCACCTATTGCATTGATTGAATGAAGGCTATCATGTAATTTAATTAGTTGTTTTGCAATATTATGTCCATTGATTTATGTTTCTCTATGGGATTCATGTGTATCCAGCTCTGAATGAAGCACTAACGGGTGAGGTCCAGCGGCTGAAACTTGCAACCGGTGAGATTACGGATGCTCGTATGTCGAAGGCGGGCCTACAGCAGCAGATGAACTCCCAGCTGATTCAAATGCAGCAGCTGCAAATACAGCAGCAGCAACAGCAGCAGTCATCACAGACGCAGCAGGCTCAGCAACAACACCAGCAGCAGCAGCAGTCGCAGCAATCAGCATAGACCAAGTTACAAAGAACCTGGATCTCTGTAGCAGAGGAGAAACGCGAATCTAGACAAGCATGATGAGTTGAAGGATGGTGATCGTATGTGCTATGTGCGAGCGGAGAGAAAATAATATCTTTTGATTATATCAGACAGGTTGTAGGATTGATAGCAGTGGTTGGGCAACGGATGCTGCCCGAGTTCTTTTGTTTAAGGTGGTCAGCGTGGAGCATGGTCGTCGTCGTACCGTATTGTCTGTCGTATATTCGTGCTGTACATGAGTACCTTCCTGGTGAGTCACTGTGGTAGTCTTCTCATTAAAGATTCTTCCCGACGAGTTGTTTCTGCGAGTCTATGAGATTATTATATTACAAAATCTACAACAGTACCTGTGCCGTGATCGTGTAATGGAGTGAGAAAATATCAGGTGATACAAGCACTTAGATGCTACTACCATGATACAGGTTCCCGTGAGCCGTTCGGGCTATGCTTGTATTCACGTTTTGGCGTTGGTTGCTTGTGAAAGTAACCGTTGCAGATCTGGCTCTCCAAAAATTCGAGTGTGGCGAGCTAGGTAAGCTATCCATTCAAAAGAAAAAAAGTTCCAGTCCGCGAACAACGAACGTGGACAAGCTCAGCCGGCCTCAGAGCATCTACATTTTATCCCTAAACGTCTAGACTAACCAGTGTATCTCATACCTGTCTAAAAAGGTGATTCGATCGGACTCCCATTTTGTAAGCACAAAATCAGGGGAATTCCATCGATCTATGCATTTTCTCTCACTTAACAGCAATTTCTCAAGTCTGGGATACAAATCGGGATAGATCGAAGGTCAGAGACCCCGTCTTGCAGTACAAGTAGTTAGGGTTCTAAGCTATTACAAGAAATGGGGAAAGATAACATGCTTCTGGTGATCTCGATCGGCAAGATATAAATGGGAAGGGGCCAGCGATACAGCTGTCACTGTCGTAACGGACACGCCACAGTACTCTGCGTTTAATTTGAGAGGAGACGCGAGGAAGCATCCGAGCCGTCGATCTTCTGTGAGGTTTATCCTTTCATCTGAACCGTTGCTTGACTGAAACTCCTAGTGTGTGTTGTTTCTTCAGTACCGTCTGGGTTCAGGCCCTGACAATGCCGCCGCCATGACGATCGCCTTGTCCCCAAGGTGAAAAAGCTTGTGACCTGGAAAAGTTTTGTTCAGAAATGCTGCGTCTTCCCAAGTTGCATCATCTGGCGCTAAGCTTTCCCATTGCACCAGACACTGGCCCACTGGAGTTTTGTTCCTCTGAATCACTCTCCTGTCGAGCACTGCCACCGGAATAGTCTTGATGCAACCTTCTGGAGTAACTAGTGGAACATGAGGGAGTGGGATTGCTTGATGTCCAATGTGTTTCTTGAGTTGACTTATGTGGAATACTGGGTGTATGTTCGTTCCTTCAGGCAGAGCCAACTTGTACGATACCTCTCCAATTCTTTCAATGATCTTGTATGGACCGTAGAATTTGGACCTGAGTTTCAATGAGCCTGTCAGTCCAAATGCATTTTGTCTGTAGGGTTGTATCTTTAAATACACATTGTCTCCCGCTTGAAAGGATCTTTCAGTTCTGTTTTGATCAGCAAAATACTTGATTCTGCTTTGGGCATGTTCTAAATTTGCTTTCAATCTCTGTACCATATGTTCTCTTTCAGAAATAGTAAGAGCTGCTTCCGGTGAGAGTGAAGTATCCACTGCAAATTCCCCAATTTGAGGTGGTTTATATCCATACAATGCCTGAAAAGGAGTGCATTTCAGTGAGGGGTGGTAACTTGTGTTGTACCATAGCTCAGCTAAGGGAAGCCACTTGATCCACTTCGTAGGTTCCTGGAACACCATGCCTCGTAAATAAGCTTCGAGACACTGATTTACTCGCTCCGTTTGCCCGTCAGTTTGTGGGTGAGACGCTGTACTGAACCTGATTTTTACTCCAAACACTGCAAAGAGTTCTTGATAGAGTTTGCTGGTGAAAATTGAATCCCTGTCTGAAACTATGCAGATGGGCAGTCCATGTAACTTCACCACATTATCCATGAGTGCCTCAAACACCATCTGAACCATAAATGGATGAGCTAGAGGGATAAAATGGGAGTACTTGGTGAACCTATCCACTACCACTAGTATCACTTCTTTCCCTTGTGATTTCGGCAAAGCAGTGATAAAATCCATGGTTATGTGAGCCCAAGCCATGTCAGGTACAAGAAGTGGTTGCAGCAGTCCCGGTGGATGAATGTGCTCTACTTTGCTTAATTGGCACACATGACAGTTGGATACATACTGCTCAATATCCTTTCTCATGTTGGGCCAGTAGAGCACTCTTTTTATTCTGTAATAGGTGGCTTTAATTCCAGAATGGCCCCCTAAAGCAGAAGTATGGAATGTCTGTAGCAGATGATGTCTGAATTCAGTACTGGCTCCCACATAAATTCTGTTGTTGTATTTAATGAGGCCATTTTGAGCAGTAAATTTGGGTGTTGGTCCTGTATCAGCAGCTACCTTTGTTAACAGATTGGAACTGTCCTGATCTCCTTGGTAGCTCTTTTTAACATCCTCAGTCCAAGTTGGAACTACCACAGTCATGCTATTGCAACACAGGCTGCTGGAGTTGCTTTTTCTTGACAAGGCATCAACTACCACATTTTCTTTTCCCTTCTTATACTCTATGGTATAATCATACTCTAGCAGCTTAAGCAACAGTTTGTGTTGCACTCCTTCTGTCAATCTCTGTGTGGTCATGTATTTGAGAGAATGTTGATCTGTTTTGATGATTAGTGAATTTCCCCAGACATAGTGTCTCCACTTTTTCAGAGCTTCTAGAATAGCCATTGCTTCTTTTTCATAGATGGATTGAGCAGCTGATTTGGGCCCTAAACTTTTACTAAGGAAGGCAATAGGTCTCCCTCTCTGCATGAGTACTGCTCCAATCCCTGTGGCACATTCACCAGCTTCAATAGTGAAAGATAAGGAGAAATCTGGCATGGCTAACACTGGGCAACTTGTCATTTTCTGTTTCAAAAGTTGGAATGATTGGCTTTGTGGAGGGCCCCAGTTGAAAGCATCTTTTTTCAGCATGTCATGCAGTGGTCTACAGATTTGACCATAGTTCTTTACAAACCTTCTATAGTAACCAATTAAACCCAAAAATCCTCTTAATTGTGTCACATTCTCAGGTTCCTCCCAATCCAGTACTGATTTGATTTTTCCTGGATCTGTTGCTACTCCTTCTGCTGAAATAATGTGCCCTAAGTATGCCACTTGGTCAGTAGCAAAAGTGCATTTAGATAAGTTGGCATATAACTGATGTTTCCTTAAGGCTGTGAGAGTCTTTTCCACATGCCTGATGTGATCTTCCATTGACTTGCTGAAAACCAACATATCATCAAAGAAAACTAGCAGAAACTTACGTTTTTCTGTTTCATTGACTTCTTCAGCAACTGTGTTCATCAGACCTTGAAATGTCCCAGGGCCACATGAAAGACCAAAAGGAACAACTGTATATTCATAGTGTCCCATGTGAGTTCTAAATGCTGTTTTGTGTATATCTTCAGGTGCCATTCTAATTTGATGGTACCCTGACTTCAGATCCAACTTTGAGAAAATCTTTGCTCCATGCATCTCATCTAGCAGATCTTCAATAATGGGCATTGGAAATTTATTCTTGATAGTCACAGCATTTAACTCTTTGTAATCTACACAAAGTCTCCAGCCTCCATCCTTCTTTCTGACCATGATAGCTGGAGAAGAAAAGGGACTGAAACTTTCTTGTATTTCTCCTTTCTTGATGAGTTGTTTAATGATCTCTTCCGTAGCAGCCTTTTGGTAATGTGGTACTCTATATGGTCTTAAATTGGGTGGTTTTGCTCCTTCCTGTAAAATGATCCTGTGATCACAGTTCCTTTTTGGGGGTAGTTGTTGTGACTCTTCAAACACATCAGCAAATTTTTGCAGTAGAGGTTGGAGTGCTCTGGGAGGAGGAAGGACTTGTTTGTTTTGTTCTGTTTCCACTTCATGCACTTTGAGAATGTACCCCATTACTCCCTTGCGTAACAATTTTTCCATTTTGGCTGCTTTTATCACACACTTTTTCTTTGGGATGGTGTAATCAAACAAGGTCACTGGTTGTCCTTGCTTGGTCACAATTAGAATTCTCTCCACTAAGTCCAAACAAATTGGACTATACTGATAAATCCAATTGGCTCCTATGATTATATCATAAGAAGCAAGATCTAATACTTTGAAACTGCTGCTAAAAGTGTGACCCTGAATTTTAAACTGAACTTCTGGAATTTTTGATACTGACAATAGCTGTCCTCCCCCAGCTACAGTCACTTTTCTTGGCTGCATTGGTTGCTGGTAACAATTACTTTTAATGGCAAACTCTTTGCTCATAAAAGTGTCAAAGGATCCACTGTCAAATAATGCTGTAGCTTTCATACCAGCAATTTCTACAATCAAGGAGAATGTATTGGGTCCTGTAGTTCCTTCTGCAGCATTACCTGAAATGTGCATAGCTTGTGATGTTTTTGCTGTGCTCATATTAGGAACTTTCTCTTTGTCTGGGGTGTTTGGAGCTGTGTGGTAAGCTTGCTCAGGGCCATTCACATCCTCAGTTCCTTCACTGTCATCTTCATCATCTACTTCCTGTAAGATGTGCAAAGTTTTTCCAATTTTGCATTTGTGTTGTCTGGACCATGGTTCTCTACAGTACCAACATGCTCTTGCATCTTTAGGAAATGGTACTGAGTATTTTTCCTAATTGGGCACTTGTACTTGTAGTGGAGGGCTAGATTGTTTCACATTGTGTGTATAAGGTCTTGCCTTATACCCTGTGGAAGGAAAAACTTTTCTGGCTGCTGCAGCTTTTTCATATACCTTGGCATACCAGTAAGCTTCAATAATGCCTTGTGGTTTCTGACCACACACTTCATGCTTAATCTCAGCTTTCAGACCTCCAATAAAGCAACTGAGCAAGAAATTTTCCTGTAAACAAGGATGATCCCTCTTGACCAGAGCCACACAATGTTCAAAATCATCTATGTATTGAGCAACTGATGTGTGCTGTTGTATATTTTTGAGGAGTTCCACTGCTTCATGTACACTAGCTTCAGAAAATCTGTCAGCTATCATCTGGCAGAACTGTTGCCATGTGATCATCTGCCAAGGCCCATAGATATTCTTTAACCAGTTAGATACTCTTCCTTGCAAATGCACTGTAGCTAAGTTCACCCATTGATCACAAGGAGTACCAGACATATCATAGAACTTTTCACAAGCAATTAACCATCCTATAGGATCTTCTCCACTGAACAAGGGAATTTCTAATCTAGGCCCTTTTAACACAACTTCAGCAAAATAAGATGGACCTCCTAGCTGAGTGGCCTGCTGATTTCTTTGAGCATTATAGAGATTTCCCACTGCTTGATATACTGGTGGTTGAGAACACCCAGGATTTGGCAGATTTATGTATTGTCCTGTGATAGGATTATATGTAGGAGCTGGGTTGTACAGTGGAGCAGTAATTGGAGCAAAATATCCACTGTTTCCTGAAAAACCCAAGGTATGTGCCTGTACTGCTACACTGGTACTTTCTGGAGTGAGTCTGAATTGTTGTTGTTGCCCTTGTGCTTCTGGTTGCTTGTCAGTATGCACTTTTGTGCTTTCTGTGAACAAGCTGGTGGTGGGAAGCGATGTTAAACCTGAGACATTGTGTGTGGAAACGCCGGCCTTGTTGTTAAACTCCTGCTGTAAATTTCTGTTGACCTGCTGGTATCCTGCTGGTGTCCTGCTCCTATTGTATCAGCTATAGGAACAACAAGGGGAACACTGGTCACAGATGCTCCAGTGCACACTGGCGGTGGAGCGCTTGGATTAACCACCTCAGTTTTCTGCTGCCCCAAATTCATGCTCTGCAAAATCAGTTGCAATGTTTTCTGAATTTCAGCATTCATGTCGGTCAGCTTGGCTTCTACTTTTGGCATCGTCACCATCTCTGCTCGCAACTGCTTCACCTCTTGATGAAGGCCCTGCAGTCCTTCAATGTCCGCCCTCAGATCTGCCACTTCCTTCTCCACCTTGTCGACTGTGATCTGCACCTTGGACCTTGTGTCTGCCATGGTTTGTCTTGATCCAACACACTCGCCCTTCCTGCGACTTTGGCGCACGGATCGCTGCAGAGACCGGAATTTCACTACCAGGAGATTTTCTCCCAGCAACCGTCTCGGCGTCAACGATCTACGCCCGAATTTCACCGCCGCCGCGTCGCCGCCACTGCAACACTCCGCCGCCACGTCTCCACCACTGGAACACACCGCCGCCGCGAACAAGGAGGGACGGGAGGGATTTTACGAGAGAGCCCAACCTCCTGCTCTCCGCTGCCTGAATCGCCGCCGACCACTATCGCCGAGGATCAACCTATCGCTCTGATACCTTTGTAAGCACAAAATCAGGGGAATTCCATCGATCTATGCATTTTCTCTCACTTAACAGCAATTTCACAAGTCTAGGATACAAATCGGGATAGATCGAAGGTCAGAGACCCCGTCTTGCAGTACAAGTAGCTAGGGTTCTAAGCTATTACAAGAAATGGGGAAAGATAACATGCTTCTGGTGATCTCGATCGGCAAGATATAAATGGGAAGGGGCCAGCGATACAGCTGTCACTGTCGTAACGGACACGCCACAGTACTCTGCGTTTAATTTGAGAGGAGACGCGAGGAAGCATCCGAGCCGTCGATCTTCTGTGAGGTTTATCCTTTCATCTGAACCGTTGCTTGACTGAAACTCCTAGTGTGTGTTGTTTCTTCAGTACCGTCTGGGTTCAGGCCCTGACACATTTTATTCCTAAACGTCTAGACTAACCGGTGTATCTCAAACACGTCTTAAATCTGGGGGCAATATGAGGCTGCCTGGGCACCCCCAGACACTCCTGCCACCTCAGCTAGCTAGCACACGGACCCACAAGCCATCCACACTTTTCCTTTCATCTCTCTCCTCACGCCCATGGCCGAAGCAAATAAATAAATTTACCGGTTCCGGGAGGTACCGGTTAGGAATTGATCGTCCATCAATTTCATCTAGATCCGTGAGACCAGTTGCGTAACATGCAAAGCATTTCGCACCACTATACTGAGACTAGCCACAATGGGTAGTAATCTATGTTACTACTCTATGTTACTACCTCTATAGTAGGGAGTAAGATATGTGTGGTAACATGCAACACTTCATTTATTAAGCTATAGACTCATTTTGCCTTGATATGTGTGATGTTACTCATACTATTAGTAACTACTCCCTCCGTTTCTAAATACAAGTCTTTGTAGAGATTCCACTATGAACCACATACAGATGTATATAGATGCATTTTGAGTGTAGATTCACTCATTTTGCTCCGTATGTAGTCCATAGTGAAATCTCTACAAAGACTTACATTTAGGAACGGAGGAAGTAGCTATGTTACCACATGCCTCTCTTTCTTCATTTATTGCTTGCCACGTCATCTTTTTTATCTATATATGTGTGATGTTACTACCTATGTTACTCCCATTATGGGTAGTCTTAGCAATACGGGCTGACACACCTGACATCTTTTCAGAGGAAAAGGAGTGTGAGGCTGGATGACCGCATGCATGTAATATTCTCTCTCCCACATAAAGACTTGGGTTTTAATTTCAGGACCACAATTTAAATGACTGATAACTTGTCAACCATATTTCTGTTTTTGTAAATTTTTATATATTTGAATCTAGGACGACAAGACCTTTCAAACAAGACCAATATTGGATACATTTTGACTAGTTTGAATTTTATGTATCATATTTCAATTTTAGTTCATTTTGACTATTTCACTTATCTCAAACGACTAATTTCATTCATTTCAATTGAAAAGCATGTCTCAATTTTCCGAAACGGATTTCAATTCAAAAACTATTTCACTCATTTCAATAAACATATTTTACTCACTCCTATCAAATTATTTCACTAATTTGAAAATACATATTTCACTCATTTACAGAACATATTAGATTCACTCATAGAGAACTAATTTCACTCATAAAAATATGTAGGTTTTAAAACAATATTTCACTCGTTTCAAGAAACTAATTAAAATACCATATTTCACTTGTTTCAAAAAAAGTGATTTCACTCATTACAAAAGATAGATTTTGCTCATCTCACTAGTTTTCAAAACACATAACACTCACAATATACACACTGAAATAAGGAGTTTAAAAATATAATTTAAAAACAATTTCATTCATTTAAAAATATCATTCAAATAAAAATTATTTTACTCATTTTAGAAAGTTTATTTCACTCATTTGAAATACTAATTTCGCTCGCTCCAGTTGAAAAGACATGCTTGAATTATTTCACTCATTTTAGAAAACTGATTTCACTCATTTTAAAACAAAATTTCACTAATTTATAAATAGTTTGAAATAATCAGCTTCACATTCCACTAGATTCAGAAAACACATTACACTCGTTTACACCAGTTAGATTTTACTCATTTTGGAAATCACATTTCACTATATTTAACGTATTTCACACCGAAATAAGTGTAATATGTATGGAAAACAAATTTCACTCATCTAAAGAAAATAATTTCACACGGTTGAGAAAACATACTTCACTCAGTAGAGAAAACATATTTCCAAATTGATTTCACTCAATGAAAAAACTAATTTCAATTATTTCAAAAAACATATTTCATTGTTTCAAAAACCTGATTTCAGTCATTTGAAATGTTCAAATTAGGACATGTTTGAAATGCATCCAAATTTGGTCTTATTCTAAAGCTCTTGGCTTCAGGAATTCAAATATATAAAATATTTCAAAAATAACAGTATGGTTTAAAAGATAGAAACGATTGAAAATCCTAAAGAGAAAATAAAAGGAAAGGATTTGTACCACGACACCACATGCAACGTCAGGATAGACTCTTTCTCTCACCTGACATGGGTCCCATCGATCTGATATTGATTTGACTTAAAGCAGAAATACAAGAAATTATTTACATCAATACTTTGATATACACATGCATGTGGTCCCACACCTTTACACATGGCAGCAAGGCATTGGTGAGAGAATCACCGTGTCAGCGACCCAAATACAGTTACAGTCTCAGGTGACAGGCTTGCCGCCAAATCAGCAAGGAGAAACAACGTGGCCGAGGAAAGGCAACATACCACCAATCAGGGACAAGGGCGCGTCACCTCCAGGCCACCTCGGATCAAACAGCCTAACCACATGTACGTGGGGCCAAAGTGGGTGAGCTCTACATAATGGACCAGTCGCGAGGTAATCGTCATCCAGTGGGATCAGGCAATCGGCAAGGCACGGCACAACTCCTGTATTTTCTTGCTTTCTTTCTTCCTCCCAAAGACAAAGTATATTCCTGTAAGCTACTTGTGAGTGCTAAGTACCAGATTAGAGATCCATTGCCTAACATCATGGTATTAGACAGCCACCTACCACCCTTCTCCGCCGCCGCCGCCACCTACCACCCTCGTCGCCGCTGCCGCCGCCCTGGAAACTCGCAGCCAGAAGCAAGCTCGCGATCGCCTCATCGCTACCATGGACCCCGCCCTGAAGGCCTACCTCAACAAGATGAGCGACAAAGCCGCAGCCTGCGCCAACAAGATGCGTGAAGAGGCCGCCGCCCGCGCCATCAAGCAAGACAGCGACAACACCGCTATCCTCCAGGCCTTGGCGACACAAACAACGTGGATCGACTGCCTCGTCACCTGGAAGCCGGAGCTGGAAGCGCGCTTCGCGCAATTGGAGCTCTTGGTCGCGGCTCTACAAGCGGCGAGGCCTTCAGTGCCGCCATCCAATGGATCACCACCGCCGGTGACCTCTCCTCTGGTCACGCGTGAGATCCAAGGGCAACTAAGCCGCGGCGCGTCTCTGCACATCGGGGATCCCTCGTCGGTGACCCCCAAGTCACCGATGACGCGCCTGGTCACGGGTATGACCATGATCCTGTCTCAGATCTCATCTCCTCTGTCTTCGCAAGTGCTTGCGGCTATGGGTCAAGCGCCGTGCAGATCACATTTCCCAATTTCACAGGCGAGAACTCACTGTTGGGGAACGTAGAATTTAAAAATTTGCTTACGATCACGCAAGATATATCTAGGAGAAGCATAGCAACGAGCGGGAGAGTGTGTCTACGTACCCTCGCAGACCGAAAGCGGAAGCGTTTAGTAACGCGGTTGATGTAGTCGAACATCTTCGCGATCCAACCGATCAAGTACCAAACGCATGACACCTCCGTGATTTGCACACGTTCATCTTGGTGATGTCCCTCGTACTCTTGATCTAGCTAAGGCCGAGGGAGAGTTTCCTCAGCACGACACCGTGGTGACGGTGATGATGAAGTTACCAGCGTAGGGCTTCGCCTAAGCACTACGACGATATGACCGAGGTGTGTAACTGTGGAAGGGGGCACCGCACACAGCTAAAAGATCAACTTGTGTGTCTTGGGGTGCCCCCTTGGCCATGTATATAAAGGAGGGAGGAGGAGAAGGCCGGTCCAGGAGGGGCGTGCCTATAGGGGGAGTCCAACTAGGATTCCCAATCCTAGTTGGAGTCCCCTTCCTTTTCCAAGAGGGGAGAGAGGGAAGGAGTAGGAGAAGGAGAAGGAAAGATAGGGGGCGTCGCCCCCTCCCTAGTCCAATTCGGACTTGCCATGGGGGGGGGGGGCGGCCACCCCTTGAGGCCCTTCTCTCCTTTCCCGTATGGCCCATTAAGGCCCACTACTTCCTCCGGTGAATTCCTGTAACTCTCCGGTACTCCGAAAAATACCCAAATCACTCGGAACCTTCTCGATGTCAGAATATAGCCTTCCAATATATCGATCTTTACGTCTCGACCATTTCGAGGCTCCTCGTCATGTCCGTGATCTAATCCGGGACTCCGAACAACCTTTGGTACATCAAATCACATAACTCATAATACAAATCGTCATCGAACGTTAAGCGTGCGGACCCTACAGGTTCGAGTACTATGTAGACATGACCGAGACACATCTCCGGTCAATAACCATTAGGGAACCTGGATGCTCATATTGGCTCCTACATAATCTACGAAGATCTTTATCGGTCAAATCGCATAACAACATGCGTTGTTCCCTTTGTCATCGGTATGTTACATGCCCGAGATTCGATCGTTGATATCATCATACCTAGTTCAATCTCGTTACCGGCAAGTCTCTTTACTCGTTCCATAATGCATCATCCCGCAACTAACTCATTAGTCACATTGCGTGCAAGGTTTATAGTGGTGTGCATTACCGAGAGGGCCCAGACATACCTCTCTGATACACGGAGTGACAAATCCTAATCTCGATCTATGCCAGCCCAACAAACACCTTCGGATATACCCGTAGAGCATCTTTATAATCACCTAGTTAAGTTGTGACGTTTGATAGCACACAAGGTGTTCCTCCGGTATTCGGGAGTTGCATAATCTCATAGTCAGAGGAACATGTATAAGTCATGAAGAAAGCAATAGCAATAAAACTCAATGATCATAATGCTAAGCTAATGGATGGGTCTTGTCCGTCACATCATTCTTTAATGATGTGATCCCATTCATCAAATGACAACACATGTCTATGGTCAGGAAACATAACCATCTTTGATTAACGATCTAGTCAAGTAGAGGCATACTAGGGACACTCTGTTTTGTCTATGTATTCACACATGTACTAAGTTTCCGATTAATACAATTCTAGTATGAATAATAAACATTTACCATGATATAAGGAAATATAAATAACAACTTTATTATTGCCTTAGGGCATATTTCCTTCACCCGCAGCTTTGGAAAACTCTCGCTGAGAAGTATTTCGAGATGTTTGCGGTTTAGGAATCGTATTGGGTGCCGATGGCAAGTCTGAATTTCTCAGGCCTGGCTGCCATTTGGCTGCAGTCGTTGCAACAGAAGATCATCGGTCCTGCGTGGGAATCGTTTACAGCTCTGCTGTGTACTCGATTCGAGCATGATAAGCACCAACTCCTCACCCATCAGTTTTATGCTATCCGTCAGACAGATTCAGTTGCAGATTTCATTGAATGTTTTGAGACTCTGATATCATATGATCTCTTATTCTGAACTGACACATCCTTATTTCTTTCTTACACGATTAATCGAGGGTCCGCAGACGGATATTCGTGCAGTGGTGCTCATTCAGAGACCTCCCGATCTCGATATGACGTGTTCTCTTGCCTTGCTCTAAGAGGAAGTGGTTGATGGGGAGAACACCTTGCGCATCGGGTACACCCACTCGCCGGTGCCACGTTTCATGGTAACCAATACACCGAGTCTGCCTGCGAGTTCTGCAAAACTGTCCACACCAACATCCAAAGCAAAAGATCACCGAGGTACAGAAGCAGCGAGGGCAGGAGCAGAGAGCAGCAAGATAGCAGCGCTGCGTTCCTCAAACGAGCAGCAATATAAATAACAACTTTGAAAAACTCCTTTCAAACACTCCTTTATGCTTCCAGAAAATTCTACATCATTTTCGATGAACAATATGTCATTCACATATACTTATCAGAAAGGTTGTAGTGCTCCCACTCACTTTCTTGTAAATACAGGCTTCACCACAAGTCTGTATAAAACTATATGCTTTGATCAACTCATCAAAGAGTATATTCCAACTCCGAGATGCTTGCACCAGTCCATAGATGGATCGCTATTGCTTGCACATTTTGTTAGCATCTTTAGGATTGATAAAACCTTCTGGTTGTATCTGTCGGCGTTCTGGGAACGGGGGTCCGCAGACTTGCCTACCTGCGGCCTGCAGCGTGGCTCAAGCTGTGGCCTAGTACGACCCGTCTTCATTAACCCTAGTTCAAGACCCTCGCGAGGGGCCAAGCCTCGCGGGGCGAATGACACAAGGCTTCCTCAGGGGCGACCTCATCAGGCAGGCTCGTGAGGAGGCGGAGAGATCAAGGCAAGGAGTACCTCGCGAGGTGCTCATGACGCAAGCCATGACGATCAAGACCAGGCGGGCGCCAGGAGAGCGCGAGCCTACGCAGTGTCCTCGTTTCCTCTTTGGTGCAAAGGGGCAAGCGCAGGCGCGGAGTACCAAGGCATCAAGCAAAGGTTTCCATATCGTTGCAACGAGACCAAGAATAGCAAAGCGGCGGGATGGAGATCACCGTGGAGCCCAAGACGGCGTAATTACCAATGTCTTTGGCAGTCGAAGACCACTTTTAGTCAGGATAGCTTGTACTAGCTGTCTCCCTTCAAAATGGCCGTTGTTGGCTCCCTTCCCGCTCAATATTTGGGAAGAGGACCAGGGCCTCTATATATAGAGATATCCACCACAGTAGAAGGCATCTGGATCTCACCTAGAGCCAACAGAGACGGAGCAATTCCTCTCCAAGCACACCACCATAAGAACACCCCTCGCGAGGTTGTTCTTCCTCTGTACTGTTCATCATCAGCCCCAGAGGCAATCCACCACACCACACACTGGATTAGGGTATTACACCACAACGGTGGCCCGAACCAGTATAAACCTCATGTCCCTTGTGTTGTTCATCGTGCTAGCTTAGATTCGCGGTGAGGTTTTGAGGCGTGGATCGGTAGGGAGAAGATCTTCATGCGCAGCCCAGAGTTCGAACCTCAAGGGTTTTGCTGGAACCCAATATCCGACATTTGGGCACCAGGTAGGGGTGCACCGGAATCTTCTTTCCGCGGTCCCGCGTTCCATCGCTTTGTCGCATCCATGGCGGACGCTCGCCGAGCTTGCGCCGAGCGTCGGGCTGCTCTCGCCGCCCGCATCACCCAGACGGCTCCTGTCGGTGGGCCTCCTCGTCGTTCTCCGTTGCCTGCCGCCAACGCTGCCACCGGCCCGACGGGGAACGAGCAGCAAGCATCATCACTACACCCCTCGGTGTGGCGGGAAGGCTGCACCGCCACTCCGTCGCTGACTCCAGCTGGTTCGTCATCTCACGCTCGTCGCGCTCCCAGGGACGCGCATGCTGCGTTGCTCCTGGCACGTGAGCTCCTGCACTACCGCCCCATCGACGACCTCTACGAGGAGTGGCTCGCTTGCATCACCGAGCTCGTCAGCGCCGCAGGGGGCTCTCCTGCGCCATCCCTCTCACTGCCTCACCCGCCGTCCTGCATGGGCGATGCAGCTCAAGAGGTGCCTCCGCCACCTCCTCCCCAAGAAGGCGCCCTGGCCCCAAGGCGCGCGGCCCCTGGACAAGACCCACCGCATCCAGTGCCCGTGCAACAAGAAAGGAGCTGCCAAGAAATCCCTCGGCCCCAAGAAGGTGCTTGCGTGCTCCCTGCTCCAGCACATCAAGACCGCATCCCCGCACCAGCACGTCAAAACCCCATGCTGCCCCTGGTGGCGGCGCACGGGAATCTCCAAGAGCAGGCCCCACGACTGCAAAGGGCTCCGATGGCCACGGCAGGCTGCCGCGCCTTCACCACCGAGCTATGCAGCGTCGCCTGGCCAGGCAATTTCAAGCCGGATCTGCCTCCTCGCTACGACGGCACTGCCGACCCCGCGGAGTTCCTGCAGCTCTATGAGCTAGGCATCGAGGCGGCCAACGGAGATGAAAAGGTCATGGGGAATTGGTTTCCCATGGCGCTCAAGGATGGTGCCCGCACCTGACTCCTGAACCTGCCTCCCAGCTCAATGTCCTCCTGGGACAAGATGCGCAGACGTTTCATCGCCAACTTCCAGGGCACTCGCGACCGTCCTCCGATCGGGGGTGACCTGCGCCGCATCAAGCAACAGCCGGGAGAGACCTTGCAGAAGTACATCCAACACTTCAACAACGCTCGCCTCAAGATTCTCAAGGTGACCAAGGAGGCCATCATCTTAGTGTTCTTCGATGGCGTCTGCGGCGTCAAGATGAAGGAGGAGTTGGCCATCCACGAGGATCTGTGCACATCTCTGGAGCTATTCAACCTAGCGACCAAGTGCGCAAGAGCTGAGGAGGGGCGCCTCTCCCTCCTCGAGCTTCCAGCTGCCGACCCAGAAGAGAAGAAAGCCAAGGCCAAGGACGTGAAGCGCAAAGGAGCAGTCGTGCTCGCAGCAGAACCAGACACGAAGCACGGCAGGGACCAGTCGGAGTGGTCCAAGGGCAACCGATTCTGCGCCTACCACAACCTTTGCACCCACAACACCAACGAATGCCAGGAGCTCAAAGCCGTTCGAGAAGGATGCATCGGTCGACGCCCCGAGCGCAACGACCGGGGCTATGGTCGAAGAGGAGGAAGAGGTGGAGGACGATGGGACGACCAAGGCCCTCGCCAGGAGTGGCATGACCGCCCTCACGAGGATCGCTGGCAGGACCAGCCTCGCGAGGGGGCTTGGAGGGATCAGCCTCGTGAGGATCGCCCGCAGGGCAACATAGGCCTTCCTCCTCTGCCACCACCGCCAAGAAGGAATGATGACCACCACCAGGACGAGGGGGCTGGGGGCTTCCAGGAGCCATGTGCTATCGCTTGCATCCTAGGCGGTGCCTAGGCCCCAGCCTCTCAGCGCATCTTCAAGCAGTTTGCTCACGAGGTGAATGCAGTCCTCCCAAAGCTCGAGGCCACACACCCTCTCAGGTGGTCCATGTGCGCCATCACGTTCAGCTCAGCGGACCAGCTCAAGTGTGCGGCTATGGCTGGCATCCTCCCAATGGTCTGTTCCCCAGTCATTAGCAATGTGCAAGTTACCAGGACTCTCATCGATGGTGGTGCAAGACTCAATGTTCTGTCCGTCGAGATGTTCAACAACCTTCAAGTGTCGTACGATCAACTTCAGCCAACCAAGCCTTTCTCAGGGGTTACTGATGGCTCCACTACTCTGATAGGGCAGGTCCGCCTCCCTGTCACTTTCGGACAGTGCAAGAACTACCGTACCGAGCTCATCGACTTCGACGTTGCCCACAGTCGCCTGCCATACAATGCCCATCCTCGGGTATCCAGCCCTGGCCAAGTTCATGGCGGTAACTCACCATGGTTACAACGTCCTCAAGATGCCAGGAAGCGGCGGAATCATCACAGCCCCCGTGGCCAAGTTCATGCAAAGAGAAGGATGCGGTGTGCTCCCTCGAGCGCGCCTTCCAAGCTGCATCAATCGAGGACCCAGACAGCAGGAGCGAGAACCCTCCCGAAGCAGTTCCCAAGAAGAAGAAGACATCACTCAGCTCAAGGCCTCAGGAGGTTGGCATCTCTGGAGGCGTCGCGTCAGGATCTGCGCTCGTGCAAGGGGGCGCCTCCCTCCGTTGCATAGGAAGGCACGCCCGGCGCCCTCCTCGGGCAGGGCTCGGGGGCTCTCTTCTGGAGGACCTCCGACCTTGCCAAGATCACGAGAGGCACTCGGGCACCACTTGGTGGCGTGCTTCGTGGCGCGCTTCCCTCAAGAAGGCATGGGGAAAGGAAGGCCCGACCCTCAGGAGTTCATCACCAAGACCACTCAGGAGCTGCAGGAATCAAGAGTCATACGCGGCGATCGCCGCCTACCTGGCGTAGCTCCCCATCCAGGTGAGGATGGCGGGCTGCGCGTCTGCATCGACTACCCGGGGCTCAGCCGAGTCGCGTCTCAGGAGCGCTTCTGGCCTTCGCATGTGGGATGCTGCGAGGGTCCGCCGCATAGCTACATTCACATGCCTTTTGGTCTGCCGAACGCGGCTGCCACTCACCAGCGTCTTCTGCGGAGCATTTTGGCAGCTCAGGAGGCCAGGCACCACGCGGTCCTGGCGGAGATGAAGATGGTCCTCGAGGAACCGCCCAGACCCTCATAGCCTCCCGAGGCTCGGGGCTCCGGTGGCTCGTGAGGATCGGCCTCTTCACCGCGCATCGTTAGCTACTCCAACACCCGCTCTACAATGGTATCAGGTGACATCTTTCGAGTTCATTTCAGCTGGGAGCGCCCTCAGGGCTGCATCATTCCCAGGTCGCGTGGGTTTCTCCCTGCGCCATGTATCCCTTTTGCTTATGTCTTTAGTTTACCTTGTTGGGGGTGCCCCTCGGGCTACATCATCCCCAAGCCGCTCGGGCCTGACCTAGTGGCATGTATCCTCCCTGCTTTTATCTAAGCTGATTTGCCTTTCATGCCTAACCTGCTTATGATTATCATCTCCCGCCTACCATGGGCCTTTTTCTCCCTCATGCAAATCGCTTGCACGTTAAAAGGGAGGCTCCTGAGCATCACGACTCAGGAGCTCTTACTGGCTCTCCAGCCCTCACCCCTTGGCCTTGTCCACGACATCGCGACCTGGCATACTAGCGGCGGCTGAGCCCGCTCGAGGGCTAGGACCTGAGGACGTAGAGCATTTGTATCTAACCATCTTGCAGGAACACTCAGCCGCCCAAGGCTCAAGATCAGGCGCAACCCGCCTTGAGGTAGGGCCTCGTGAGTCCCGTGCTAGCTCACGAGTGCCCAGATACACCTCGTCTAGCCCTACCATGCCAGCCACGTGTCAGGGCGGGGTTGTACACGCCCAGGGGGCTCCTCCTGGAGGGGATCCCCCCTCCCACGTACAAGTGGAAGCACCATGCTCCGCGATGGCTGACGACACTGCCGACGAGCGGCTATGCCCGTACACATACGGAAGCGCTATGCTCCGCACTGGTGATAAACAACTGAGGGCAGCCCACGGCTGTATCAACCTCAAGGAGCCCAGTGCTCAGTGTCTGGCCTCATCGCAACGCCTCCTCTCGGGAGCGCCACGCGAGGGGGCTGGACACGGGGGCTGCGCCCGGGTCACGCCCGAGCGCACGCCACCCAGCCAGGTCCCTCGAACTTGGTCGTCGCGCGCCCCTCCCCGAGCGGAGCCAAGGTATGAAGATCGTTTTAGCATCAAGGAGGACTCCTGAGCATCATGACTCAGGAGCCTAACTGGTCATGTAGCCCCTCACTCCTTAGTTCCACAAGGCTAACGGTGGTTGAGGTATGCGCGGGGCCGGGCCCTGCCGACATAGAACGACAGATCTACTCCTACACCCCTCCCTATTTGCTGTTTGCACGTCAAGGGGGACTCCTGAGCATCGCGACTCAGGAGCCTAACTTGTCACGTAGCCCCTCACTCCTTGGTCCCGTCCTAGTGATCCGGTCGGTGCTAATGGCAGCTGAGGTATGCGTGGGGCCAAGCTCTACCAACGTAGAACACAAAGCAAATAGGAAGGAAACCGCAAAATCTCGCAAATTCAGAAGCAAATATTACAAACCATAAATTGTACTCACAATACCAGACACAAGTTTAAACGCCTCCACGAGGCACGGTGCATGTTGCAGGAGTTGAAACAGGAAAGAAGCCGCGAGAAGATCACCCTTGGGCAGCGCCGTCATTCGCCAGGAGCCCTGCCTCTGTGGTGGTGTTGCGCCTGTCAGCTCCACCTCCCGAGGCCGCGGAACCAGCAGTACCTGCCTTGGGCACAGTGGCGAAGGCGCGGAACTTCGCCAGCAGGGCTTCCGCTCGGCCCTTCATGGCTTTAGCAGCAGCGGCGGAGCACTCGATGTCCACAGGCTCCAGTAGCTCGTCGAGGTTGGTGCCAGGGTCACGAAGGTAGACGTGGCTGAGGACCCGCGTCAGTGCCGCAGAAGAAAGGACGCGAGCTTCAACCTCGACCATGGGGCCGACGCCGGTCATGACTTCCTCAAGCACTTCGACCAAGAAGGGAAGCAGCTTGGCGGGGCCGTCCTTGGCCCCGGCCAGCGGCTTCTCCAGGCCACCGTCGTAGAGCGTCTTCAGCGCCTTGCGAGATCTCTCCTCAAGATCTGCAAAGGCCACGCGATCCTCGGCCAGGACCTTCGCCTTGGCATCTAGCTCGGCCCTCTCCGCCTTCAGCTTCTGCTCCAGCGTCTTCAGTCGGCTGCGATCAGCAGACAACTCGGTGTCGCAGTCCCTGATGGCGGCCTCCCGAGCCTTCATCTCTTCCTCCTTTGCCTGACGGCCGCGAGCCCCTTTGGCGAGCTTGTCGTGCAAACCCTACAGCTCGTCCTCCAGTGCCTTGCACCGGTCTTGGGCAACCATGGCATCCTTCAGCGCCACATCACGGGCGGCTGCAGCCTGGGTGGCGACTTGCTTCTCCTCCTCGGAAGCTGCCGCAGCCCGACTCAGCGCCGCTCGGACGGAGGTGTCGGAGTGAACCCAGCCAAAGATCAGCTCCAGGCGCCCGACCACCAGGTGGGGGTTGGCGCCCTAGAGGTCTTCTCGCAGCTGGCCTAGCCCTGCAAGGGCATGGTCCAAGACGGCGGAGGAGTTAGAGGAGTCAGGAACCAATGGAGCAGGGGGAGAAGGCGGCAGCGTGACCACGACTTGGGAGACTGGGAGCTCCTGGGTCTTGGCAGCCTCAGCAACAGCATCAAGCACCGGCATCTCCAGAGTCAGCGGGGCCACGGGGGCTGGCACCCTGCCAGGGCGCTCCTCCTGGCCTCACGAGGACGACCGGGCAGGGGAGGTGCGAGCTCCACTGCCTCCCCTTCCCACAGATGAAGGCGCGACCACAACGGATGAGCTTGCCCCAAGTGGAGCCACCGTGTCCCCCTTCATCTTCTTCGCCGCAAGCGGCGGCCTAACCAGATGATGGAGGACGTCAAGCCCTGACAGCAAAGACAAGAACAACACGGAGTTCGAGCACTTACTGGTTAATCGCGACGTATTCTGGCGGTCTCTTGCCGAGCTTAAAGCCCTTGAGCCTCTTGGTCCGGGGCGCAGCCTTGGGAGGTCCAGAGGCAGAGGAGGGCGCACCAGAAGGGTTGGAGCTTGCTTTGAGCAGTGCATGGGCCGGGGTAGCCCCTCGGGAGATCAGCCCCGACCTGTCCTTCTTCGGGATCGTGGGCGGGTCCTCTCCCCCTTCCCTGGTGTCGGCCTCATCGTCGTCCAACAGGGTGCAGAGGATGTTGGACCTGCACCAGGGGGAAGTCTCCCCCGTCCCCTCAGCAGTCGCCTCTGAGTCGCGCTCCTCTTCTTATTCGTCTTCCTCTCCTCCTCCGCGGGAATCATCGGAAGACAATTCCACTGGCGCCGCTGTCGGTGTCAAATCCGACATATCTCGTAGTAGGGGTCCTAAGCTAGGCGTCTTGGAGCGATGGTAACACAGACACAGGATTTTACCCAGGTTTGGGCTCTCTTAAAGAGATAATACCCTACGTCCTGCTTTTGATTGTATTCATATGGGGGATAGTACATAGTATAGGTGTCTACCACGAGATTGTAGTAATGAATATGAGATTGTCTATTGACCAGCCTGGCCTTCAGTTTATATAAGACACCGGAGGCCTAGGGTTTAAGAGAGTCCTTGTCTTGGGCGCCAAGTCTTGTGGAGTCTTCCTTGTATGAAGCAGGGGTTGTCCGAACTGGCCCATGAGTATACGGCCATGGGGGTCCTCGACCCAATCCAACTGACCGGGAGACGACGTGGTGAGTACCCCCTAGTCCAGGACACCGTCAGCCACCGCCTCCTGGCCCTCAGGAGGCACCTCCGACACCAGACCGCTCCTATCAAAGGTGGGCATGGCTTCCACCACTTGTTGCCAGTTTTCGCGAAGGAACAAGGGGACATAAGCGCCCTCCAGGCCTTCCACGTCCTCTCCAACCAGGAGGCGGAGAGATGCGACCAGATCCTCATCAGCCAGGGCCTCCGAGTTTAGGTGGAGATCGTCGTCCGCACCTTCAAGCCTCCACAACGGGCGCGAGTGCGCCTGAAGTGGAGCCACCCGCTCCGCCAGGAACTCCCTCAGGAGCGTGGCCCTGGTCAGCTTCGCCGCCTTCATATTGCTCGGTCTCAAGTCGGTGTTCATCTTCTCCAGCATCGACTTCGCCCATCGGTCGTCAAGCTTCACGCGAGACCATGCCTCGTCAGCCTGGTGCTGCTCCATGGGTAGCACCAACCGAGAGTGGGTGCATCTGGCGTCCATCATGACCCACTTGCTCCGAAAGCCATCGACCCTCTTCCCGGTCTTCGAAATCGCGTTGGCCTTGGAGTACGTGATGAAGCCAGCGCACGCTGAGGTATGGCTGCCGGAGATTCGGAGGGAGAAGAAGTGGTGCAGCAAGGCCACAGACGGCATCACCCCAACGTGCGCCTCACAGTAGTAGGCGAAAATCGATAGAAGGAGGACAGAGTTTGGATGGAGATGAAGGGCCTGCAGCTTGTAATGGCGGATGACGGCGTAGAAGAACTCGGAGAAAGGAGGCACCAGGCCGGCGATGACGGTGCTCATGAAGAAGGGGTAGAAGGTACTCCCCTTGGCCTCCGGCTGGGCGGAGCCGGCCCGGAGCACGGTCTCCCCCATCTCATTGCCCTGTGCTGCCATCATCAGGCGCGTGGCGGTGAGATTCTTCTCCGTCATGTTGGGGGATCCAGAGCCGGCGAGTACCAAGCTGGCAGGGACTCACCTACGACCTTGCGGGGTGCTATTGCTCGCTGGAAGAGAAAGGATGAGGCTGATCTGGAGATTTTTGAAGCAAGAGAGCAAGAGCAAGGAAGGGGATCTGAAGCAAGGCGAATGAGAGCAATGAAGGTAAGCCTAACCCAGGCCAACCTTTTGTCAGTCGGGCAGTTGCCGAGGCAGCATGGGGAAGCGGAGACGCCCACGTCCAATCAACCGCCACGCCGCGACCAAGGCCGCAGGCTGTTGGGGCCCGCGGTGCTCTACACTTGCCCTTTGGCTTTGCTGCTAAGCCAAGTCCGAGCGTGCCTTAGGCCCGGGGGCTACTGTCAGCGTTCTGGGAACGGGGGTCCCCAGACTTGCCTGCCTGCGGCCTGTGGCATGGCTCAAGCAGTGGCCTAGTATGACCCATCTTCATCAACCCAAGTTCAAGATCCTCGCGAGGGGCCAAGCCTCGCGGGGCAGATGACACAAGGCTTCCTCAGGGGTGGCCTAATCACGCAGGCTCGCAAGGAGGCAGAGAGATCAAGGCCAGGAGTACCTCGTGAGGTGCTCATGACGCAAGCCATGACGATCAAGACTAGGCGGGCGCCAGGCGGGTGCTAGCCTATGCAGTGTCCTCGTTTCCTCTTTGGTGCAAAGGGGGCAAGCGCAGGCGCGGAGTACCAAGGCATCAAGCAAAGGTTTCCATATCGACGCAATGAGACCAAGACCAGCAGAGCGACAGGACGGATATCATCATGGAGCCCAAGACGGCATCATCACCAGTGCCTTTGGCAGTCGAAGACCACCTTTAGTCAGGATAGCTTGTACTAGCTATCCCCCTTCAAAATGGCCGTTGTTGGCTCCCTTCCCGCTCAATATTTGGGAAGAGGACCAGGGCCTCTATATATAGAGATAGCCACCACAGTAGAAGGTATCTGGATCTCACCTACATCCAACAGAGACGTAGCAATTCCTCTCCAAGCACACCACCATAAGAACACCCATCGCGAGGCTGTTCTTCCTTTGTACTGTTCATCATCAGCCCAGAGGCAATCCACCACACCACACACTGGATTAGGGTATTACACCACAACGGTGGCCCGGACCAGTATAAACCTCGTGTCCCTTGTGTTGTTCATCGTGCTAGCTTAGATTCGCGGCGAGGTTTTGGGGCGTGGATCAGTAGGGAGAAGATCTTCGTGCGCACCCCAGAGTTCGAACCTTAAGGGTTTTGCCAGAACCCGATATCCGACAGTATCATATACAACTTTTCTTTAATAAATCCATTAAGGAATGCAGTTTTGATATCCATTTATCAGATTTCATAAAATGTGGCAATTGCTAACATGATTCAGATAGACTTTAAGCGTTGATACGAGTGAGAAAATCTCATCGTAGTCAACATCTTAAACTTGTCAAAAACCCTTTTTGACAAGGTCGAGCTTTGTAGATAGTAACACTACTATCATTGTCCGTCTTCCTCTTGAAGATCCATTTATTCTCAATGGCTTGCCGATCAATCGGGCAAGTCCACTAAAGTCCACACTTTGTTCTCATACATGGATTCTATCTCAGATTTCATGGCCTCAAGCCATCTGTCGGAATCTGGGCTCATCATTGCTTCCTCATAGTTCATATGTTTATCATGGTCTAGTAACATGACTTCCAGAACAGGATTACCGTACCACTCTGGTGTGGATTGTACTCTGGTTGGCCTACGAGGTTTGGTAGTAACTTGATCTGAAGTTTCATGATCATCATCATTAACTTCCTCACTAATTGGTGTAGGAATCACTAGAACTGATTTCTGTCATGACCTACTTTCCAATTCGGGAGAAGGTACAGTAACCTCATCAAGTTCTACTTTTCCTCCCACTCACTTCTTTCGAGAGAAACTCCTTCTCTAGAAAGGATCCATTCTTAGCAACAAAGATCTTGCCTTCAGATCTATGATAGAAGGTGTACCCAACAGTTTCTTTTGGGTATCCTATGAAGACACATTTCTTTGATTTGGGTTCGAGCTTATCAGGTTGAAGCTTTTTCACATAAGCATCGCAGCCCCAAATTCTAAGAAACGACAACTTGGGGTTCTTGCCAAACCACAGCTCATATGGTGTCGTCTCAATGGATTTAGATGGTGCCCTATTTAACGTGAATGCAGATGTCTCTAATGCATAACCCCAAAACGATAGTGATAAATCGGTAAGAGACATCATAGATTGCACCATATCTAATAAAGTACGGTTATGATGTTCGGACACACCATTACACTATGGTGTTCCAGGTGGTGTGAGTTGTGAAACTATTTCACATTGTTCGCACATGAGGCATCATAGAACGGAGTTTTAGTCATCTTGCACATGAGGCATCATAGAACGGCATTTTAGTCATCTTGCACACGAGGCATGGTTCGCAAGCATCAAGTGATTCCAAAAGCCGATCAGCATGGAGTTTCTTCATGTGCTTTACACCAATATGACCTAAACGATAGTGCCACAAATATGTTGCACTATCATTATCAACTTTGCATCTTTTGACATAAATATTATGAATATGTGTATTACTACGATCGAGATTCAATAAAACATTCACCTTGGGTGTATGACCACAGAAGGTTTTATTCATGTAAACAGAATAACAATTATTCTTTGACTTAAATGAATAATGTGTTGCAATAAACATGATCCAATCATATTATGCTCAACGCAAACACCAAATAACATTTATTTTAGGTTCACCACTAATCCCGAAGGTAAAGGGAGTGTGCGATGGTGATCTTATCAACCTTGGAATCATTTCCAACACACATCGCCACCTTGCTCAACTAGTCTTTGTTCATTTTGTAACTCCTATTTCGAGTTACTAATCATAGCAACTGAACCCATATAAAATACCCAGGGGCTATTATGAACACTAGTAAAGTACACATAAATAACATGTATATCATATATACTTTTGTTCACTTTGCCATCCTTCTTATCCGCCAAGTATTTGGGGCAGTTTCGCTTCCAGTGACCATTTCCTTCGCAGTAGAAGCACTCAGTTTCAGCCTTGGGTCTAGCTTTGGGCTTCTTCATGGGAGTGGCAACTTGCTTGCTATTCTTCTTGAAGTGCCCTTTCTTTCCCTTGCCCTTTTACTTGAAACTAGTGGTCTTGTCAACCATAAACATTTGATGCTTTTCTTGATTTCTACCTTCGTCGATTTCAGCAACACGAAGAGCTCGGGAATCGTTTTCATCATCCCTTGCATATTATAGTTCATCACAAAGTTCCAGTAACTTGGTGATAGTGGCTAGAGAATTTTGTCAATCACTATTTTATCTGGAAGATTAACTCCCACTTGAGCTATTCTCCTCCATCTTGTAGGCAAAGTACTTGTTAGAGGTCTCATACCTCTCGACTCGGGCATGAGTCTGAAATACCAATTTTAGCTCTTGGAACATCTTATATGCTCCATGGCATTCAAAATGTTTTTGAAGTCCCGGTTCTAAGCCGTAAAGCATGGCGCACTAAACTATCAAGTAGTTATCATACCGAGCTTGCCAAACGATCATAATGTCTACATCTGCTCCTGCAATAGGTCCATCACCTAGCGGTGCATCAAAGACATAATTCTTCTGTGCAGCAATGAGGATAATCCTCAGATCACGGACCTAGTCCGCATCATTGCTAATATCATATTTCAACATAGTTTTTCTCTAGGAACATATCTAAAATAAACAGGGAGCTACATCGCGAGCTATTGATCTACAACATAGTTATGCAAATACTACCAGGACTAAGTTCATGATAAATTAAAGTTCAATTAATCATATTACTTAAAAACTCCCACTTAGATAGACATCCCTCTAATCATCTAAGTGATCACGTGATCCATATCTACTAAACCATGTCCGATCATCACGTGGGATGGAGTAGTTTTCAATGGTGAACATCACTATGTTGATCATATCTACTATATGATTCATGCTCGACCTTTCGGTCTCAGTGTTTCGAGGCCATATCTGCATATGCTAGGCTCGTCAAGTTTAACCCGAGTATTCTACGTGTGCAAAACTGGCTTGCACCTGTTATATGTGAACGTAGAGCTTATCACACCCGATCATCTTGTGGTGTCTCGGCACGACGAACTGTAGCAACGATGCATACTCAGGGAGAACACTTATACCTTGAAATTTAGTGAGAGATCATCTTATAATGCTACCGCCGTACTAAGCAAAATAAGATGCATAAATGATAAACATCACATGCAATCAAATAAGTGATATGATATGGCCATCATCATCTTGTGCCTTTGATCTCCATCTCCAAAGCACTGTCATGATCACCATTGTCACTGCCTTGACACCTTGATCTCCATCGAAGCATCATTGTCATCTCGCCAACTATTGCTTCTACGACTATCGCTACCGCTTAGTGATAAAGTAAAGCAATTACATGGCGATTGCATTTCATACAATAAAGCGACAACCATATGGCTCCTACCAATTGCCGATAACTGTTACAAAACATGATCATCTCATACAACAATTTATATATCATCACGTCTTGACCATATCACATCACAGCAAGCCCTGCAAAAACAGGTTAGATGTCCTCTACTTTGTTGTTGCAAGTTTTACGTGGCTGCTATGGGCTTAGCAAGAACCGTTCTTACCTACGCATCAAAACCACAACATTTTTTGCCAAGTGTATTGTTTTAACCTTCAACAAGCACCGGGCGTAGTGACAGTCGATTCAACTAAAGTTGGAGAAACAGACACCCACTTGCCACCTGTGTACGAAGCACGGCGATAGAACCAGTCTCATGAACGCGGTCATGTAATGTCGGTATGGGCTGATTCATCCAGCAATACCGCCGAATCAAAGTATGACATGCTGGTAAGCAGTATGACTATTATCGCCCACAACTCTTTTTGTTCTACTCGTGCATATAACATCTACGCATAGACCTGGCTCGGATGCCACTGTTGGGGAATGTAGTATTTCAAAAAATTTGCCTACGATCATGCAAGATCTATCTAGGATAGGCATAGCAACGAGTGGGGAGAGTGTGTCTACGTACCCTTGTAGACCGAAAGTGGAAGCATTTAGTAATGCGGTTGATGTAGTCGAACGTCTTCGTGATCCAACCGATCAAGTACTGAACGCACGACACCTCCGTGATTTGCACACGTTCAGCTCGATGACGTCCCTCATACTCTTGATCCAGCTAAGGCCGAGGGAGAGTTTTGTCAGCATGATGGCGAGGTGACGTTGATGATGAAGTTACCGGCACGGGACTTCGCCTAAGCACTACGATGATATGACCAAGGTGTGTAACTGTGGAGGAGGGCACCGCACACGGCTAAAAGATCAACTTGTGTGTCTTGGGGTGCCCCCTTAGCCATGTATATAAAGGAGGGAGGAGGTGGAGGCCGACCTAGGAGGGGCGCGCCTATAGGGGGAGTCCAACTAGGATTCCTGATCCTAGTTGGAGTCCCCTTTCTTTTCTAAGAGGGGAGAGAGGGAAGGAGTAGGAGAAGGAGAAGGAAAGAGAGGCCCCCCCCTCCCTAGTCCAATTTGGACTTGCCATGGGGGGGGGGAGGCCACCCTTGAGGCCCTTCTCTCCTTTCCCGTATGGCCCATTAAGGCCCACTACTTCCTCCGGTGAATTCCTGTAACTCTCCGGTACTCCAAAAAATACCCGAATCACTCGGAACCTTTCCCATGGCCGAATATAGCCTTCCAATATATCGATCTTTACGTCTCGACCATTTTGAGACTCCTCGTCATGTCCGTGATCTCGTCCGGGACTCCTAACAACCTTTGGTACATCAAATCACATAACTCATAATATAAATCGTCATCGAACGTTAAGCGTGCGGACCCTACGGGTTCGAGTACTATGTAGACATGACCGAGACACATCTCCGGTAAATAACCAATAGCGGAACCTGGATGCTCATATTGACTCCTACATATTCTACGAAGATCTTTATAGGTCGAACGGCATAACAACATACATTATTCCCTTTGTCATCGGTATGTTACTTGCCCGAGATTTGATCGCCGGTATCATCATACCTAGTTCAATCTCGTTATCGGCAAGTCTATTTACTCGTTCCGTAATGCATCATCTCGCAATTAACTCATTACTCACATTGCTTGCAAGGCTTATAGTGATGTGCATTACCGAGAGGGCCCAGAGATACCTCTCCGACACACGGAGTGACAAATCCTAATCTCGATCTATGCCAACCCAACAAACACCTTCGGATACACCTATAGAGTATCTTTATAATCACCCAGTTATGTTATGATGTTTGATAGCACACAAGGTGTTCCTCTGGTATTCGGGAGTTGCATAATCTCATAGTCAGAGGAACATGTATAAGTCATGAAGAAAGCAATAGCAATAAAACTGAACAATCATAATACTAAGCTAATGGATGGGTCTTGTACATCACATCATTCTCTAATGATGTGATCCCATTCATCAAATGACAACACATGTCTATGGTTAGGAAACATAACCATCTTTGATTAACGATCTAGTCAAGTAGAGGCATACTAGGGACATTCTGTTTTGTCTATGTATTCACACATGTACTAAGTTTCCGGTTAATACAATTCTAGCATGAATAATAAACATTTATCATGATATAAGGAAATATAAATAATAACTTTATTATTGCCTCTAGGGCATATTTCCTTCACCAGCAGCTCTGGAAAACTCTCGCCGAGCAGTATTTCCAGATATTTGTGGTTCAGGAATTGTATTGGGTGCCGATGGCAAGTCTGAATTTCTCGGGCCCGCCTGCCATCTGGCTGCAGTCGTTGCAACACAAAATCGTCGGTCTTGCGTGGGAATCGTTCACAGCTCTGCTGTGTACTCGATTCGAGCGTGATAAGCACCAACTCCTCATCCGTCTGTTTTACGCTATCCGTCAGACAGATTCAGTTGCAGATTTCATGGAATGTTTGAAACTCTGATGAATCATATAATCTCTTACTCTGAACTGACACATCCTTATTTCTTTCTTACACGATTAATCGAGGGACCTGCAGACGGATATTTGTGCAGTGGTGCTCATTCAGAGACCTCCCGATCTCGATATGACGTGTTCTCTTGCCTTGCTCTAAGAGGAAGTGGCTGATGGGGAGAACACCTTGTGCACTGGGTACAGCTGCTTGCTGGTGCCACTTTCATGGTAACCAATACACCGAGTCTACCTGCGAGTTCTGCAAAACTGTCCACACCAACATCCAAAGCAGAAGATAACCGAGGTACAGAAGCAACGAGTGTTGGGGAACATAGTAATTTCAAAAAAAAAATCCTACGCACACGCAAGATCATGGTGATGCATAGCAACGAGAGGGGAGAGTGTTGTCCACGTACCCTCGTAGACTGAAAGCGGAAGCATTATGACAACGCGGTTGATGTAGTCATACGTCTTCGGAATCAACCGATCCTAGTACCGTACGTACGGCACCTTCGCGATCTGCACACGTTTAGCTCGGTGACGTCCCATGAACTCATGATCCAGTAGAGCTTCAAGGGAGAGTTCCGTCAGCACGACGACGTGATGAAGGTGATGATGAAACTACCGATGCAGGGCTTCGCCTAAGCACCGCTATGATATGACCAAGGTGGATTATGGTGGAGGGGGGCACTGCACACGGCTAAAAGATCAATGGTCAACTTATGTGTCTATGGGGTGCCCCCTCCCCATATATAAAGGAGTCGAGGAGGGGGGGGGGAGGCCGGCCTCCTAGGCATGCCTCAAGGGTTGTCCTACTCCCACCGGGAGTAGGATTCCACCCCTTCCAAGAGTAGGAATAGGAGGGAAGGAAGGAGGAGAGAGGGGGAAGGAAAAAGGGGGGCGCCGCCCCCCTTCCTTGTCCAATTCGGACTAGAGGGGGAGGGGGCGCGCGGCCTGCCCTGGCCGCCCCTTTATCTCTCCACCAAGGCCCATCAGGCCCATTACACTCCTCGGGGGGGTTCCGCTAACCCCCCGGTACTCCGGTATTCGTTCGAACTCACTCAGAACCTTTCCGAAGTCCAAACATAGTCATCCAATATATCAATCTTTATTTCTCGACCATTTCGAGACTCCCTGTCATGTCCGTGATCATATCCGGGACTCTGAACTACCTTTAGTACATCAAAACACATAAACTCATATTATCGATCGTCACCGAATGTTAAGCGTGCGGACCCTATGGGTTCGAGAACTATGAAGACATGACCGAGACACGTCTCCGGTCGATAACCAATAGCAAAACCTGGATGCTCATATTGGTTCCTACATATTCTACGAAGATCTTTATCGGTCAAACGCATAACAGCATACGTTGTTACCTTTGTCATCGGTATGTTACTTGCCCGAGATTCGATCATTGGTATCTCAATACCTAGTTAAATATCATCACCGGCAAGTCTCTTTACTCGTTCCGTAATGCATCATCCCGCGACTAACTCATTACTTACATTGCTTGCAAGGATTATAGTGATGTGCATTACCGAGAGGGCCCAGAGATACCTCTCCGACAATCGGAGTGACAAATCCTAATCTCGATCTATGCCAACTCAACAAGTACCATCGGAGACACCTGTAGAGCACCTTTATAATCACCCAGTTATGTTGTGACGTTTGGTAGCACACAAAGTGTTCCTCCGGTATTCGGGAGTTGCATAATCTCATTGTCATAGGAACATGTATAAGGCATGAAGAAAGCAGTAGCAATATACTAAACGATCAAATGCTAAGCTAACGGAATGGGTCAAGTCAATCACATCATTCTCTAATGATGTGATCTTGTTAATCAAATGACAACTCATGTCTATGGTTAGGAAACTTAACCATCTTTGATTCAACGAGCTATCAAGTAGAGGCATACTTGTGACACTCTATTTGTCTATGTATTCACACATGTACTAAGTTTCCGGTTAATACAATTCTAGAATGAATAATAAACATTTATCATGATATAAGGAAATATAAATAACAACTTTATTATTGCCTCTAGGGCATATTTCCTTCAGTCTCCCACTTGCACTAGAGTTAATAATCTAGATTACACAGTAATGATTCTAACACACATGGAGTCTTGGTGTTGATCATGTTTTGCTCATGAGAGAGGCTTAGTCAACGGGTCTGCAACATTTAGATCCGTATGTATCTTGCAAATCTCTATATCTCCTTCCTTGACTTGATCGCGGATGGAATTGAAGCGTCTCTTGATGTGCTTGGTTCTCTTGTGAAATCTGGATTCCTTTGCCAAGGCAATTGCATCAGTATTGTCACAAAAGATTTTCATTGGACCTAATGCACTAGGTATGACACCTAGATCGGATATGAACTCCTTCATCCAGACTCCTTCATTTTCTGCTTCCGAAGCAGCTATGTACTCCGCTTCGCACGTAGATCCCGCCATGACGCTTTGCTTAGAATTGCACCAACTGACAGCTCCACCGTTCAATATAAACACGTATCCGATTTGTGACTTAGAGTCATCCGGGTCAGTGTCAAAGCTTGCATCGACGTAACCATTTACGATGAGCTCTTTGTCACCTCCATAAACGAGAAACACATCCTTAGTCCTTTTCAGGTATTTCAGGATGTTCTTGACCGCTGTGCAGTGATCCACTCCTGGATTACTTTGGTACCTCCGTGCTAAACTAATAGCAAGGCACACATCAGGTCTGGTACACATCATTGCATACATGATAGAGCCTATGGCTGAAGCATAGGGAACACCTTTCATTTTCTCTCTATCTTCTGCAGTGGTCGGGCATTGAGTCTGACTCAACTTCACACCTTGTAACACAGCCAAGAACCCTTTCTTTGCTTGATCCATTTTGAACTTCTTCAAAACTTCATCAAGGTATGTGCTTTGTGAAAGTCCAATTAAGCGTCTTGATCTATCTCTATGGATCTTGATGCCCAATATACAAGCAGCTTCACCGAGGTCTTTCATTGAAAAACTCTAATTCAAGTATCATTTTATGCTATCCAGAAATTCTATATCATTTCCAATCAACAATATGTCATCCACATATAATATTAGAAATGCTACAGAGCTCCCACTCACTTTCTTGTAAATACAGGCTTCTCCAAAAGTCTATATAAAACCATATGCTTTGATCACACTATCAAAATGTTTATTCCAACTCCGAGATGCTTGCACCAGTCCATAGATGGATCGCTGGAGCTTGCACAATTTGTTAGTATCCTTTGGATCGATAAAACCTTCAGGTTGCAGCATATACAACTCTTCTTCCAGAAATCCATTCAGGAATGCAGTCTTTACATCCATTTGCCAAATTTCATAATCATAAAATGCGGCAATTGCTAACATGATTCGGACGGGCTTAGGCATCGCTACGGGTGAGAAAGTCTCATCGTAGTCAACTCCTTGAACTTGTCAAAAACCTTTCGCAACAAGTCGAGCTTTGTAGACAGTAACATTACCGTCAGCGTTTGTCTTCTTCTTGAAGATCCATTTATTCTCGATGGCTTGCCGATCATTGGGCAAGTCAACCAAAGTCCACACTTTGTTCTCATACATGGATCCCATCTCTGATTTCATGGCCTCAAGCCATTTCTTGGAATATGGGCTCATCATCGCTTCCTCATAGTTCGTAGGTTCGTCATGGTCAAGTAACATGACCTCCAGAACAGGATTACCGTACCACTCTGGTGCGAATCTTACTCTGGTTAACCTATGAGGTTCGGTAGTAACTTGATCTGAAGTTACATGATCATCATCATTAGCTTCCTCACTAATTGGTGTAGGATTCACAGGAACAGATTTCTGTGATGAACTACTTTCCAATAAGGGAGCAGGTACAATTACCTCATCAAGTTCTACTTTCCTCCCACTCACTTCTTTCGAGAGAAACTCCTTCTCTAGAAAGGATCCATTCTTAGCAATGAATGTCTTGCCTTTGGATCTGTGATAGAAGGTGTACCCAACAGTCGCAACGAATGTCTTGCCTTCGGATTTGTGATAGAAGGTGTACCCAACAGTCTCCTTTGGGTATCCTATGAAGACACATTTCTATGATTTGGGTTCGAGCTTATTAGGCTGAAGCTTTTTCACATAAGCATCACAGCCCCAAACTTTAAGAAACGACAACTTTGGTTTCTTGCCAAACCACAGTTCATAAGGTGTCGTCTCAACGGATTTAGATGGTGCCTTATTTAATGTGAATGCAGCCGTCTCTAAAGCATAACCCCAAAATGATAGAGGTAAATCAGTAAGAGACATCATAGATCGCACCATATCTAGTAAAGTACGATTATGACGTTCAGATACACCATTACGCTGTGGTGTTCCGGGTGGCGTGAGTTGCGAAACTATTCTGCATTGTTTCAAATGAAGACCAAACTCGTAACTCAAATATTCTCCTCCATGATCAGATCACAGAAACTTTATTTTCTTGTTACGATGATTTTTCACTTCACTCTGAAATTCTTTGAACTTTTCAAATGTTTCAGACTTATGTTTCATCAAGTAGATATACCCATATCTGCTCAAATCATCTGTGAAGGTGAGAAAATAACGATACCCGCCGCGAGCCTCAACATTCATCGGACCACATACATCAGTATGTATGATTTCCAACAAATCTATTGCTCGCTCCTTTGTTCCGGAGAACGACATTTTAGTCATCTTGCCCATGAGGCATGGTTCGCAAGTACCAAGTGATTCATAATCTAGTGATTCCAAAAGTCAATCAGAATGGAGTTTCTTCATGCGCTTTACACCAATATGACCTAAACGGCAGTGCCACAAATAAGTTGCACTATCATTATCACCTCTGCATCTTTTGGCTTCAATATTATGAATATGTGTATCACTATTATCGAGATTCAATATAAATAGACCATTCTTTAAGGGTGCATGACCATCAAAGATATTACTCATATAAATAGAACAACCATTATTCTCCGATTTAAATGAATAACCGTCTCGCATCAAACAAGATCCAGATATAATGTTCATGCTCAACGCTGGCACCAAATAACAATTATTCATGTCTAAAACTAATTCCGAAGGTAGATGTAGAGGTAGCGTGCCGACACCGATCACATCAACTTTGGAACCATTTCCCATGCGCATCATGAAGGAAATATGCCCTAGAGGCAATAATAAAGTTATTATTTATTTCCTTATATCATGATAAATGTTTATTATTCATGCTAGAATTGTATTAACTAGAAACATAATACATGTGTGAATACATAGACAAACATAGTGTCACTAGTATGCCTCTACTTGACTAGCTTGTTGATCAAAGATGGTTGTGTTTCCTAGCCATAGACATGAGTTGTCATTTGATTAACGGGATCACATCATTAGAAGAATGATGTGATTGACTTGACCCATTCCGTTAGCTTAGCACTTGATCATTTAGTATGTTGCTATTGCTTTCTTCATGACTTATACATGTTCCTATGACTATGATATTATGCAACTCCCGTTTACCAGAGGAACACTTTGTGTGCTACCAAACGTCACAACGTAACTGGGTGATTATAAAGGAGCTCTACAAGTGTCTCCGAAGGTACATGTTGGGTTGGCATATTTCAAGATTAGGATTTGTCACTCCGATTGTCGGAGAGGTATCTCTGGGCCCTCTCGGTAATGCACATCACTATAAGCCTTGCAAGCAATGTGGCTAATGAGTTAGTTGCGGGATGATGCATTATGTAATGAGTAAAGAGACTTGCCGGTAACGAGATTGAACTAGGTATTGAGATACTGACGATCGAATCTCGGGCAAGTAACATACCGATGACAAAGGGAACAACGTATGTTGTTATGAAGTTTGACCGATAAAGATCTTCATAGAATATGTAGGAGCCAATATGAGCATCCAGGTTCCGCTATTGGTTATTGACCGGAAACGTGTCTCGGTCATGTCTACATAGTTCTCGAACCCATAGGGTCCGCACGCTTAAGGTTTCAATGACAGTTATATTATGAATTTATGAGTTTTGATGTACCGAAGGTTGTTCGGAGTCCTGGATGTGATCAAGGACATGGCCAGGAGTCTCGAAATGGTCTAGACATGAATATTGATATATTGGAAGCCTATATTTGGATGTCGGAGGTGTTCCGGGTGAAATCGGGATTTTACCGGAGTACCGGGGGTTACGGGAACCCCCCCGGGGGCTTAATGGGCCTACATGGGCCTTAGTGGAAATAGAGGGCAGCAAGGGGAGTGTGGGGCGCCCCCCCAAGGCCCAAACCGAATTGGTTTTTGGCAAGCCCCCTCCCCCTCTTTCCTTCTCCTCCTCTCCCTTTCCTCCCCCCTCTCCTACTCCTACTAGGAAATAGGAGGAGTCCTACTCCTAGTGGGAGTAGGACTCCCCCTTGGCGCGCCTCTCCCTGGCCGGCCGCCTCCTCCCCTTGCTCCTTTATATACGGGGTAGGGGGGCACCCCATAGACACAACAATTGATCTCTTGATCTCTTAGCCGTGTGCGGTGCCCCCCTCCACCAAAGTCCTCCTCGATAATATTGTAGCAGTGCTTAGGCGAAGCCTTGCGACGGTAGAACATCAAGATCGTCACCACGCCATCATGCTTACGGAACTCTCCCTCGACACTCGGCTGGATCGGAGTTCGAGGGACGTCATCGAGCTGAATGTGTGCTAGATCTCGGAGGTGCCGTAGTTTTGGTGCTTGATCGGTCGGGCCGTGAAGACGTACGACTACATCAACCACATTGTTCTAATGCTTCCGCTTTCGGTCTGTGAGGGTACGTGGACAACACTCTCCCCTCTTGTTGCTATGCATCACCATGATCTTGCGTGTGCATAGGAAATTTTTGAAATTACTACGTTCCCCAACAGTGACATCAGAGCTAGGTTTTATGCGTAGATGTTATATGCACGAGTAGAACACAAGTGAGTTGTGGGCGATACAAGTCATACTGCTTACCATCATGTCATACTTTGGTTCGGCGGTATTGTTAGATGAAGCGGCCCGAACCGATATTACGCGTACGCTTACGTGAGATGGTTCTACCGACGTGCTTTGCACACAGGTGGCTGACAGGTGTCAGTTTCTCCAACTTTAGTTGAACTGAGTGTGGCTACGCCAGGTCCTTGCAAAGGTTTAAACATCACTAACTTTACGAACTATCGTTGTGGTTTTTGACGCGTAGGTAAGAACGGTTCTTGCTCAGCCCGTAGCAGCCACGTAAAATTTGCAACAACAAAGTAGAGGATGTCTAACTTGTTTTTGCAGGGCATGTTGTGATGTGATATGGTCAAGACGTGATGCTATATTTTATTGTATGAGATGATCATGTTTTGTAACCAAGTTATCGGCAAGTGGCAGGAGCCATATGGTTGTCGCTTTATTGTATGAAATGCAAGCGCCCTGTAATTGCTTTACTTTATCACTAAGTGGTAGTGATAGTCATAGAAGCAATAGATGGCGTAACGACAACGATGCTACAATGGAGATCAAGGTGTCGCGCCTGTGACGATGGTGATCAGGACGGTGCTTCGGAGATGGAGATCACAAGCACAAGATGATGATGGCCATATCATATCACTTATATTAATTGCATGTGATGTTTATCCTTTATGCATCTTGTTTTGCTTTGATTGACTGTAGCATTATAAGATGATCTCTCACTAATTATCAAGAAGTGTTCTCCCTGAGTAGGCACCGTTGAGAAAGTTCTTTGTGCTGAGACACCACGTGATGATCGGGTGTGATAGGCTCTACGTTCAAATACAACGGTGCAAAACAGTTGCACACGCGGAATACTCAGGTTAAACTTGACGAGCCTAGCATATACATATATGGCCCCAGAACACGGAGACCGAAAGGTCGAGCGTGAATCATATACTAGATATGATCAACATAGTGATGTTCACCATTGAAAACTACTCCATCTCACGTGATGATCGGACATGGTTTAGTTGATTTGGATCACGTGATCACTTAGATGACTAGAGAGATGTCTGTCTAAGTGGGAGTTAAGTAATATGATTAATTAAACTTAAATTTATCATGAACTTAGTCCTGGTAGTATTTTGCAAATTTTGTTGTAGATCAATAGCTTGCGTTGTTGCTTTCATATGTTTATTTTGATATGTTCCTAAAGAAAATTGTGTTGAAAGATGTTAGTAGCAATGATGCAGATTGGATCTGTGATCTGAGGTTTATCCTCATTGCTGCACAGAAGAATTATGTCCTTGATGCACCGCTAGGTGTCAGACCTATTGCAAGAGCAGATGCAGACATTATGAACATTTGGCTAGCTCAATATGATGACTACTTGATAGTTTAGTGAACCATGCTTAACGGCTTAGAATCGGGACTTCAAAGACGTTTTGAACATCATGGACCATATGAGATGTTCTAGGAGTTGAAGTTAATATTTCAAGCAAATACCCGAGTTGAGAGATATGAAGTCTCCAACAAGTTCTATAGCTAAAAGATGAAGGAGAATCGCTCAACTAGTGAGCATGTGCTCAGATTGTCTGGGTACTACAATCGCTTGAATCAAGTGGGAGTTAATCTTCCAGATAAGATAGTGATTGACAGTGTTCTCTAGTCACCATCACCAAGTTACTAGAACTTCATGATGAACTATAGTATGCAAGGGATGGCGAAAATGATTCCCGAGTTCTTCGTGATGCTGAAATCAACGAAGGTAGAAATCAAGAAAGAGCATCAAGTGTTGATGATTGACAAGACCACTAGTTTCAAGAAAAGGGCAAAGGGAAAGAAAGGGAACTTCAAGTAGAATGACAAGCAAGTTGTCACTCCCACGAAGAAGCCCAAAGCTGGACCAAAGCCTGAAACTGAGTGCTTACACTGCAAAGGAAATGGTCACTGGAAGCGGAAATGCCCTGAATATTTGGTGGATAAAAAGGATGGCAAAGTGAACAAGGGTATATTTGATATACAGGTTCTTGATGTGTGCCTTACTAGTGTTTATAGTAGCCCCTGAGTATTTGATACTTGTTCGGTGGCTAAGATTAGTAACTCAAAACAGGAGTTACAGAATAAACAAAGACTAGTTGAAGGGGAAGTGACGATGAGTGTTGGAAGTAGTTCCATGATTGATATGATCATCATCACACACTCCCTATACTTTTGGGATTAGTGTTAAACCTAAATAAATGTTATTTGGCGTTTGCGTTGAGCATGAATATGATTTGATCATGTTTATTGTGATACGGTTATTCATTTAAAGTCAGAGAATAATTGTTATTCTGTTTACATGAATAAGACCTTCAATGGTCATACACCCAATAAAAATAGTTTGTTGGATCTCGATCGTAGTGATACACATATTCATAATATTGATGCCAAAAGATGCAAAGTTAATAATGATAGTGCAACTTATTTGTGGCACTAGCGTTTCGGTCATATCGGTGTAAAGCGCAAGAAGAAACTCCATAAAGATGGATTTTCGGAATCACTTGGTTATGAATCATTTGATGTTTGCGAACCGTGCCTTTTGGGCAAGATGACTAAAACTCTGTTCTCCGGAACAATGGAACGAGCTACTGACTTGTTGGAAATAATACATACTGATGTATGCAGACCAATGAGTATTAAGGCTCGTGGCGGGTATCGTTATTTTCTCACCTTCACAGATGATTTGAGCAGATATGGGTATATCTACTTGATGAACTATAAAGTCTGAAACATTTGAAAAGTTCAAAGAATTTCATAGTGAAGTGGAGAATCATCGTAACAAGAAAATAAAGTTTCTACGATCTGATCGTGGAGAAAGAATATTTGAGTTACGAGTTTGGCCTTCATTTAAAAACAATGTGGAATAGTTTCACAACTCACGCCACCTGGAACACCACAACGTTATGGTGTGTCCGAACGTCGTAACCACACTTTATTGGATATGGTGCGATCTATGACGTATCTTACATGTTTACCAATATCGTTTTGGGGTTATGCATTAGAGACAGCTGCATTCACTTTAAAAAGGGCACCATCAAAATCCGTTGAGACGACGCCTTATGAACTGTGGTTTGGCAAGAAACCAAAGTTGTTGTTTCTTAAAGTGTGGGGCCACAATGCTTATGTGGAAAAAAGTTTCAACCTGATAAGCTCGAACCCAAATCGGAGAAGTGCGTCTTCATAGAATACCCAAAGGAAACTGTTGGGTACACCTTCTGAGGGAGTCCCGGATTAGGGGGTGTCCGGATAGCCGGACTATGACCATTGGCCGGACTCCTAGACTATGAAGATACAAGATTGAAGACTTCGTCCCGTGTCCGGATGGGACTTCCCTTGGCGTGGAAGGAAAGCTTGGCGATACGGATATGTAGATCTCCTACCATTGTAACCGACTCTGTGTAACCCTAACCCTCTTTGGTGCCTATATAAACCAGAGGGTTTTAGTCCGTAGGACGGACAACAATCATACCATAGGCTAGCTTCTAGGGTTTAGCCTCTCTGATCTCGTGGTAGATCTACTCTTGTACTACCCATATCATCAATATTAATCAAGCAGGAGTAGGGTTTTACCTCCATCGAGAGGGCCCGAACCTGGGTAAACACATCGTGTCCCTTGTCTCCTGTTACCATCCACCTAGATGCACAGATCGGGACCCCCTACCCGAGATCCGCCGGTTTTGACACCGACATTGGTGCTTTCATTGAGAGTTCCTCTGTGTCGTCATCTTTAGGCCCGATGGCTCCTCCGATCATCAACAATGACACGGTCCAGGGTGAGACTTTTCTCCCCGGACAGATCTTCGTATTCGGCGGCTTTGCACTGCGGGCCAATTCGCTTGGCCATCTGGAGCAGATTGAAAGCTACGCCCCTGGCGATCAGGTCAGATTTGGAAGTTTGAACTACATGGCTGACGTCCACGGAGACTTGATCTTGGACGGGTTCGAGCCACATCCAAGCGCGCCGCACTGTCACAATGGGCATGATCTAGCTCTGCCGCCGAACAGTGCCCTGGAGGCCGCACCAGTGTTTGCTCCGACCCTTAGCTCGGAGCCGACTGCGCCGATCGAGGACGGGTGGCTGGACACCACCTCAGGGGCTGCTACCTCTATGGCGATTGAGCCAAACACCAACCCTATCCCTCGCGAAGCTCGTGACTCCAAGGTGCCGGACTCCTCTCCGGACTCCGAACCTTCCGCGCCCCTGCCAATCGAATCCGATTGGGCGCCGATCATGGAGTTCACCACCGCGGACATCTTTCAGCACTCGCCCTTTGGCGACATCCTGAATTCACTAAAGTCTCTCTCTTTATTAGGAGAGCCCTGGCCAGATTATGGTCAGCAAGGCTGGGATGTGGACGAAGAAGAAATTCAAAGCGCACCCACCACCCACTTCGTAGCCACTATCGAAAGTTTAAATGACGTGCTCGATTTCGACTCCGAAGACATCGATGGTATGGACGACGATGTAGGAGATAAGCATGAACCATCACCTATAAGGCACTAGACAGCCACCTCATCTCACTATGTATACATGGTGGACACACCTAAAGGAAGCGACGACGAGGAACAATGGGACGCCACGAGGGATCATTCCCCCGAAAAGCAGTCAAAACAGCGACGTAAGCGCCGCTCAAAATCCCGCCTCGACAACGACAGCAGCCATACAGACCCAACCATAGAGCAGGACGAACCGGTGGACGACGAACATGCCATCACGCAACCGTCCGAACAGGACAACCTGGATAAACAATCCGTCCCCGACGAAGATAACAGTCCGGACGATCTAACGCCGGACAAGTTGCTGGAGCAGAAGAACCTCCACAAAAGGCTCGTCGCCACTGCGCTTAGCCTGAAAAAGCAGAAGCGGAAGCTCAAAACAGCGGAAGATGCGCTCAGAATCAGATGGAGCAAAGTACTCAACACCGCACACAAATATGGCGATAGTCGCCGAACAAAGAGCTACCCGAAGCGAAAACTACTGCCCGAATTTGATGAGGAGGCCGTAGAGCCCCCACAATCAAAAAACAAGGAGACCACCCGGTCGGATAGACGACCCCATGACAAACATAGAGCGGCAAACGGCGCCGCACACAAGCCGGCACGCGATCCGCACGCGGATTCACATAAAAAAGATGGCCCAGTTAGATCTATCTACGGGCCAAGAAAGCAAGCTCTAGTAAGCAATGCAACACATCAAGTATCCGAATGCTACGGTACAGCTAAATATAGAGGTGCCGCACACCCCCTATGTTTCACCGATGAGGTTCTGGATTACGAATTCCCTGCAGGATTCAAGCCCGTAAACATAGAGGCATACGACGGAACAACAGACCCCGGAGTCTAGATTGAGGATTACATCCTCCACATACACATGGCTAGAGGAGATGACCTCCACGCCATAAAATACCTACCCCTCAAGCTCAAAGGGCCAGCCCGGCATTGGCTCAAAAGCCTCCCCGAAAACACCATTGGAAGTTGGGAAGAGCTCGAGGATGCTTTTCGGGCAAATTTTCAAGGGACCTATGTCCAACCTCCGGATGCAGACGATTTAAGTCGATAACTCAACAACCCGGAGAGTCAGCCCGAAAATTCTGGAACAGATTCCTTACTAAAAAGAACCAAATAGTCGACTGTCCGGACGCCAAAGCCTTAGCAGCTTTCAAACACAACGTCCGAGACGAATGGCTCGTCAGACACCTCGGCCAAGAAAAGCCAAGAACAATGGCCGCATTAACAAGCCTCATGACCCGCTTTTGCGTGGGAGAGGATAGCTGGCTGGCAAGATGCAGTACCAGCGACCCAAGTACATCCGAAGTCAAGGATGGAAACGGAAAACCGCGACGCAGTAAGGACCAGCGCCGGACCAAGGGAAACAACCCGAAGAGCACGACAGTCAACGCCGGATTCAAAAGCTCTTGGCAGAATCATAAAAAACTGCCCCTTAAGGATAACAGGGACAAGCTATCTAACTTAAACAAAATCTTGGACAAGATATGCCAAATCCACAGTGCTCCCGGGAAGCCTGCAAACCATACCCACAGAGATTGTTGGGTCTTCAAGCAGTCTGGCAAACTCAACGCCGAACACAAGGGGCTCGACACACCAAGCGAGGATGATGACGAACCCCACAAGCAGAGCACCGGAAAACAAAAGAATTTCCCACAAGAAGTCAAAACAGTAAACTCACTTCACGTGACAAAAGGGAAAAATAGAGCGGTGCCCATAGAGGTACGCGCCATACGGCCTATCCCAGAGGAGTCTCGCAACTAGTTGTTAAAACCAATCACCTTCGACCATCAGGATTACTCTAGAAGTATCCGGAGTGCAGGATGGACTGCCTTGATATTAGATCCGATAATTGACGGACTCCAATTTACACAAGTCCTAATGGACGGCGGCAGTGATCTAAACCTGCTATACCAGGACACAATCCGCAAAATGGGGATAGACCCAACCAAAATTCGCCATAGCAACACTTCCTTTCAAGGGGTAATGCCAGGCCCATATGCCCATTGTACAGGCTCTCTACTGCTAGAAGTTGTGATCGACTCACCCGACAACTTCCGCCGCGAAAAGTTAACCTTCCACCTCGCCCCATTTACAAGTAGCTACCAAGCACTACTGGGACGCGAAGCTTTCGCCCGCTTTAACGCAATACCGCATTATGCATCCCTTACACTTAAAATGCCCGGTCCGCGAGGCATCATCTCCTTAAAGGGAAATATCGAGTGTTCCTCGAGCGCGGAAGATTGTGTGACTACCTTGACAGCCACACACTAAACCAGCTTCACTAATCAAAGCACCTAAATAGGTTGTTCAGACCCCGGACACGGTTAGACGAGTCCGGCGTAAACATACAAGGGCTTACTAGCCGCATACCCCCGCACAAGGGGCTCCGCACATGTACAACAAGAGACAATAAAGCTCAATTTTATTCATTCTTTGAATTGTACTTTGTTTATTTAATATAACGTACATTTTCGCACGATCTTTTTCAACTAAGTTCCTCTCTTTTATAGATGAACACCGTGCTACACCCGTCCAGGATACGGCACAACGGAGACACAGGCGCAGACGTGCAGTAGGGACCCGTGACAAGGATTCTTTTCAGATTAAGACCCTGCGTAAACCTTTTTTACTGTCTCTTGTTGATACACATCCCCTGGTTTCTTGCTATAACCAAGGAGGAGGCTGATGTTTTGGCATGGGCCATGTCAGAATTTTGCGCGTACCTGGACACCAGGGGCTTATTACCAAGGGCGTTGTTCGGCCCGTTTTCATAAAGACCGAATACCTTAGGGAGTGTTCGGCGTCTCGAGTTAGGCCTTATATGCATCAGCTCCGAATCATGTCTTTGGTCAAATGTTGGGTTTGCCCGGCTCCTGTGTTTTGCTGCCTTATGTTCCGCTCTATCGGCTAAGGCGGCACCAGGAGAACTGCTGCGATTGTGCCCCGGTTCGGCCAGGCGAGCACCTCAGTAGAGAAAGCCGAAAACTGTGTGTCATGATATAGTGTGAGACTGGTCAACCACTCGATGACCCGCCGGAATCTATAGGATTCCTCCGCATTGACGAAGGACCGTTTCCCGGTCAGGCACATACACGCCCCAAATTCGGGTGAGCGCAGTGCCCCTAGGGGCTATATCGTAGCCCCATTGTCAAACTCCTATGGCTAAGTGAAAGTGATAAAGCATTATAGTCCGGTTGCCTAGTTTGCTGCGCTACCACCTCCTTTATAGGACCAAGACGTTGGATCAAGTGTGAAAATGCGCCTTTTTGCAAACACCCCCGCATTATATGCGTGGGGGCTGAAGCCGAAGACTACCATCTTTCAGGTTATATATACATATACATTAGCGGCCGCACAGGAGGTATTTTAATTCTTGAAAGGCACAAGTATAAAAAGCTCTTATATTCCATCGATACATTGTTTCACAAATAATGCATGTTATTCGAACATAATATCCTTCGAGCACTGCGTCTCTATTAAATGAGCGCCCTGCAGAACTTCCTGAAAATAGTGCTCGACAGGTACTCGGCTTCCGTCCGAATCTTGGGATGCAACATCGGTGGCCTTCATCTCTGCCCAGTATGTCTTGACACGGAAAAGAGCCACCCGCGCACCCTCTATGCATGCCGACCTCCTCATTGCATTGATATGCGGCACCACACCAAGGAACTGCTGCACCAAGCCAAAATAACTCTTCGGCTCGGGCCTTTTCGGCACAAAAGACTCACGACATCCTTCATGGCAAGTCCGGATAACCTATTCAGCTCCTCCCATTCGGCCAAGCAATCGCTTAATGGAAGTGGGCGCTCTGGATTATGGAACTGCGACCAAAAAACCTTTTCCATTTTGTGATCCTTTTGATCTCGAAAGTGTTCGGCCGCGTCCGCGGCACTTGCCGCCTGGTCCAGATAAGCATCCTACACACTCCACAGCCGGTCCAACTGAGCATATTTAGGATCCACGAATTTCCTCCACAGCATAAAGGGCTTTCCAGCCGCGATATCTCTGGCCTGACGCAGCTCCTCCTTCATAGCTCTCATCGCAGAGCGAGCATCCTTGGCCTCGGTAGTGGCCTTCTTCAAGTCCTCTTGCACCACTCGATCTTCTTTTTCAAGAAGCTTGCAACGGTCGGCAGCATTCTTTAACTTCACGGCCATCTCGGCCATTTCCTTCTTGCTTTGGCAGTGAGCAGCCTGTTCGGCTTTTAGCTCTTTGGCCGCCTTTAAGGCAGCCACATCACTCTTTCTGGCATGCTCCTTGGCTCGAGCGAGCTCCGCCCGATGGTTCTCCATGGTAGCGGCACCATCTTCATCAAGCATACATGTTGTAAGGCACGGGCATCAAGCTCCTTTACCAGGTGTTCGCGGAGAAATTACACACCTTGTGACTGGTCAAGTCGCTTATTAACAAGCGCGATGTCGGCATCAGCCACGTCAAGTTGCCGCTTTAGTTCGGCAAATTCATCAGTCCGGCTAGCCACCGGACCCTTTGCCACCTACATTGGAAGGGCGACACATTATACCTGGGATTATGATCCTCGGCGCGCTGTCATTTTTGACAACACACCGAGCCTCAGGGGCTACTATCTACACTGGGCGCATTTTATATGCGGAACTGTCAGAGGGTACATCATTTTGTGTACCTCAAATCCTGTTAGTAAACTTCTGACGGCTTCCTGCAATCCGCTCTCAGCGGATGAAATCCTTTCAATCACCATACCCATTAACGCACGGTGATCTTCTGAGATAGACACTCGCCCGAGCAGATCCCTCAACTCCTCCGACTGTACACCAGGTGGTGCCGGACTCGTCCGATGGCCTTTTTCGAAGGCCAGACATGGAGGGCTTTGAGGGGACATACGACTGCCTTCCGGCCCCGCCGGACTCGGAGAAACCCTCCGCGACGACACCTCAGGGTCGCTCGCCTCGCAAGACGGTATGGCAGGGGGAGGCGTTTTGCTCTCTATCATCTCCGGACGAAGATCCCCCGAAGATGAGCTCTGTTGAGAAGGGCTGAGATCTGAACTACAAGGTAAAATTTCGGTCATCTTCATCAGAAATAGGGCAGGGATATCCTTTATTTTAAAATAAACTCCCCTTTTTACTTACGGCTCGGTAGAGGGCTCATCCCCTTGGGGGCATAATGCGGCCGAGGCATCTCTCGGCGCAGGACCCTCTGGCGAAGATTTCTTCCCCCGCTTTGAGACCATGGTCTCCGGGTCTTCAGAGGCGGTCCTCTTCTTCCCTTGGATGGAGGGATTCTCGATCCCTCCTCTCCTGACAGCCTCCTTCGCGGAGGCGGTAGCTTCCTTGTTCCCCCCTTCACCCTCTTCCGAAGGCGCAACCTCTAGCATCATGGTTAACACGGGATCCGACGTGGTCTCAGGGAGGGGGGTCGGACACCTGATTAACTTTGCTTTCGCTATCCACTCCTGTTCAAGGAACAACTCTTTTAAAGGGCAAGTTCGTAATAAATACGGGATAGTGTGTTCGGATACAAGGCTACTTACTTGAGTATCCGGGCGATGGCAGCTTAGACCTGCGTCCTCGGTCAAGTCTGGTCACATCGCTTGTGATCCGAAGAGAAGCTTGTACATCTCCACGGGCGTCACGCCCATAAAATGTTGGAGACCTCGTGGTCCCTCCGGGTTAAATTCCCACAGGCGGAGGAGGCGATGTTTGCAGGGCAGGATGCGATGAATCAGCATGACCTGCGCTACTACGACCAGAGTGATCTCTCTCTCTCTCTAGGAGGTCTCGAATGCGGCCCTGCAACAAGGGCACGTCCTTGGACGGCCCCCAGTCAAGTCCTTTTTGACCCATGACGCCAGCCGCGGTGGAGGACCCGAGCGAAAGGCAGGTGGCGCCACCCATTTGGTGCCCCTGGGAACTGTGATATAAAACCACTCTTGTTGCCATAGGCCGAGCTCCTCTTGAAAAGAGCCCTCGGGCCACGGAGCATCAACATTCTTGCTTATAACAGCCCCTCCGCACTCTGCCTGCTGCCCCTTAATCATCTTCGGCTCCACCTTGAAGGTCTTGAGCCACAATCCGAAGTGAGGGGTAATGTGGAGGAAGGCTTCGCATACGACAATGAACGATGAGATGTGGAGGATGGACTCCGGATCCAAGTCATGAAATTCCAACCCATAATAAAACATGAGCCCCCTCACGAAGGGGTCCGTCGGGAAGCCTAGCCCCCGAAGAAAGTGAGACGCGAACACCACGCTTTCGCCAGGCTTGGGAGTGGGAATAACCTACCCTTGGGTAGGCAGCCTATGCAAAAATTTCGCCGGTTATATACCTGGCATCTCTTAGATTTAGCACGTCTTCTTCCGTAACGGAGGAAGGCATCCACCGGCCTTGCAGGTCGGAGCCGGACATCATCGAAGGTCCGAAGCTCCTGAATCTGGAGCTTTGGGTGTTGGAACTCGAGGCGAGGGGCGGATTCGATTGAGATTTAAAGAAAGGAGTGGAGCCTTGGTCTCTTTATGAAGAGGTTGAATACCAAGAGCCTTCCCCGTGACCGTTCGGGACTCGCCTTCGATAGAGGAGACGTGCCAATGGGCATGATTGGGTTACCCACACCCATATTGATGAGAATCCCGGAATCAGGGGACACAATCTCTGCTTCAACAAGACGTGCCAAGGAAACCGCCTCGCTAAACACGCTAAGGTGGGACAATAAAAATGATTCGAATAAAGGCTTGGCCGCGGTGTGATGTCACGCCACGGAATACGTCAGCAGATTGAATTTGTGTAAATATTATTCTCTCTAAGGTGGTATGTGGAACTTATTTTGCAGAGCCGGACACTATCCTTGTGTTCAAAATCTTCTATGAAGTATTCGGAGGAGGAAGCCGCCTTGCAATGCCGAAGACAATATGCGCGCCGGACTCGTCGTCATTGAAGCCTGGTTCAGGGGCTACTGAGGGAGTCCCGGATTAGGGGGTGTCCGGATAGCCGGACTATGACCATTGGCCGGACTCCTGGACTATGAAGATACAAGATTGAAGACTTCGTCCCATGTCCGGATGGGACTTTCCTTGGCGTGGAAGGCAAGCTTGGCGATACGGATATGTAGATCTCCTACCATTGTAACCAACTCTGTGTAACCCTAACCCTCTTCGGTGCCTATATAAACCGGAGGGTTTTAGTCCATAGGACGGACAACAATCATACCATAGGCTAGCTTCTAGGGTTTAGCCTCTCTGATCTCGTGGTAGATCTACTCTTGTACTACCCATATCATCAATATTAATCAAGCAGGAGTAGGGTTTTACCTCCATCGAGAGGGCCCGAACCTGGGTAAAAACATCGTGTCCCTTGTCTCCTGTTACCATCCGCCTAGACGCACAGATCGGGACCCCCTACCCGAGATCCACCGGTTTTGACACCGACACCTTCTATCATAGATCCGAAGGCAAAATATTCGTTGCTAAGATGGATCCTTTCTAGAGAAGGAGTTTCTCTTGAAAGAAGTGAGTGGGAGGAAAGTAGAGCTTGATAAGGTAATTGTACCTTCTCCCGAATTGGAAAGTAGTTTATCACAGAAATCAGTTCTAGTTATTCCTACACCAATTAGTGAGGAAGCTAATGATGATGATCATGAAGCTTCAGATAAAGTTACTACTAAACTTTGTAGATCTTCCAGATTAAGATCCGCACCAGAGTGGTACGGTAATCCTATTTTGATGTCATGTTACTAGACCATGATGAACCTACGAACTTTGAGGAAGCGATGATGAGCCCAGATTCCGCGAAATGGCTTGAAGGCCATGAAATCTGAGATGGGATCCATATATGAGAACAAAGTGTGGACTATGGTGGACTTGCCCGATGACCGGCAAGCCATAGAAAATAAATGGATCTTCAAGAGGAAGACAAATGCGGATAGTAGTGTTACTATCTACAAAGCTCGACTTGTCGCAAAAATGTTTTCGACAAGTTCAAGGTGTTGAATACGATGAGATTTGCTCACTTGTATTGATGCTTAAGTCTGTCTGAATCATGTTAGCAATTGCCACATTTTATGAAATCTGGCAAATGGATGTCAAAACTGCATTTCTTAATGGATTTATTAAAGAAGAGTTGTATATGATGCAACCAGAAGGTTTTGTCAATTCTAAAGATGCTAACAAAATGTGCAAGCTCCAGCGATCCATCTATGGACTGGTGCAAGCATCTCAGAGTTGGAATACACGCTTTGATAAGTTGATCAAAGCATATAGTTTTATACAAACTTGCAATGAAGCCTGTATTTACAATAAAGTGAGTGGGAGCACTACCGCCTTTCTGATAAATATATGTAAGTAACATATTGTTGATCAGAAATGATGTAGAATTTTTCTAGAAAGCATAAAGGAGTATTTGAAAGGAGTTCTTTAAAAAGAAAGACCTTAGTAAAGCTACTTACATATTGAGCATCAAGATCTATTGAGATAGATCAAGATGCTTGATAAATTTTTCAATAAAGTACATACCTTGTCAAGTTTTTGAAGTAGTTCAAAATGGAACAGTCAAAGAAGGAGTTCTTGCCTGTGTTGCAAGGTGTGAAGTTGAGTAAGACTCAAAACCCGACCATGGAAGAAAATATAAAGTATGCTATGCTATGTACCAAACCTATTGTATACCTTGCTCTGTATTTGGAGAGGGAGTACAATAGTGATCTAGGAGTAGATCACTGGACATTGGTCAAGAATATCCTTAGTGAAGACTAAGGAAATATTTCTCGATTATGCAGGTGATAAAAGAGCCCGTCATAAAGAGTTACATTGGTGCAAGATTTTACACCAATTCAGATGACTCTAAGTCTCAATCTGGATACATATTGAAAGTGGGGGCCATTAGCTAGAGTAGCTCCATGCAGAGCATTGTGGACATAGAATATTTGCAAAATACATACAACTCTGAATGTGACAGACCCATTGACTAAACTTCTCTCACGAGCAAAACATGATCACAACTTAGTACTCTTTGGGTGTTAATCACGTAGCAATGTGAACTAGATTATTGACTCTAGTAAACCCTTTTGGGTGTTGGTCACATGATGATGTGAACTATGGGTGTTAATCATATACAGATATGAATATTGGTGTTAAATCACATGGCGATGTGAACTAGATTATTGACTATAGTGCAAGTGGGAGACTGAAGGAAATATGCCCTAGAGGCAATAATAAAGTTATTATTTATTTCCTTATATCATGATAAATGTTTATTATTCATGCTAGAATTGTATTAACCGTAAACATAATACATGTGTGAATACATAGACAAACATAGTGTCACTAGTATGCCTCTACTTGACTAGCTTGTTGATCAAAGATGGTTGTGTTTCCTAGCCATAGACATGAGTTGTCACTTGATTAACGGGATCACATCATTAGAAGAATGATGTGATTGACTTGACCCATTCCGTTAGCTTAGCACTTGATCGTTTAGTATGTTGCTATTGCTTTCTTCATGACCTATACATGTTCCTATGACTATGAGATTATGCAACTCCCGTTTACCGGAGGAACACTTTGTGTGCTACCAAACGTCACAACAAAACTGGGTGATTATAAAGGAGCTCTACAGGTGTCTCCGAAGGTACATGTTGGGTTGGCGTATTTCAAGATTAGGATTTGTCACTCCGATTGTCGGAGAGGTATCTCTGGGCCCTCTCGGTAATGCACATCACTATAAGCCTTGCAAGCAATGTGGCTAATGAGTTAGTTGCAGGATGATGCATTACGTAACGAGTAAAGAGACTTGCCGATAACGAGATTGAACTAGGTATTGAGATACCGACGATCGAATCTCGGGCAAGTAACATACCGATGAGAAAGGGAACAACGTATGTTGTTATGCGGTTTGACCGATAAAGATCTTCGTAGAATATGTAGGAGCCAAGATGAGCATCCTGGTTCCGCTATTGGTTCTTGACCGGAAACGTGTCTCGGTCATGTCTACATAGTTCTCGAACCCGTAGGGTCCGCACGCTTAAGGTTTCGATGACAGTTATATTATGAGTTTATGAGTTTTGATGTACCGAAGGTTGTTCAGAGTCCTGGTTGTGATCACGGACATGACGAGGAGTCTCGAAATGGTTGAGACTTGAAGATTGATATATTGGAAGCCTATATTTGGATGTCGGAAGTGTTCCGGGTGAAATCGGGATTTTACCGGAGTACGGGGGTTACCGGAACCCCCCCGGGGGCTTAATGGGCCTACATGGGCCTTAGTGGAAATAGAGGGCAGCAAGGGGAGTGTGGGGCACGCCCCCAAGGCCCAAACCGAATTGGTTTAGGGCAAGGGGGCCGGCCCTCCTCTTTCCTTCTTCTCCTCTCCCTTTCCTTCCCCCTCTCCTACTCCTACTAGGAAATAGGAGGAGTCCTACTCCTAGTGGGAGTAGGACTCCCCCTTGGCGCGCCTCTCCCTAGTTGGCCGCCTCCTCCCCTTGCTCCTTTATATACGGGGGCAGGGGGCACCCCATAGGCACAACAATTGATCTCTTGATCTCTTAGCCGTGTGCGGTGCCCCCCTCCACCATAGTCCTCCTCTATAATATTGTAGCGGTGCTTAGGCGAAGCCCTGCGACGGTAGAACATCAAGATCATCACCACGCCGTCATGCTGATGGAACTCTCCCTCGACACTCGGCTGGATTGGAGTTCGAGGGACGTCATCGAGATGAACGTGTGCTAGAACTCGGAGGTGTCGTAGTTTCGGTGCTTGATCGGTGGGGCTGTGAAGACGTACGACTACATGAACCGCATTGTTCTAACGCTTCCACTTTCGGTCTACGAGGGTACATGGACAAAACTCTCCCCTCTCATTGCTATGCATCACCATGATCTTGCGTGTGCATAGGAAAATTTTGAAATTACTATGTTCCCCAACACATCGGCACCTCGTCGTTAGCCAATCTTCGCTTAATCCGTCGTCCCTATTTCGAGTTGCAAATATTAGCAACAGAACCAGTATCAAATTCCCAGGTGCTACTGCGAGCATTAGTAAGGTACACATCAATACCATGTATATCACATATACCTTTGTTCACCTTTCCATCTTTCTTATCCGCCAAATACTTGGGGCAGTTCCGCTTCCAGTGACTAGTCCCTTTGCAGTAGAAGCACTCAGTCTCAGGCTTAGGTCCAGACTTGGGTTTCTTCACTTGAGCAGCAACTTGCTTGTCATTCTTCTTGAAGTTCCCCTTCTTCCCTTTACCATTTTTCTTGAAATTGGTGGTCTTGTTGACCATCAACACTTGATGCTCCTTCTTGATTCCTACCTCCCCAGCCTTTAGCATCGCGAAGAGCTCGGGAATTGTCTTATTCATCCCTTGCGTATTATAGTTCATCACGAAGCTCTTGTAGCTTGGTGGCAGTGATTGAAGAATTCTGTCAATGACACTATTATCCGGAAGATTAACTCTCAGTTGAATCAAGTGATTGTTATACCCAGACATTTTGAGTATATGCTCATTGACAGAACTATTCTCCTCCATCTTACAGCTATAGAACTTATTGGAGACTCCATATCTCTCAATCCAGACATTTGCTTGAAATATTAACTTCAACTCCTGGAACATCTCATATGTCCATGACGTTCAAAACATCGTTTAAGTCCCGGTTCTAAACCGTAAAGCATGGCACACTAAACTATCGAGTAGTCATCAGCTTTGCTCTGCCAGACGTTCATAACATCTGGCGTTGCTCCTGCAGCGGGTTTGGCACCTAGCGGTGCTTCCAGGTGGTAATTCTTCTGTGCAGCAATGAGGATAACCCTCAAGTTACAGACCCAGTCTGTGTAATTGTTACCATCATCTTTCAACTTTACTTTCTCAAGGAACGCATTAAAATTAAACGGAACAACAACACGGGCCATCTATCTACAACAACATAGACATGCAAAATACTATCAGTTACTAAGTTCATGATAAATTAAAGTTCAATTAATCAAATTACTTAAGAACTCTCACTTAGATAGACATCCCTCTAATCATCTAAGTGATCGCGTGATCCATATCAACTAAACCATGTCCGATCATCACGTGAGATGGAGTAGTTTTCAATGGTGAACATCACTATGTTGATCATATCTACTATATGATTCATGCTCGACCTTTCGGTCTTAGTGTTCCGAGGCCATATCTGCATATGCTAGGCTCGTCAAGTTTAACCCGAGTATTATGCGTGTGCAAAACTGGCTTGCACCCATTGTATGTGAACATAGAGCTTATCACACCTGATCATCACATGGTGTCTCGGCATGACGAACTTTCACAACGGTGCATACTCAGGGAGAACACTTATACCTTGAAATTTAGTGAGAGATCATCTTATAGTGCTACCGTCGATCTAAGAAAAATAAGATGCATAAAAGATAAACATCACATGCAATCAATATAAGTGATATGATATGGCCATCATCATCTTGTGCCTTTGATCTCCATCTCCAAAGCACCATCATGATCACCATCATCACCGGCGCGACACCTTGATCTCCATCGTAGCATCATTGTCGTCTCGCCAACTATTGCTTCTACGACTATCACTACCGCTTAGTAATAAAGTAAAGCAATTACATGGCGATTGCATTTCATACAATAAAGCGACAACCATATGGCTCCTGCCAGTTGCCGATAACTCTGTTACAAAACATGATCATCTCATACAATAAAATTTAGCATCATGTCTTGACCATATCACATCACAACATGCCCTGCAAAAACAAGTTAGACACACTCTACTTTATTGTTGCAAGTTTTATGTGGCTGCTACGGGCTGAGCAAGAACCATTCTTACCTACGCATCAAAACCACGACGATATTTCATCAAGTATGTGCTGTTTTAACCTTCACAAGGACCGGGCGTAGCCACACTCGATTCAACTAAAGTTGGAGAAACTGACACCCGCCAGCCACCTGTCTGCGAAGCACGTCGGTAGAACCAGTCTCGCGTAAGCGTATGCGTAATGTCGGTCTGGTCTGCTTCATCCAACAATACCGCCGAATCAAAGTATGACATGTTGGTAAGAAGTATGACTTGTATCGCCCACAACTCACTTGTGTTCTACTCGTGCATATAACATCTACGCATAAACCTGGCTCGGATGCCACTGTTGGGGAATGTAGAAATTTCAAAAAGATTCCTACGCACACGCAAGATCATGGTGATGCATAGAAACGAGAGGGGAGAGTGTTGTCCACGTACCCTCGTAGACCGAAAGCGGAAGCGTTATGACAACGCGGTTAATGTAGTCGTACGTCTTCACGATCGACCGATCCTAGTACCGAACGTACGACACCTCCGCGATATGCACACGTTCAGCTCAATGACGTCCCACAAACTCACGATCCAGTAGAGCTTCGAGGGAGAGTTCCGTCCGCACGACAACATGATGACGGTCCTGATGAAACTACCGACGCAGGGCTTCGCCTAAGCACCGCTACGATATGACCGAGGTGGATTATGGTGGAAGATGGCACCACACACGGCTAAAAGGTCAATGATCAACTTGTGTGTCTATGGGGTGCCGCCCTCCCCCGTATATAAAGGAGTGGAGGAGGGGGAGGAGGCCGGCCTCCTAGGCGCGCCCCAAGGGAAGTCCTACTCCCACCGGGAGTAGGATTTCACCCCTTCCAAGAGTAGGAGTAGGAGGGAAGGAAGGAGCACAAGTATAGGGGATCAATTGTAGCCTCTTTCAATAAGTAAGAGTGTCGAACCCAACGAGGAGCTAAAGGTAGAACAAATATTCCCTCAAGTTCTACTGACCATCGTTACAACTCTACGCACGCTTAACGTTCACTTTACCTAAAACAAGTATGAAACTAGAAGGACTTTGTAGGTGTTGTTGGATAGGTTTGCAAGAATATAAAGAGCACATAAATATAAACTAGGGGTTGTTTAGATAAAGAAGCAATAAAGTTAGTATAGTGAGTGTGGAAAAGTGGTGGTAGGAGTTGTGAAATTGTCCCTAAGAAATTGACTACTTTACTAGACCGATAGCAAGTTTTATGTGGGAGAGGCATAAGCTAACATACTTTCTCTTCTTGGATCATATGCACTTATGATTGGAACTCTAGCAAGCATCCGAAACTACTAAACATCATTAAGTTAAAACCCAACCATAGCATTAACATATCAAGTCCCCTTTATCCCATACGCCACAACCCCCTTACTCGGGTTTATGCTTCTGTCACTCAAGCAACCCACTATAAGAGAATCATGAACATATTGCAACACCCTACAGAGGGAATCCCTCATGCTTGCGCGACACGGAGGGAACAATAGGACAACAACATAACCACAAGCAAATTAAACCAATCATAGCAATTCATCAATCGTCGGTAGGACAACGAAAATCTACTCAGACATCATAGGATGGCAACACATCATTGATAAGAATATGAAGCATAAAGCACCATGTTCAAGTAGAGGGTGTAGCAAGTTGCGGGAGAGTGGACCGCTGAATATAGATGGGGGAAGGTGATGGAGATGTTGGTGAAGATGATGGAGGTGTTGGTGTAGATCGCGGTGATGATGATGGCCCCTGGCGGCATTCCGGCGCCACCGAAAGCAAGGGGGAGAGAGCCCCGCTTATTCTTCTTCTTCCTTGACCTTATCCCAAGATGAGAGAAGGGTTTCCCCTCTGGTCCATGGTCTCCATGGTGTGGGAGGGGCAGGAGCCCCTCTGAGATTGGATCTGCTCTCTGTCTCTCTCTGTTTCTGCGTTCTCAGATTCTGCCCTTTCAGCGTTTCTTTTATATCCGGAGATCCGTAACTCCGATTGGGTTGAAACCTTCGCCCAGAATTTTCTCCGAAAATTAGCTTTCTTGCGGCAAAAGAATAGCTTCAACCGCCTTACAGGGTGCCCACGAGGGTCAGGGGCGCGCCCCCCTACCTCGTGGCCCCCTCGGGCACCGTCTCGCGTTGATTTTTCTTCCAGAAAATCATAAATATTCCAAAAATATTCTCCGTCCATTTTTATCCCGTTTGGACTCCGTTTGATATGGGGTTTCTGCGAAACATAAAACATGCAACAAACAGGAACTGGCATTGGGCACTGGATCAATATGTTAGTCCCAAAAATAGTATAAAAAGTTGCCAAAAGTATATGAAAGTTGAATAACATTGGCATGGAACAATAAAAAATTATAGATACGATGGAGACGTATCACCGCCCCCCCTTCCTTGTCTAATTCGGACTAGAGGGGGAGGAGGGCGCGGCCTGCCCTGGCCACCCCTTCCTCTCTCCACCAAGGCCCATGAAGCCCATTACACTCCCCGGGGGGTTCCGGTAACCCCCCAGTACTCCGATATTCGTCCGAACTCACTCGGAACCCTTCTGAAGTCCAAACATAGTCATCCAATATATCGATCTTTATGTCTCGACCATTTTGAGACTCCTCGTCATGTCTGTGATCATATCCGGGACTCCGAACTACCTTCAGTACATCAAAACACATAAACTCATATCACCGATTGTCACCGAACGTTAAGCGTGCGGACCCTATGGGTTCGAGAACTATGTAGACATGACCGAGACACGTCTCTGGTCAATAAACAATAGCGGAACCTGGATGCTCATATTGGTTCCTACATATTCTACGAAGATCTTTATCGGTCAAACTGCATAACAATGTACGTTGTTCCCTTTGTCATCGGTATGTTACTTGCCCGAGATTCGATCGTCAGTATCTCAATACCTAGTTCAATCTCGTTATCGGCAAGTCTCTTTACTCGTTTCGTAATGCATCATCCCGCAACTAACTCATTAGTTACATTGCTTGCAAGGCTTATAGTGATGTGCATTACCGAGAGGGCCCAGAGATACCTCTCCGACAACCGGAGTGACAAATCCTAATCTCGATCTATGCCAACTCAACAAGTATCATCGGAGACACCTGTAGAGCACCTTTATAATCACCCAGTTACGGTGTGACGTTTGGTAGCACACAAAGTGTTCCTCCGGTATTCGGGAGTTGCATAATCTCATAATCATAGGAACATGTATAAGTCATGAAGAAAGCAATAGCAATATACTAAATGATCAAATGCTAAGCTAACGGAATGGGTCAAGTCAATCACATCATTCTCTAATGATGTGATCCCATTAATCAAATGACAACTCATGTCTATGGTTAGGAAACTTAACCACCTTTGATTCAATGAGCTAGTCAAGTAGAGGCCTAATAGTGACACTGTGTTTGTCTATGTATTCACACATGTACTAAGTTTACGGTTAATACAATTCTAGCATGAATAATAAACATTTATCATGATATAAGGAAATATAAATAACAACTTTATTATTGCCTCTAGGGCATATTTCCTTCAGCGAGGGCGGGAGCAGAGAGCAGCAAGATAGCAGCGCTGCGTCCCTTCAGACGAGTTCGTGGTCTCTGTTTTAAGTGTGGCGAAAGGTGGGGGAAGGATCATACAGGTCCACCTATAGTACATATGCATGTCGTCGAAGAGCTTTTAGCACTGTTTGCAACAGAGGAGGTGTTGGTTGAAGATCGCCACGGTCCAACATAGATTGACAAAGATGGTCTTTGTACTATCTCCAAGCAAGCTATCGATGGGTTTGTTGGGCCGGGCGTGATGCAATTGCACGCGTGGATTCAGGGTAAGGAAGTGTCGTTGCTGGTTGATTCGGGTAGGTCATCATCATTTGTGGACCGGCAGTTGGCTGCCAAACTATCTGGAATAATGTGTAAACTACCTAAGACCTCCCGTGTTAAGTTTGCAGATGGAGCCATGCTAAGCTGTGACAGTGTTATACCACAGTGTCAATGGACATCCCAGGGCCATGAATTTGTCATAGATTTCAAGATACCGTCACTCGAGGCCTATGATGCTATCTTGGGGATGGATTGGCTCAAGAAGCAAAACCCAATACATATCGATTTGGAGGCACACCATATGAAGGTTACCACTGAAAAAGGTTCTGTCAACTTGCAGGCGATCGCCAACAGTCAGCATCAGTGTTCTGCTATCTCCTCCCAGGAACTCTTGGCCACATGCAAGCAAGGTTCAGTGGCATATGTGGTTCACCTGAATGCTATGAATGAGACATGCTTACAAGAGGAAGCCATTCCAGTAGAAATTCTCTGAGTTTTGGAGCAGTACACGGATGTCTTCGAAGAGCCAAAAGGTCTTCCACCCAGACATGTGTGTGATCACAGGATTCCGCTCATGGAGGGAGCACAACCTATCAATCAGCGCCCTTATAGGCACAAACCAGAGCTAAAGAATGAAACTGAGCGTCAGGTTAAGGAACTGTTCGATGCTGGCATCATCAGAGAAAGCTCGAGTCCATTTTCCTCGCCCGCATTGCTTGTGAAGAAGAAAGATGGCACATGGAGGTTGTGCGTGCATTACAGATGCTTGAATGCCATGACAATTGTCAGCAAGTATCCTATTCTGATTATAGATGAGCTGCTCGATGAGTTGGTTGGAGCGAAATGGTTCTCTAAGCTAGACTTGCGTGCTGGGTATCACCAGATAAAATTGGCAGGAGGGCAGGAGTATAAAAAAACATTCACAACTCATTCAGGACACTAGGAGTACCTAGTCATGTCATTTGGCCTAGCTGCAGGCCCTCCAACATTAATCGGCGCCATTACTTGTACTCTACGCCCCTTGCTGCAAGAGTGCGTCATCCTCTTCTTCGATGACATACTGGTTTTTAGTAAAACATTGGCAGAGCACGTAGATCATCTCCGTCAGGTTCTGCAGCTACTCAGGAGGGATCATTGGCAGGTCAAATAGTCCAAGTGTGGTTTCGGGCAAAAGAAAATGGCTTACCTAGGGCATGCTATCACTGAACATGGTGTCTCAACAGATCCAAAAAAGATCGAGACCATCAAAAAGTGGCATGTTCCACGCAATAGTAAAGAAGTGCGCATCCTCAGGTTGGCTAGCTATTACCAGAAGTTTGTCAAGCACTTTGGCATTATTGCAAGGCCTCTATTCAATGTCTTGAAGAAGAAGCATCCTTTTGTGTGGACAGCTGAAAACACTAAGGCATTCGAGTTACTACAGCAAAGTTTGATCTCTGCACCTGTTTTGCACCTGCCGGACTTCTCCAAGCAGTTTGTTATTGACACTGATGCATGTGATTATGGAGTGGGAGAAGTACTTCAGCAAGCAGGTCATCCAATAGCTTATATGAGCAAAACGCTGGCTCCCAAATACAGGGGTTTGTCCACCTACGAGAAGGAGTGTTTGGCTATCCTTACGACAGTGGAGAAATGGCGACCTTACCTACACCATGACGAGTTTCTGATAAGAACGGATCAGCACAGTTTAGTGCAATTGGATGATCAACGACTATCAATAGTGTGGCAGCAGAAAGCATTTACCAAACTCTTGGTCCCGCGCTACAAAATTTGCTACCGGCAAGGGACCACCAACGATGCAGTAGATGCCTTGTGTAACGCCCGGATAATCAAGCTACAGTAATCCCCTGCTAATGATGCCATGTCACCATGATTATTGTTTCTAATCTCGAGTTAGTTCAAACAATTCTAATTCGAATTTAAATTTAAAGGGAAACAACAAAGGTTTTCAAAAGTTAAAACTAAAATGTTTGAGTAGGTTTATGCTATGCGATGATACTTGGTGAACTTACCATCTACTCTCTTCTACATGCTGCAAGATGGAGGCTTCCAAAAGCGTAGTCTTCGACATGACTAGCTATCCCCCTCTTATGCTGGCATTCTGCAGTTCAGTCCACCGATAATGCCCCTTTACATAGATACCCATGCATATGTAGTGTAGATCCTTGCTCGTGAGTACTTTGGATGAGTACTCACGGTTGCTTTGCTCCCCCTTTCCCCCTTTCCTTTCTTCTCGGTTGTCGCAACCAGATGCTGGAGCCTAGGATCCAGATGCCACCGACGACGACTCCTATTATGCCTACTACTACGTGCAGGCCGCTGACGATGACCAGGAGTAGTTTAGGAGGATCCCAGGCAGGAGGCCTGTGCCTCTTTCGATCTGTATCCCAGTTTGTGCTAGCCATCTTATGGCAACTTGTTTACTTATGTCTGTGCTTAGATTTTGTTGCTTCCACTGACACGTCTATGATCAAGCACTAGTATTCGAGCCCTCGAGGCCCCTGGCTTGTATTATGATGCTTGTATGACTTATCTATGTTTTTAGAGTTGTGTTGTGATATTTTCCCATGAGTCCCTGATCTTGATTGTACATGGTTGCGTACATGATTAGTGTACGATTGAATCGGGGGCGTCACAAGTTGGTATCAGAGCCGACTGCCTGTAGGAATCCCCCTTTCCAACTCCTTGGCCGAAGTTGAGTCTAGTCATTGAATTTTTTTACTAACATGGATGTGCGGCTTATGGCCACACGTCGCCATTGGGTGGTATTAGGATCTTTTATTCCTCGTCTATACTCTGGGACTCTGATCTCTCTTCTGTTCGGGTTAAATGATTTTGCTAAAAAAACTAACTTTAGGTTCTCGAAATACTTTCCCGGAGAGCCCCTTCATTTCGGATGATCGCCTGCTGCACCAGAAGATTCGGAAGATACTCTACGATGTTCTCTCGAGACTTTATGCCATCACTTTTGCAATTCCCTTCCCTCGATAAACCCCTATGGATAACAACATACACTTTCCATTTATACAATCAAACCCCATTGATCTTCTTATTACAAGATACCCCAAAGTTCTCTCCATTGTTTCAAAAATACTTTGAGCCTACTGCCTTGCAGTTCCTTCCCACATGAATACCCCTACTGATAATTCCTTGCACTTACCGAGTATCCACTCATTCCCAGTTGTTCATGTGTTTCACCAAACTCTTCAAAATACTGTTTGATCTTTTGAAAATCCTAAGCAGCCTGTTGTTCTTGAAATTCTTGCTTGCTTGCATTATGGTTAATCCCATAAGTATACTAATCATATTGGCATCCTTTGTTACTATCAATTTTTGAGTCCACTGATTCATTATGTTGCGAATGTTCACAATCATCAGTCAAATTCTATAATTATCCTTTCGGCTCAGACATCATTTTAAACATGAGCTGGATCTCGACCAATCAAATTGTCGTCGATTGTACCCCTAAGCTTACTCATCTTATCCTTCCTTAATCAGAGCATTTGCTTCTGATCCCTTGATTTGGAAATCATAATTCCTTTGATTGTTGAGCTTTCAATCAATCAGTTGTTTCTATAATCTGATCTCCTTGCATTCTTTCTTCCTCTGGTTGAGTACCGATGCTCACATCAGATCCCTTGAGGACCACCGGGTCCTTTGTTGGATTTTATCCGACAACGTCCTTCATAATCAATCACTTTGGAAGTTATTTCTCTAATATATAATGCCATTGGTAAATTCTATCCTCTGATTGGCCAACCATGCCCTGCTTTCGAGCTGGTGATAATTACTCTCGAAGCTTGTAGTATATGTTTCTTAGATGCCCTGATGGGTTGAACCTATGCCTTCCTTAATATGTGTGAACCCGAAAGTTTTCCAAGGTTCATACTCCTCTGGTAATTCACCAGGTAGATCTTCGCACTCAAATCATTTTTAGTAGAGCAGCGAATGAAAGGTTATGCATTGAAGAAGTGGGAGTCGACCTTGAACTTTGTGTTCATGCCAACGGACACGATGTGGAACTTATCATGAAAGCTTCTTGCAAGAATATTTAATCATTCTAATAATTCTTCCGGTGTCATAAATTGGATCCCTTGCAGTTTATGGTTCCGACCATGCTAACCTTGTTCATTATATCTGAAAGGAAACCATTCCATTGCCTCGTCTATTATGACAAGATTAAAGTATCTGCTATTGCAAGGCAACGCTCCAGTTCAGTTTCTATTCTGATCTGCCTTCGAGTATTACCCTCTGGTATCTCGAGAATACCATGGAACTACATAACTTCTTATGAGTTTTTCATCAACTATTATTCTCTCCTATTCCATTTTTTCAACGGGTTCTGAGTTGTTAGAACCCCTCAAGGACACCGACAACTGAATCCAGTCTGCACTGCATTTCAACAACTCTTAGTAATCTTCATTGCTTACGAGTTTGTACTCGATCGTATCATTCCCAGCTGATTGACTACATCATCATTGTCGGGCCGACTGCTTAACCATTCTACCTATGTCCTTCATCCTCGGGACACAATCCCGACAGTGCTCTAAGCTTACATAAACTTTCACGATCATATTGTTTGTCTTGAGAGACGACTCTAAATTGTGAGATGGCATCTTATCTATGGTTATAATAGCCTTTTGCTTCACCATTCCCTTGGCTTGATGTCGTGGCCGTGCGATTGCATCTTCATGGAGCCTCTCGACAAAATTTGTCATGATCATCGTCAACATTTTGACTCTTTCTAGGGTATCAATCAAATTCATGATGGGAAATACCATCCTTTCCCCTCGATGATTGTGTTATCATCGACAACATTCTTGCCTTCCCCCAACACAAACTTGTTCATGTTATGGATGCAACTTGCTATCCGGCTTGTATGATGTTCTACCTTGAAGTATTACTGTCTTTTATGTCAAGGATGTTGTGAGGATTGCTCCATCTATTAAGAATTCTTGGTATAGTAATACTTCTCACAAACACCATTGTTTCTTGGTCCCCGTGTTGATTCTAACTGGGATACCAATAAGTGAACGATGCTACTTGGTTTCTATACTTCTAGCAAACCTATTGCTTTGAAGTTAGTGGTCGACATTTCATTCTCAGACCATTGGTTATTGAATCACCATTTTAACATTGATCATGTTACCTGAGCCCATACCTTTCAACCAATTATCAGTTGTATATGCTTTCCTCGAGCATACATCAATATATCACTTGATCTAACAAATGTTATCCCCTTATTCACATAATTGTCAGAATCCATCTTTTTAGAAATCTCGATGAGTTGTCGCCAAGTCCATCAGCCACCTCCTCATCCTCTCCTTGATTAATGGTGAACTCTTGTTTCAGAACTCGCTTCCATATTCAATTCCCGAGAATCTTACAATGTTGTCTTGACAATTTGTGTTGCACCTTTCTTCTCAGGCATCCCGAGTCTGAGTTATCCTAACACCAATCAGATCTGAATTTCGGTCAGATATGATGGTTGGAACATATTTCCAAGAATTATAACATTGGTCTTTATGTGACCCGGTAAGGTGATGTCGTGCCTAGCACACCTGGCTGGAGGCCCTATTGTTATAGATTCCTTTTCAGCAAGGTTATCCATTCTTCCATGAGGAAATCGTAAGACTTATTCTACAAGTTATTCCTGATGGATCCTTTGTGTATCCAAGGTCTGACCTTTGCTTGAAGACCTTGTCAATGCTATCTCGAAGCATGTCTGTGGTACTCCGATCTTCAATAAGAACATTTGAAGCACAATGCTAAAATTCCCTTATCAATTATCCAAACACCATTGAGTGGGTAATGTCACGAAATTTCTCTCCCCTTACCTTAAAGGGGTTTCTACTTTATATCATGTCATGGTTATCATGCTCTGCTTGTCCTTGGGAGGGATATACCCCTGAAATATGTGTTTAAACACATTTTCATTTCCATTGTTTTGATTAACCTTTCTTGTAACCTGACTTAACTAAGCAGTAATAATTCCGTGCTTAGGTAAGCACCTTGTTGTACCACTCTATTAGTAAGACCCTGATATTATTGTTGATGACTTCCAGTAACCACCGATGGACGAGAACTTTGCCTATTGGTCTGCCTCATTCAGCGAGTAGGAAAATGGTTCTCTTTGTCCCTCGCCCTTGGTATCAATGTTGTTGCCGACATAACTGACAGACTATCCTCTGACATGCTTGCTTACATGATCGTGTAAGACGTCATCGCCTTCCTACTTTTAAGCCACATGATGGGCCCATAACCCACAGTTCCACAGGATCGAAACCTGAATCTCTTATACACCCCATTTCCAAAGTTATTCATTGCGTGTCGCCTTGTATGTAATTCATGAGCCACCTTCCAAGAGATCATCAATTCTGGTATCAGACACAATACTTATTCCCGTTGCTTTGAGCCCCCTTTCACGCCCTGTTTCAGGCATCAAACGATTGCCTGCCCGCTCGAAACTTCCCATGATACCTCCTTACTTTGATCTTGATATTTTCTTAAGTTTCAATTCGAGAGTTACTTTCTGCCACCTTCCTCGATGTTATCGACCAGATAGTCAACCTTGCGGAGGTCCGTTCTCCCAGAATACTTCCCTTTTTTTTCTCTTCTTTCGTAAGTACGATGGAGTTTTTGAAGAAAGGATGCTGACTTCATCATGATGACATGAAGCAGAGAAATGGAGACCTCAACATAATGGATTGACCTCTTCGAGAAGAGCAACCCAGAACGAGAAGATCCATTATAATTTCGTAACTAATTCCTTTCCCCTTAACTCCACCTCTTAAATCTCAGGACGAGATTTCTTGTAGTGGAGGAGGATTGTAACGCCCGGATAATCAAGCTATAGTAATCCCCTGCTAATGATGTTGTGTCACCACGGTTACTGTTGTTAATCTCGGGTAGTTCAAATGATTCTAATACGAATTTAAATTTAAAGGCAAACAACAAAGGTGTTCAAAAGCTAAAACTAAAATGTTCGAGAGGTGACTTATAATGCATAGGTAATTATGGTGATGAAACCACATTTTTATAAAAGGTTTAAATGCTCAAAGGTAAATAAAATAGCAGCTAAAACAAATATTTAAATGCCTTTTAAATAATAAAAATATGCAAAGTATTTTATTATTGCACCAAACTTTTTGTGGCAGTGTACTAAATTGAAATTCTATCTTAGGAGATGGATTCATAATAATAGAAAATAAATTTGAAAACAAATCAACAAAAAAATAGATTAAAAACGTATAAAACAAAAAGGCCACTCCTTCCTCATTGGGCCTCTTGGGCCAATCGGCTCAGCCGACCAGGCCGGCCAAGCCGTCCCTCCCCACTCGCCCGCTACAGGGGCGAAGTCGTGGCCGCACCCGATGGCCGCCACGGTCACGGACGTCACCGTCGCAACCATCTGGCGGTGCCCGCCGGTTCCTCGCTCGCCTATAAAGCTGGCATCGCCCCCCTCATCCTCTCCTATCCCCTCGCACCTCTCTTTCTGTCCTAGACACGTCGGAGCCTCCCCAACACAGCATCGCCATGGCTGCCGTCGCCCTCGCGCTCCCCGTCGCCCACGAGCCCAGCTAGTCCATGCATGCCCCCGCGATGCTCGGCTACGTCGCTTGTGCCACCGGACCGAGACGGGAGCCACCGATGCGTCGTCCACAACGTCGTCTTCTTCCTCTGCCTCGCTGGTGAACTTCGTCGAATTCGGCCACCATCTGCGCTATAAGCAACTCCCTCCGTTCTAAAATACATGACTCAATTTTAATACAAAGTTAGTACAAAGTTGGGTCATCTATTTTGGAATAGAGGGAGTATCATCGAGCCTCCTTGTGCTCCCTTGGTGAGCTCCGCTTCTTCCCTCTCTCTTTTCTTCGCGGATCCGCCCACTAGCCGTAGTCTCCGCCGTGCCATGCCTCGCCGCTTGCTCCTGCCTACGCCCTAGGACGCGCCTCTGTGCGCGAGGCCATGCCCCGGTCGAACCACCAGCACCACTGGCCGCGCCTCGCACCACCGGGTCGTGCCCCTGCTCACCGTGCCCCGCTTCGCTCCGGCCGCCGCCTGCTCCGCTCGCCCGCTGTCGCTGCCTTTCTGCAGCCGCTGCAGCCACTCGCGCACGCGTGCGCGCCCATGCCTCACGTCTGTCCCGCCCTGCGCCCAGCATGCGCGACCGCGAGCATGCCGCCTGCTTCGCTGCTGCTTTGCTGCTCTCGCCGCCGCCTGTTGGTGTTGCCTACTGCTACTAATTACTGTAGATACGGCTAGCTTTGCGAATATTACATCGAGTAACCCCCTCGTCTGCTCCTAAACTGCGGTCAAACAAATGTTAACCGGGCTAAAAAATGGAAGGTAGTACACTTGACAAGGCTCAAATGTATTCATTGGACCAAATCCATTTGATGCATGGATTAAATCCTATGAAAATCTCAAATTGCTATCTTCTGTTAACAGAGAACATATTTAACCCCTAGGTGTTGTCTGTTGTGTGTGGCCGGCTTGGCCACGGCCGTGTGTGGCCGGCCCTGTGTAATTAGTGTGTGTGTGTTAGGTTAGTAGTGGCACACTGCGAGGTAGCCCCCGTTGTTAGTTTAATTACTACCTAGTCTAACATGCATATGCCAGTGAGCAGCCACCGCTAATTAGACTGAATTAAAACAATCTGTTTAACGCATGAATGTATGCCATATGGGTCCATTTTGATCCTGTTGACCAGTCAACATTGACTGGTCAACTGCTGATCGGACTAGTTGACTGGGCCCCTGGCCCCCACTGTCATACGCTTAGGCTAGCGCACTTGTGGGTATAAAATGTAATCTGTCATATTTTGCTATTTGAATTAACTAGATAAAGAAAAACTAGAAAATGCAATAAACTCCGATAAATCGTATAAAATAGATCGTATCTCGAATGAGAAAACTTTGTACATTAAAGTTGCTCGGAACAACGAGTCGAATCCGAGTACACGGCCCTTTCGTCCGCCACACATCCCTAGCATAGCAAACACCCAACTTTCCCCCCTCAAGTTTGACTGTCTAAAAATGCCAAACACCGGGAATACTTTCCCGAATGTTTCCCTCTTTCGCCGATATCACCTTCCCTGCGTTAGATCACCCCTGATACCGCGTATTGCCTTGTTATAGTTTGTGATGCTTTGTTTGCTCTATGTTTACTGTTTCTTCCCCCCTCTTATTCTCCAGTAGACCCCGAGACCGGCGCTGATGCCATCGAGTACGGCTACGTCACCGACGCCCCCTCCTTGCCAGCGCAACCAGGCAAGCCCCCCTGATCACCAGATATCGCCTATTCCTTCTCTCTACTGCTTGCATTAGAGTAGTGTAGCATGCTACTGCTTTCGGTTAATCCTATTCTGCTGCATAGCCTGTCATTGTTGCTACAGTTGTTACCCTTACCTGCAATCCTAAATGCTTAGTATAAGATGCTAGTATTCCATCAGTGGCCCTACCTTCTTGTCCGTCTGCCGTGCTATACTACCGGGCCGTGATCACTCGGGAGGTGATCACGGGTATATACTTACATACATACTATATGATACATGTGGTCACTAAAGTCGGGTCGGCTCGTAGAGTACCCGCAAGTGATTCCGATGTGGGGGCTGAAAGGATAGGTGGTTCCATCCCTTTAGTGGTGGGCCTAGGTTGTTGACGGCCCCCGACTGTTACTTTGTGGCGGAGCGACAGGGCAGGTTGAGACCACCTAGGTGAGAGGTGGGCCTGGACCCTGGTCGGCATCCGCGACTACTTCTAAATAACACACTTAACGAGATCTTGGTATTTGATCTGAGTCTGGCCACTGGCCTATACACACTAATCAACTACGCGGGAACAGTTATGGGCACTCGGCGTCATGGTATCAGCCGAAGCCTTCTTGACGTCAGCGATTGAGCGGCGCGCACTGGATTGGACTGGAACGCCTACTCTTGTATTAGGGAGGCTAGGTCTGCTTCGGGCCACCCTCGCAACATGCAGGTGTGCAATGGGCGATGGGCCCAGACCCCTGCACCATAGGAGTTAAACCGGCGTGTTGACCTCTCTTTTGAGCCTAGGTAGGGCTGCGACGTGTTGATCTTCCGAGGCCGGACATGACCCAGAAAAGTGTGCCCGGCCAAAGGGATCGAGCGTGTTGGGTAATGTGGTGCAACCCTGCAGGGAAGTTTATCTATTCGAATAGCCGTGATCCTCGGTAACAGGACGACTCGGAGTTGTACCTTGACCTTATGACAACTAGAACCGGATATTTAATAAAACACGCCCTTCCAGGTGCCAGATATAACCTGGTGATCGCTCTCACACAGGGCGACGAGGGGATGATCGTTGGGTAGGTTTATGCTATGCAATGATACTTGGTGAACTTACCATCTACTCTCTTCTATATGCTGCAAGATGGAGGCTTCAAGAAGCGTAGTCTTCGACAGGACTAGCTATCCCCCTCTTATGTTGGCATTCTGCAGTTCAGTCCATCAATAATGCCCCTTTACACAGATACCCATGCATATGTAGTGTAGATCCTTGCTTGCGAGTACTTTGGATGAGTACTCATGGTTGCTTTGCTCCCCCTTTTCCCCCTTTCCTTTCTTCTCGGTTGTCGCAACCAGATGCTGGATCCTAGGAGCCAGACACCACCGACAACTACGACTCCTGCTACACTAGAGGTGCCTACTACTACGTGCAGGCCGCTGACGACGACCTGGAGTAGTTTATGAAGAAAATATGCCACAGAGGCAATAATAAAGTTATTATTTATTTCCTCATATCATGATAAATGTCTATTATTCATGCTATAATTGTATTAACCGAAAACATGATACATGTGTGAATACATAGACAAACTAAATGTCACTAGTATGACTCTACTTGACTAGCTCATTAATCAAAGATGGTTATGTTTCCTAACCATAGACATGTGTTGTCATTTGATTAACGGGATCACATCATTAGGAGAATGATGTGATCGACTTGACCCATTCCGTTAGCTTAGCACTTGATCGTTTAGTATGTTGCTATTGCTTTCTTCATGACTTATACAAGTTCCTATAACTATGAGATTATGCAACTCCCGTTTGCCGGAGGAACACTTTGTGTGCTACCAAACGTCACAACCTAACTGGGTGATTATAAAGGAGCTCTTCAGGTGTCACCAAAGGTACATGTTGAGTTGGCGTATTTCAAGATTAGGTTTTGTCACTCCGATTGTCGGAGAGGTATCTCTAGGCCCTCTCGGTAATGCACATCACTATAAGCCTTGCAAGCAATGTAGCTAATGAGTTAGTTACGGAATGATGCATTACATAATGAGTAAAGAGACTTGCCAGTAACGAGATTGAACTAGGTATTGGATACCGACGATCGAATCTCGGGCAAGTAACATACCGATGACAAAGGGAACAACGTATGTTGTTATGCGGTTTGACCGATAAAGATCTTCGTAGAATATGTAGGAGCCAATATGAGCATCCAGGTTCCGCTATTGGTTATTGACCGGAAACATGTTTCAGTCATGTCTACATAGTTCTCGAACCTGTAGGGTTTGCACGCTTAAGGTTTCGATGACAGTTATATTATGAGTTTATGAGTTTTGATGTATAGAAGTTTGTTCGGAGTCCCGGATGAGATTATGGACATGACGAGGAGTCTCGAAATGGCCGAGACATGAAGATTGATATATTGGAAGCCTATATTTGGATATCGGAAGTGTTCCGGGTGAAATCGGGATTTTACCAGAGTACCGGGAGGTTACCGGAACCCCCGGAGGCTTAATGGGCCTACATGGGCCCTAGTGGAGAGGAAGAGAGGAGGCAAGGGCTGGGCCGCGCCCCCTCCCCCCTAGTCCGAATAGGATAAGGAGAGGGGGGCGGCGCCCCCCCTTTCCTTCCTCTCTCCCTCCTCCTTCCCCCCTTCTCGTACTCCAACTAGGAAAGAAGGGAGTCCTACTCCCGGTGGGAGTAGGACTCCCCCTTGGTGCGCCCTCCTTGGCCGGCTGCCCCCTCCTCCTTGGCTCCTTTATATACAGGGGCAGGGGGGCACCTCTAGGCACAACAATTGATCTCTTGATCTCTTAGCCGTGTGCGGTGACCCCCTCCACCATAGTCCTTGATAATATTGTAGCGGTGCTTAGGGGAAGCCCTGCGACGGTAGAACATAAAGATCGTCACCACGTCTGTCGTGCCGACGGAACTCTTCCCCGACATTCTGCTGGATCGGAGTCCGGGGATCGTCATCGAGCTGAACGTGTGCTAGAACTCGGAGGTGTCGTAGTTTTGGTGCTTGATCGGTCAGGCCATGAAGACGTACGACTACATCAACCACGTTGTTCTAATGCTTCCGCTTTCGGTCTACGAGGGTATGTGGAAAACACTCTCCCCTCTCGTTGCTATGCATCACCATGATCTTGCGTGTGCTTAGGAAAATTTTGAAATTACTACGTTCCCCAACAGTGGCATCCGAGCCAGGTTTTATGCGTAGATGTCATATGCACGAGTAGAACACAAGTGAGTTGTGGGCGATATAAGTCATACTGCTTACCAGCATGTCATACTTTGGTTAGGCGGCATTGTGAGATGAAGCGGCCTGGACCGACATTACGCGTACGCTTACGCGAGACTGGTTTCACCGCTACGAGCACTCGTTGCTTAAAGGTGACCGGCGAGTGTCTATCTCTCTCACTTTACTTGAACCGAGTGTGGCTATGCCCGGTCTTTGCAAAGGTTAAAACAACATCAACTTGACAAACTATCGTTGTGGTTTTGATGCGTAGGTAAGAACGGTTCTTGCTAAGCCCGTAGCAGCCACGTAAAATTTGCAACAACAAAGTAGAGGACGTCTAACTTGTTTTTGCAGGGCATGTTGTGATGTGATATGGTCAAGGCGTGATGCTATATTTTATTGTATGAGATGATCATGTTTTGTAACCGAGTTATCGGCAACTGGCAGGAGCCATATGGTTGTCGCTTTATTGTATGAAATGCAAACGCCATGTAATTGCTTTACTTTATCACTAAGCGGTAGCGATAGTCGTAGAAGCAATAGATGGCGTAAAGATAAAGATGCTACGATGGAGATCAAGGTGTCGCGCCGGTGATGATGGTGATCATGACGGTGCTTCAGAGATGGAGATCACAAGCACAAGATGATGATGGCCATATCATATCACTTATATTGATTGCATGTGATGTTTATCATTTATGCATCTTATCTTGCTTTGATTGACGGTAGAATTTTAAGATGATCTCTCACTAAATTATCAAGAAGTGTTCTCCCTGAGTATGCAATGTTGCGAAAGTTCTTCGTGCTGAGACACCACATGATGATCAGGTGTGATAGGCTCTACGTTCAAATACAATGGGTGCAAAACAGTTGCACACGCGGAATACTCAGGTTAAACTTGACGAGCCTAGCATATACAGATATGGCCTTGGAACATGGAGACCGAAAGGTCGAACGTGAATCATATAGTAGATATGATCAACATAGTGATGTTCACCATTGAAACTACTCCATCTCATGTGATGATCGGACATGGTTTAGTTAATTTGGATCACGTGATCACTTAGATGACTAGAGAGATGTCTGTCTAAGTGGGAGTTCTTAAGTAATATGATTAATTGAACTTAAATTTATCATGAACTTAGTACCTGATAGTATTTTGCTTGTCTATGTGTGTTGTAGATAGATGGCTCATGGTGTTGTTCCATTGAATTTTAATGCGTTCCTTGAGAAAGCTAAGTTGAAAGATGATGGTAGCAATTACACGGACTGGGTCCATAACCTGAGGATTATCCTCATTGCTGCACAAAAGAATTACGTCCTAGAAGCACCGCTGGGTGCCAGGCCTGCTATAGATGCAACTGATGACGTTAAGAACGTCTGGCAGAGCAAAGCTGATGACTACTCGATAGTTCAGTGTGCCATGCTTTACGGCTTGGAACCGGGTCTTCAACGACGTTTTGAACATCATGGAGCATATGAGATGTTTCAGGAGTTGAAGTTAATATTTCAAGCAAATGCCCGGATTGACAGATATGAAGTCTCCAATAAGTTCTATAGCTGTAAGATGGAGGAGAATAGTTCTGTTAGTGAACATATACTCAAAATGTCTGGGTATAATAATCACTTGATTCAACTGAGAGTTAATCTTCCTGATGATAGTGTCATTGACAGAATTCTTCAATCACTGCCACCAAGCTACAAGAGCTTCGTGATGAACTATAATATGCAAGGGATGGACAAGACTATTCCCGAGCTCTTCGCAATGCTAAAAGCTGCGGAGGTAGAAATCAAGAAGGAGCATCAAGTGTTGATGGTCAATAAGACCACCAGTCTCAAGAAGAAGGGCAAAGGGAAGAAGAAGGGGAACTTCAAGAAGAACAGCAAGCAAGTTGCTGCTCAAGAGAAGAAACCCAAATCTGGACCTAAGCCTGAGACTGAGTGCTTCTACTGCAAGCAGAATGGACACTGGAAGCGGAACTGCCCCAAGTATTTGGCGGATAAGAAGGATGGGAAGGCGAACAAAGGTATATGTGATATACATGTTATTGATGTGTACCTTACTAATGCTCGCAGTAGCACCTGGGTATTTGATACTGGTTCTGTTGCTAATATTTGCAACTCGAAACAGGGACTACAGATTAAGCGAAGATTGGCTAAGGACGAGGTGACGATGCGCGTGGGAAATGGTTCCAAAGTCGATGTGATCGCGGTCGGCACGCTACCTCTGCATCTACCATCGGGATTAGTTTTAGACCTAAATAATTGTTATTTGGTGCCAGCGTTAAGCATGAACATTATATCTGGATCTTGTTTGATGCGAGACGGTTATTCATTTAAATCAGAGAATAATGGTTGTTCTATTTATATGAGTAATATCTTTTATGGTCATGCACCCTTGAAGAGTGGTCTATTTTTATTAAATCTCGATAGTAGTGATACACATATTCATGATGCAAAGTTGATAATGATAGTGCAACTTATTTGTGGCACTACCGTTTGGGTCATATCGGTGTAAAGCGCATGAAGAAACTCCATACTGATGGACTTCTGGAATCACTTGATTATGAATCACTTGGTACTTGCGAACCGTGCCTCATGGGTAAGATGACTAAAACGCCATTCTTCGGAACTATGGAGTGAGCAACTGATTTGTTAGAAATCATGCATACTGATGTATGTGGTCCAATGAATATTGAGGCTCGCGGCGGGTATCGTTATTTTCTCACCTTCACAGATGATTTGAGCAGATATGGGTATATCTACTTGATGAAACACAAGTCTGAAACATTTGAAAAGTTCAAAGAATTTCAGAGTGAAGTGGAAAATCATCGTAACAAGAAAATAAAATTTCTACGATCTGATCGTGGAGGAGAATATTTGAGTTATGAGTTTGGTTTACATTTGAAGCAATGCGGAATAGTTTCGCAACTCACGCCACCCGGAACACCACAACGAAATGGTGTGTCCGAACATCGTAATCATACTTTACTAGATATGGTGCGATCTATGATGTCTCTTACTGATTTACCGCTATCATTTTGGGGTTATGCTTTAGAGACGGCCGCATTCACGTTAAATAGGGCACCATCAAAATCCGTTGAGACGACGCCTTATGAACTGTGGTTTGGCAAGAAACCAAAGTTGTCATTTCTTAAAGTTTGGGGCTGCGATGCTTATGTGAAGAAACTTCAGCCAGATAAGCTCGAACCCAAATCGGAGAAATGTGTCTTCATAGGATACCCAAAAGAGACTATTGGGTACACCTTCTATCACAGATCTGAGGGCAAGATTTTTGTTGCTAAATTCGGATCCTTTCTAGAGAAGGAGTTTCTCTTGAAATAAGTGAGTGGGAGGAAAGTAGAACTTGATGAGGTAACTGTACCTTCTCCCTTATTGGAAGGTAGTTCATCACAAGAACCGGTTCCTGTGACAACTACACCAATCAGTGAGGAAGCTAATGATATTGGTCATGAAACTTCATATCAAGTTACTACCGAACCTCGTAGGTCTACCAGAGTAAGATCTGCACCAGAGTGGTACGGTAATCCTATTCTAGAAGTCATGTTACTTCACCATGGCGAACCTACGAACTATGAGGAAGCGATGATGAGCCCAGATTCTGCAAAATGGCTTGAGGCCATGAAATCTGAGATGGGATCCATATATGAGAACAAAGTATGGACTTTGGTTGACTTGCCCAATGATCGGCAAGCCATCGAGAATAAATGGATCTTCAAGAAGAAGACTGACGCTGATGGTAATGTAACTGTCTACAAAGCTCAACTTGTTGCGAAAGGTTTTCGACAAGTTCAAGGGGTTGACTACGATGAGACTTTCTCACCCGTAGCGATGCTTAAGTCTGTCTGAATCATGTTAGCAATTGCTGCATTTTATTGTTATGAAGTTTGGCAAATGGATGTAAAACTGCATTCCTGAATGGATTTCTGGAAGAAGAGTTGTGTATGATGCAGCCGGAAGGTTTTATCGATCCAAAAGGTGCTAACAAAGTGTGCAAGCTCCAGCGATCCATTTATGGACTGGTGCAAGCATCTCGGAGTTGGAATAAACGCTTTGATAGTGTGATCAAAGCATATGGTTTTATACAGACTTTTGGAGAAGCCTGCATTTACAAGAAAGTGAGTGGGAGCTCTGTAGCATTTCTAATATTATATGTAGATGACATATTGTTAATTGGAAATGATATAGAATTTCTGGATAGCATAAAGGGATACTTGAATAAAGTTTTTCGATGAAAGACCTCGGTGAAGCTGCTTACATATTGGGCATCAAGATCTATAGAGATAGATCAAGACGCTTAATTGGACTTTCACAAAGCACATACCTTGATAAAGTTTTGAAAAAGTTCAAAATGGATCAGGCAAAGAAAGGGTTCTTGCCTGTATTACAAGGTGTGAAGTTGAGTCAGACTCAATGCCCGACCACAGCAGAAGATAGATAAAAAATGAAAGATGTTCCCTATGCTTCAGCCATAGGCTCTATCATGTATGCAATGTTGTGTACCAGACCTGATGTATGCTTAGCAATAAGTTTAGCAGGGAGGTACCAAAGTAATCCAGGAGTGGATCACTGGACAGCGGTAAAGAATATCTTGAAATACCTGAAAAGGACTAAGGATATGTTTCTCGTTTAAGGAGGTGACAAAGAGCTAGTCGTAAATGGTTACGTCGATGCAAGCTTTGACACTGATCCGGATGATTCTAAATCGCAAACTGGATACGTGTTTATATTGAACGGTGGAGCTGTCAATTGGTGCAGTTCTAAACAAAGTGTCGTGACGGGATCTACATGCGAAGCGGAGTACATAGTTGTTTCGGAAGCAGCAAATGAAGGAGTCTCGATGAAAGAGTTCATTTCCGATCTAGGTGTCATACCTAGTGCATCGGGACCAATGAAGATCTTCTGTGACAATACTGGTGCAATTGCCTTGGCAAAGGAATCCAGATTTCACAAGAGGACCAAGCACATCAAGAGACGCTTCAATTCCATCCGGGACCAAGTCCAGGTGGGAGACATAGAGATTTGCAAGATACATACGGATATGAATGTTGCAGACCCGTTGACTAAGCCACTTCCACGAGCAAAACATGATCAGCACCAAGACTCCATGGGTGTTAGAATCATTACTGTATAATCTAGATTATTGACTCTAGTGCAAGTGGGAGACTGAAGGAAATATACCCTAGAGGCAATAATAAAGTTATTATTTATTTCCTCATATCATGATAAATGTTTATTATTCATGCTATAATTGTATTAACCGGAAACATGATACATGTGTGAATACATAGACAAACTTAATGTCACTAGTATGCCTCTACTTGACTAGCTCATTAATCAAAGATGGTTATGTTTCCTAACCATAGACATGTGTTGTCATTTGATTAACGGGATCACATCATTAGGAGAATGATGTGATTGACTTGACCCATTCCGTTAGCTTAGCACTTGATCGTTTAGTATGTTGCTATTGCTTTCTTCATGACTTACACAAGTTCCTATAACTATGAGATTATGAAACTCCCGTTTGCCGGAGGAACACTTTGTGTGCTACCAAACGTCACAACGTAATTTGGTGATTATAAAGGAGCTCTATAGGTGTCACCAAAGGTACATGTTGAGTTGGCGTATTTCGAGATTAGGTTTTGTCACTCCGATTGTCGGAGAGGTATCTCTGGGCCCTCTCGGTAATGCACATCACTATAATCCTTGCAAGCAATGTAGCTAATGAGTTAATTATGGAATGAAGCATTACGTAACGAGTAAAGAGACTTGCCAGTAACGAGATTGAACTAGGTATTGGATACCGACGATCGAGCAAGTAACATACCGATGACAAAGGGAACAATGTATGTTGTTATGCGGTTTGACCGATAAAGATCTTCGTAGAATATGTAGGAGCCAATATGAGCATCCATGTTCCACTATTGGTTATTGACCGGAAACATGTTTCAGTCATGTCTACATAGTTCTCGAACCCATAGGGTCCGCACGCTTAAGGTTTAGATGACAATTATATTATGAGTTTATGAGTTTTGATGTACCGAAGTTTGTTCGGAGTCCCGGATGAGATTATGGACATGACGAGGAGTCTCAAAATGGTCGAGACATGAATATTGATATATTGGAAGCCTATATTTGGATATCGGAAGTGTTCCCGGTGAAATCGGGATTTTACCGGAGTACCGGGAGGTTACGGGAACCCCCCGGAGGCTTAATGGGCCTACATGGGCCCTAGTGGAGAGGAAGAGAGGAGGCAAGGGCTGGGCCGCGCCCCCTCCCCCCTAGTCCGAATAGGACAAGGAGAGGGGTGCGGCGCCCCCTTTCCTTCCTCTCTCCCTCCTCCTTCCCCCCTTCTCCTACTCCAACTAGGAAAGAAAAGAGTCCTACTCCCGGTGGGAGTTGGACTCCCCCTTGGCGCGCCCTCCTTGGCCGGCCGCCCCCTCCTCCTTGGCTCCTTTATATACAGGGGCAGGGGGGCACCTCTAGGCACAACAATTGATCTCTTGATCTCTTAGACGTGTGCGGTGCCCCCTCCACCATAGTCCTCGATAATATTGTAGCGGTGCTTAGGCGAAGCCCTACGACGGTAGAACATCAAGATCGTCACCACGCCGTCGTGCTGACGGAACTCTTCCTCGACATTCTGCTAGATCGGAGTCCGTGGATCGTCATCGAGCTGAACGTGTGCTAGAACTCGGAGGTGCCATAGTTTCGGTGCTTGATCGGTCGGGCCATGAAGACGCACGACTACATCAACCGCGTTGTTCTAATGCTTCTGCTTTCGGTCTACGAGGGTACGTGGACAACACTCTCCCCTCTCGTTGCTATGCATCACCATGATCTTGCGTGTGCGTAGGAAAATTTTGAAATTACTACGTTCCCCAACAGTTTAGGAGGATCACAGGCAGGAGGCCTACCTCTTTCGATCTGTATCCCAGTTTGTGCTAGCCATCTTATGGAAACTTGTTTACTTATGTTTGTGCTCAGATTTTGTTGCTTCCGCTTACTCGTCTATGATCGAGCACTAGTATTCAAACCCTCGAGGCCCCTGGCTTGTATTATGATGCTTGTATGACTTATTTTTGTTTTTAGAGTTGTGTTGTGATATCTTCTCGTGAGTCCCTAATCTTGATCATACACGGTTGCGTGCATGATTAGTGTATGATTGAATCGGGGGCGTCACACCTTGTCATGTCGGCATCATGAGCACGACCAATCGTTGGCGATCTCAGTCTGCCACCCTACTTGGATCGATGATATCCGAGCTAGCTATTCAGATAACCCGCAAGCCAATAGACTGCTCGAGCAATTCTCTCAACATGCAGACCTGAAGGGGCGTTTCTCTGTTTCTGACGTACTGTTGTATTTCCGACAAGGGCTATGGCTGGGGGGCTCGCCCTCGCTTCAGCAAACTATGTTGCGTGCTTTCCGCGATAGCACTATGGGTGGTCATTCGGGCTTCCCAGTGACATATCGACGTCTTTGTAGGCTATTCGCTTGGCCAAAAATGAAGCAAGCCATCCGTCAATATGTGCAGGGGTGTGCGACTTGTCAACAAGCCAAGCCCGAAAGGATTAAGTACCCGGGTTTGCTCGAACCAATTCCACTTCCATATGGGGCCTGGCAAGTGGTGACAATGGATTTCATTGATGGTCTCCCTCAATCCGGCAAGTCTAATTGCATTCTGGTGGTGGTGGACAAGTTCACACGCTACGCCCATTTTCTGCCCCTTCAACACCCATTCACTGCAGCCAGAGTCGCACGGGCATATCTGGACAATGTTCACAAACTTCATGGCCTGCCCAAACCATCATCTCGGATAGAGACCCGGTGTTCACAAGTAAGTTTTGGCGCGAACTGTTTGACTGCATTGGTTCTGAACTAAAGATGAGCACACCTTACCACCCGCAAACAGATGGGCAATCGGAAAGAGTTCATCAATGTTTGGAAATATATTTGCGTTGCTTCATCCATGTGTGTCCCAATCACAAGAGCCACTTCCTTTCATTAGTTGAGTTCTGGTACAATTCAAGCTACAACTCTGCATTGGATATGTCACTGTTTCAAGCTCTTGTATGGACATGAACCAAGGCATTGGGGGCTCGAAGCAGCGTCTGTTTGCAAAATACCAGCTCTAAAGGACTGGCTTGAAGAACGAAAGACGATGCAACAAGTTCTGCAGCAGCATCTGCATCGAGCACGCCACATTATTAAAGTCCAAGATGACAAGAAAAGATCTGACAGGGTGTTCAAAGTGGGTGACACCATTTTCGTCAAGCTGCAACCATATGTCCAATCTTCAGTCCATCGCCGGGCAAACCACAAACTCGCTTTCAGGTACTTTGGGCCGTTCATGGTGACCCGCAAAATCAACCCGGTGGCGTACGAACTAGAGCTGCCACCAGAGTCACGCATACACCTGGTTTTCCATGTCTCTCAATTAAGGCAAGCACTCTCAACAGGTACCTTTGCATCTGCTTCCCTGCCGGTTCCTCGCTCCTTTGAACTATCTCCGGTTGAACTTTTGGACAAACGCTGGCGGCAAACACCTGATGGCCGCTGAGAGCAGTATTTGGTGCGCTGGTCGGATTCGGAAGTTTTGGACGCTTCATGGGAAGATGCTCTCACTCTCAAGGCTCAATATCCGGCTGGGGCAGCTTGGGGACAAGCATGCTCTCAAGGAGTAGGGGATATCAGCGACCCAAATACAGTTACAGTCTCAGGTGACAGGCTTGCTGCCAAATCAGCAAGGGGAAACAGCATGGCCGAGGAAAAGGCAACATACCATCAATCAGGGATAAGGGCGCGTCACCTCCAGGCCACCTCGGATCAAACAACCTAACCACAGGTACGTGGGGCCAGAGTGGGTGAGCTCTACATAATGGACCAGTCGCGAGGGAATCGTCATCCGGTAGGATCAGGCAATCGGCAAGGCACGACACGGCTCCTGTATTTTCTTGCTTTCTTTCTTCCTCCCAAAGACAAAGTGTATTCCTATAAGCTACTTGTGAGTGATAAGTACCAGATCAGAGATCCATTGCCTAACACACCGGTAGCTCCCACCACCGGTAAAAAACACTTTGCAATGGCCGAAGCTCACCCTGCCGAGCATTGATGTCTACTACACAACCTTCTTCTTGTAGACGTTGTTGGGCCTTCAAGTGCACAGGTTTGTAGGACAGTAGCAAATTTCCCTCAAGTGGATGACCTAAGGTTTATCAATTCGTGGGAGGCGTAGGATGAAGATGGTATCTCTCAAACAACCCTGCAACCAAATAACAAAGAGTCTCTTATGTCCCCAACACACCCAATACAATGGTAAATTGTATAGGTGCACTAGTTCGGCGAAGAGATGGTGATACAAGTGCAATATGGATAGTAGATATGGGTATTTGTAATCTGAAAATGTAAAAACAGCAAGGTAACTAATGATAAAAGTGAGCATAAACGGTATTGCAATGCTAGGAAACAAGTCCTAGGGTTCATACTTTCACTAGTGCAAGTTATCTCAACAACAATAACATAGATAGATCATATAACAATCCCTCAACATGCAACAAAGAGTCACTCCAAAGCCACTAATAGCAGAGAACAAACAAAGAGATTATGGTAGGGTACGAAACCACCTCAAAGTTATTCTTTCGGATCAATCTGTTCAAGAGTTTGTACCAGAATAACACCTTAAGACACAAATCAACTAAAACCCTAATGTCACCTAGATACTCCATTGTCACCTCAAGTATCCGTGGGCATGATTATACGATATGCATCACACAATCTCAGATTCATCTATTCAACCAACACAAAGTACTTCAAAGAGTGCCCCAAAGTTTCTACCGAAGAGTCAAGACGAAAACGTGTGTCAACCCCTATGCATAGGTTCATGGGCGGAACCCGCAAGTTGATCACCAAAACATACATCAAGTGGCACATGATATCCCATTATCACCACAGATAATCACGGCAAGACATACATCAAGTGTTCTCAAATCATTAAATACTCAATCCGATAAGATAACTTCAAGAGGAAAACTCAATTCATCACAAGAGAGTAGAGGGGGAGAAACATCATAAGATCCAACTATAATAGCAAAGCTCACGATACATCAAGATCGTGCCATAGAGCGAACACGAGAGAGAGAGAGAGAGAGAGAGAGATCAAACACATAGCTACTGGTACATACCCTCAGCCCCGAGGGTGAACTACTCCATCCTCGTCATGGAGAGCACCGGGATGATGAAGATGGCCACCAGTGATGGGTTCCCCCTCCGGCAGGGTGCCGAAACGGGCTCCCAAGAGGTTTTTGGTGGCTACGGAGGCTTGCGGCGGTGGAACTCCCGATCTTTATTGATATTGATGTTTTTAGGGTACGTAGGCTTATATAGGCGAAAGAAGTCGGTCGGGGGAGCCTCGAGGGGCCCACGAGAGGGTAGGGCGCGCCCAGGGGGTGGGCGCGCCCCCCTATCTCGTGGCTTTCTTGATGCTCCCTTTACTTCAACTCCAAGTCTCCTGGGTCATAATCTTCCCAAAAATCACGCTGCCGAAGGTTTCATTCCGTTTGGACTCCGTTTGATATTCCTTTTCTTCGAAATACTAAAACAGGCAATAAAACAACAATATGGGCTGGGCCTCCGGTTAGTAGGTTAGTCCCAAAAGTAATATGAAAGTGTATAATAAAGCCCGTAATCATTCAAAACAGATAATAAAATAGCATGAATGCTTCATAAATTATAGATACGTTGGAGATGTATCAGCATCCCCAAGCTTAATTCCTGCTCATCCTCGAGTAGGTAAATGATAAAAGAAAGAATTTATGAAGTGTGAATTCTAGAAGGTGCACAAGTTTGATCAATGATAATTTCAATCACCTTTTCTAGCATGATAATATGTCATAACAGTAGTTCATCTCATAAAACTTCTCACGAACAAGTAACAAGCTATTCACATGTTAAAACATAGACCATAAACTTTCTTGAAAACTAGCAAACTTCATTCTCAGTCATCAAACAATTGCAATTCATCTTATTTTCAGGAATAGCAAACTCCACATACTCAACTATCATATAGTCTTCTACAATTGCTAACACTCATGCAATACTAATGGTTATGGAGTTTTAATCGGACACTGAGAAAGATAGGGGCTTATAGTGTTGCCTCCCAACGTATTCACCTTTGGGTGATGTCAACAATAATAGTTCATGCTAACTTACATCCAATTGGATGTACATATCAGGATCTTCCCAACACGAGGTGCTTGCCAAAGGATAAAATGAAAAGGGGAAAGGTGAAGATCACCTTGACTCTTGCATAAAAGTAAAAGACATAAAGTAAAAGATAGGCCCTTCGCAGAGGGAAGCAGAGGTTGTCATGCGCTTTTAGGGTTGGATGCACAAAATCTGAATGCGAATGAACGTCACTTTATATTGCCACTTGTATATGGACCTTTACTATGCAGTTCGTCGCTTTTATTGCTTCCATAACAAGATCGTATAAAGCTATTTTCTTCACACCAAAAGATCGTACATATTTAGAGAGCAATTTTTATTGCTTGCACCGATGACAACTTACTTGAAGGATCTTACTCAATCCATAGGTAGGTATGGTGGACTCTCATGGCAAAATTGAGTTTAAGGATATTTGGAAGCACAAGTAGTATCTCTACTTGGTGCAAGGAATTTTGGCTAGCATGAGGGGGAAAGGCAAGTTCAACGTGTTTGAATGATCCATGACAATATACTTTAACTGAGATGTGAGAAAACATAACCCATTACGTTGTCTTCCTTGTCCAACATCAACTCTTTAGCATGTCATACTTAATGAGTGCTCCCAATTATAAACTATGTCTAGGATAGTGTATTTATATGTGAAATTTCTCTTCCATCAATATTCTTTCATGAATTGTTCAAATGACCAATACAATGCTTGCTAACCTTCAATGAATTTACAACCTCTACTTCTTAGATGTGAAGTCATTACTCCCCATGGGATAAGCAAACGAGACATATATAATTTCAGATTTATGACAATCAACTCATTCAACCATTTACTCATAGGATATAAGTGAAGCACATGAGTAAATGACAAACTACTCCAAAAAGATATAAGTGAAGATCAATGAGTAGCTAAATAATTGTGTAACTATGTGAAGACTCTCTCTCATTAAAGAATTTCAGATCTTGGTATCGTATTCAAACAGCAAGCAAGGCAAAACAAAATGACATTGCAAGGATAGCACAACTCATGTGAAAAAGCAAAAACTTAGGTTCAACCGATACTAACCGATAGTTGTTGAAGAAGAAAGGCGGGATGCCCACCGGGGCATCCCCAAGCTTAGATGCTTGAGACTTCTTGAAATATTATTTTGGGGTGCCTTGGGCATCCCCAAGCTTGAATTTTTGTGTCTCCTTAATTCCTTTCATATCATGATTTCTCTTTTTATCAAAAGCTTCATCCACACCAAACTCAACAAGAACTCGTGAGATAGGTTAGTATAAACCAATGCAAAACCTTATCATTTTCTACTGTAATAAATCACTAAAATTATTATTCAACATTGCATACTAAATGCCTCTGCATATTTAATACTCCTATCCTCAAATAGAATCATTAAACAAGCAAACATATGCAAACAATGCAAACATAACAGCAATCTGCCAAAATAGTACAGTCTGTAAAGAATGCAAGATTCATTATACTTCCCTAACTCCAAAAATTATGAGATAAAATTCCCACTATAATAAATTTATCAGAACTCAAAATGCAAAAAGTTTCAACATTATACCATTCTCTGACTTTTCTAGGGAATTTATGCAACAGCGGTAAACTTTCTGTTTTCAAACAGCAACATGTATACTAGCAAAATAAGCATGGTAAAGGCTATCCTTGACATTTTTATTGAAAATAAAGATGCAAAACATTATTACAAATAACAGCAAGCAAATACTAACAAAATAAAATGACGCTCCAAGCAAAACACATATCATATGGCGAATAAAAATATAGCTCCAAATAAAGTTACCGATGAACAAAGACGAAAGAGGGGGTGCCTTCCGGGGCATCCCCAAGCTTAGACTCTTGGTTGTCCTTGAATATTATCTTGGGGTGCCTTGGGCATCCCCAAGCTTAGTCTCTTGCCACTTCTTATTCCATAATCCATCGAATCTTTACCCAAAACTTGAAAACTTCACAACACAAAACTCAACAGAAAACTCGTAAGCTCCGTTAGTATAAGAAAATAAAACCATCACTTAGGTACTGTAGTGAACTCATTATAAATTCATATTTGTGTAATATCTACTGTACTCCAACTTATCTATGGTTCATACCCTCCGATACTACTCATAGATTCATCAAAATAAGCAAACAACACATAGAAAACAGAATCTGTCAAAAATAGAATAGTCTGTAGTAATCTGTATCAAACGTATACTTCTGGAACTCCACAAATTCTACAAAATTAGGAAGTTCTAAGAAATTTGTGTACCAATCCATAGCAAAAAGAATCATATCAGCAGCACGTTTCTGTGAATTAAGAAAACTAATTTACTGGGTGCAAAGGTTTCTGATTCTCAGCAGGATCAACACAACTATCACCGTAAGCTATCATAAAGGTCTTACTTGGCACTTTATTGAAACAAAAGCTAAAACATGATTACTACAGTAGCATAATCATGTGGACACACAAAAACAATAAGGATAAGTATTGGGTTGTCTCCCAACAAGCGTTTTTCTTTAATGCCTTTCTAGCTAGGCATGATGATGGCAATGATGCTCACATAAAAGATAAGAATTGAAACATAACAGGAGCATCATGAAGCATATGACTAGAACATTTAAGTCTAACCCACTTCCTATGCATAGGGATTTTGTGAGCAAACAACTTATGGGAACAATAATCAACAAGCATAGGAAGGCAAAACAAGCATAACTTCAAGATTTTTAAGCACATAGAGAGGAAACTTGGCATTATTGCAATTCCTACAAGCATATATTCCTCCCTCATAATAATTTTCAGTAGCATCATGAATGAATTCAAAAATATAACCAGCACCTAAAGCATTCTTTTCATGATCTATAAGCATAGAAAATTTTCTATTCTCCACATAAGCAAAATTCTTCTCATTTGGAATAGTGGGACTATCATAAGAGACTTGAACACTAAAAATTGTTTCCACATTAAAAGAGTAATGTTCATAAAAAGGGTAATCATAATCATGACAAGTTTTATAAATATAATCATCACTACTTCTTATAGTATAAGTTTCATCACAATAATCATCATAAATAGCAACTTCGTTCTCATCATAATCGATTGAAACCTCTCCCAAGATAGTGGAATCACTAAATAAAGTTGAAACTCTTCCAAATCCACTTTCGTTCCATCACAATAAAATTCAACATCCTCCAAAATAGTGGGATCACTACTTCCTAAAGTTGACACTCTTCCAAACCCACTTTCATCAGTATAATCATCATAGGTAAGAGGCATGCTATCATCATAACAACTTTGCATATCAAAACTTGGGATGTAATATCATCTTCATTAAACATAGCATCCCCAAGCTTGGGACAAACATTAATTTCAGCAAATATATTCTCAAATATTTCATCCTCATCAAACATAGCTTCCCCAAGCTCGGGCCCTTTCATATCATAAGCATAATCACTCTCATCATTAAAAATATGGATAGCACCAATACTATAGCAATTATCATCATCACAATGAGTAGTAGGGGCAACATCATTTGGGAGGGTTACCTTTCTACCTTTGTTGCTCCTTCTTTTCTTTTTCTTCTTCACATTATGTGTGGGTTCAACCTTCTTCTTTGAGCTCCTTATGGATGAGATTGATTGAATAGAAAACTCCTCCTCGTTACCTGATTCAACATAAGAAATAATAGGAGGATATTGGGAAGTCTCTTACCTTTCATTAGTATTCTCTTCATCTTCTAATTGCTTTCTTTTCTTTAGGTAACTGGCAATATAAGGATTTTCAATGCAATTCACCGCACAATACAAATAAATCTGTTCTAGATCAAAATCAAGAAATCTATCAAGACTAACTTTTGAAATATCCTCAGTTATATGTTTCATTTCTTCATACCCCAAAAGAAGACTAAGATCTTTATGATGCTCAAGGGTAATCAAGCTATCACAATTTTTGGACACGATTCGGTCATGAAACAATTTGCATTGGAGATTTAAATGACCACGTTCATTGCAAAGTTCACAAGGAGCACGAAAAATATTGAATTTTTCAGCACAAACATCAAGACTTTCTTGCAACCCTTTAGTTTCTGAATATTTATGCCTCTTGCAGTATCTATTTTCCCTATTTGGTGTATACTTGCAAACCCAATCTACTCCACAAAAATCAACATGCTTATAAGAGACATTTTCATCATAACTAGTGCAATCATCATTAGCACTATGGATATTCAAAGAGTTCATACTAACAACATTGCAATCATGCTCATCATTCAAAGATTTAGTATCAAACATTCTATAGATTTCTTCTTCTAGCACCTGAGCACAATTTTCCTTTTCATCATACTCACGAAATATATTAAAAAGACGAAGCGTATGAGACAAACCCAACTTCATTTTTTTGTAGTTTTCTTTTATAAACTAAACTAGTGATAAAACAAGAAACAAAAAGATTCGATTGCAAGATCTAAAGATATACCTTCAAGCACTCACCTCCCCGGCAACGGCACCAGAAAAGAGCTTGATGTCTACTACACAACCTTCTTCTTGTAGACGTTGTTGGGCCTGCAAGTGCATAGGTTTGTAGGACAGTAGCAAATTTCCCTCAAGTGGATGACCTAAGGTTTATCAATCCGTGGGAGGCGTAGGATGAAGATGGTCTCTCTCAAACAACCCTGCAACCAAATAACAAAGAGTCTCTTGTGTCCCCAACACACCCAATACAATGGTAAATTGTATAGGTGCACTAATTCGGCGAAGAGATGGTGATACAAGTGCAATATGGATAGTAGATATGGGTATTTGTAATCTGAAAATATAAAAACAGCAAGGTAACTAATGATAAAAGTGAGCGTAAACGGTATTGCAATGCTAGGAAACAAGGCCTAGGGTTCATACTTTCACTAGTGCAAGTTCTCTCAACAATAATAACATAGATAGATCATATAACAATCCCTCAACATGCAACAAAGAGTCACTCCAAAGCCACTAATAGCGGAGAACAAACAAAGAGATTATGGTAGGGTACGAAACCACCTCAAAGTTATTCTTTCGGATCAATCTATTCAAGAGTTCGTACTAGAATAACACCTTAAGACACAAATCAACCAAAACCCTAATGTCACCTAGATACTCCATTGTCACCTCAAGTATCTGTGGGCATGATTGTATGATATGCATCACACAATCTCAGATTTATCTATTCAACCAACACAAAGTACTTCAAAGAGTGCCCCAAAGTTTCTACCGAAGAGTCAAGACGAAAACGTGTGTCAACCCCTATGCATAGGTTCATGGGCGGAACCCGCAAGTTGATCACCAAAACATACATCAAGTGGCACATGATATCCCATTGTCACCACAGATAATCACGGCAAGACATACATCAGGTGTTCTCAAATCATTAAAGTCTTAATCCCATAAGATAACTTCAAGAGGAAAACTCAATTCATCACAAGAGAGTAGAGGGGGAGAAACATCATAAGATCTAACTATAATAACAAAGCTCGCGATACATCAAGATCGTGCCATAGAGAGAACATGAGAGAGAGAGATCAAACACATAGCTACTGGTACATACCCTCAGTCCCGAGGGTGAACTACTCCCTCCTCGTCATGAAGAGCGCCGGGATGATGAAGATAGCCACCGGTGATGGGCTCCCCCTCCGGCAGGGTGCCGGAACGGGCTCCCGAGAGGTTTTTGGTGGCTACAGAGGCTTGCGGCGGCGGAACTCCCGATCTTTCTTGATATTGATGTTTTTAGGGTATGTAGGCTTATATAGGCGAAAGAAGTCGGTTGGGGGAGCCTCGAGGGGCCCACGAGAGGGTAGGGCGCGCCCAGGGGGTGGGCGCGCCCCCTATCTCGTGGCTTCCTTGATGCTCCCTTTACTTCAACTCCAAGTCTACTGGGTCATAATCTTCCCAAAAATCACGTCCGTTTGGACTCTGTTTGATATTCCTTTTCTTCGAAATAATAAAACAGACAATAAAATAGTAATATGGGCTGGGCCTCCGGTTAGTAGGTTAGTCCCAAAAATAATATAAAAGTATATAATAAAGTCTGTAATCATTCAAAACAGATAATGAAATAGTATGAATGCTTCATAAATTATAGATACATTGGAGATGTATCAAGCATCCACGCGAGCCCCCTTGCCGTCGCCCCCAATCACCGAGATCGACCGCCCACGGCCCGACCTCGCGCCAATGGCCACTCCCAAGCCAGACCTCTTGCGCTGTTTGCACAAGCTGGCCGAGGCTGCTCGCGCTCGTGGAATCCGTGTGTGCATCCGCGTGCCCGCACGCCCGAACTCACGCCCAACGGCCCAAGGCTGCTCCCAGATGGGAGCTCGCGCGCCGGCGACGCCGCCTGCATGAGCTGGCCGTGGCCGCTCACGCCCGTGGCATCTATGCATGCTGCCGCGCCCGCACGCCTACGACCTCTCCTAGAAGGAGCTCGTGCGTTCGCCCACGGCCACTCCGGCAGGAGCTCATGCGCCCGTCTGCCCACGACCGCTCCTAGCCGAAACTCGCGCGCCCACGACACCGCCTGCACGGGCTGACCACGAGCTGGCCGAGGATGCTCGCGCTGCATCGTGGCTGCCGCGCTCTGGCTGTCATGCTCGCACTGGCTGCCGCGCTCGCGTGTTCACACAGTCGTGCATGTGCCGCCATAGCCGCGTGTGGGCGTGCTGACGGGCCGCTAGCTTGTGTGCTAGCCGCAGCCGAACACTTGCTGGCGTGCTTGCCGTGGCGTGGTAGCTAGACGCCGGTGCTGCTGCTATGCATGCGTGCTTGCTCTGGCCAGGGAACGGGTGCTGCCGCTGCATGCGTGCTCTGTCCGGGCAGCATGTTTGGCCAGGCAGCCGTGTGCGTGCAGCGCGTGTTCATGCAAGCGTGCTTCAGCCGGCTGGCGACGACGCATCCCATGTGTTTGGTAAAATGTCTAAAACTATGAGAGGTTGAAAACAGGGGTCGTGATTATTTTGCAGTAAAAATTAAAGGATTGCGTGAACGCGCCCGGACGATGACTTGGTGCGTGCGCGAGCGTTTGGGGTTCCAAATTAGATGATACTTGTTGCAGATGCTCTTAGGCCGCGGCTATCTCGCAATGTCCCGCAACGAATGTCAGCGGCGAGGATGTGGGCCGCCTTACCTTGCGCCTCCAACCCATCCCTCAGACCCAAGGTCCCGAAGCCACCATGGCTGATGGCCTCAAGTCCTAGATCCAATGGGTTTCCAATGACTTGGGCTTCATCTGTGGTTGTCCGAGAGGATGCGTGCGCCTGTTGTGTAGTTAATGTGGATTGCCTTGGCATCTCTGCTAGATCTCTGCCTTCTTGCCGCCCCAGATGGATCAGGCGTGGGTGTTGCGTAACACAGGTTGGTCTTCCTTGCTCTAGATCCGAGGACATGCCATCCCCTTGGCCAACGGGTCTGGGCAGGGCTATCTCCGGCTATATCACAATCTGTGGTGATGTTCTTCATACACCGTGTTTGTGCATGTTGTCACCACTTCGGCCTGCGTGGGATGGGGGATGGGGTCGTTGGGATAGTAGTGCCATCAAAAGGTCTTCTCGAGGGTTTCTCTCTCGAGAACATGTGGTTGCCTCAGCGTTAGATGTGATCTATGGACGATGACTTGACACAGAGCTAATGGTTGTGCAACGGCGATCAGTTTTCTAGCCCAACTCATGCACGTGCTAGGTTTAAGGAAAAGTGATGGTGACGTCACGTGATTGGCTTTGATGGTGGTGCTTCTTGAGTGCCTGGTCTCAAGCTTCGAGGTGAAAATCTAGGTCTAGCCCGAATTGGTTATACTTGATAATGGCGATATTTTTGTGTCGTTACCTTGTTGAAAGCATTGCTCGGATATGCTCGAATTAGTTTTTAGGGAGAAACCTAGATTCTGCCTTTTGGTGGTTGGATCTAGGGACGGTGGCTCTTGAGCATCGCTCCCTTTCTGAAGACATTGTTGCTGAAGAACCTCATTGTCATTGTGCTGTCATTGCCCTGGTGCGAATATGGTCATTATTTTAGTTTGTCAATCGCGGATTTGATCGCTCTGGGTGCAAGTGAAATTGAGGTTTATCTTTGCTTATCACCCACAACCACATGGCGAGGACAGAGATGCCATTTCTAGTCTTGAAACTCTCATCGAAACATCGAGAAATTATGCATATAGAAAACTCTAAAGAAAGAAAGAAAAAGGAGAATCGTGCCATGGCAAAACCAGGTGTGCCCCCCGAAGGTAGAAAGCTATCATTTTTGTGACTTCATAAAACGCAGCCTCGTTATTTGCAGATAAAATGCCGTACATTTGGCTTACTGAATTGGTAATCAATCGAGCAATTCATTAAACGATATATGTATTATGAGTACCTCGAGAAAATACTTTTCTTGTAATGTTTTTCCTTTGCTGTTTTTTCTTGGATCTCTTGTTGATGATTCAAAGTACTTGGACCTTTTTTCCTTTTTCCTCTACGTGTATTTTACATACCATAGGTTGAAGGGAATCACTCTTGGCAACTCCTAGAATGCCCGTAATAATGTAGCTTCCGCAATATAAGATGGTACTACGGTGAGACGTGAAAACACCCGATCCCATTCCGATCTCGATACATATGTGGTGGGCGGACATAGAAATTCGATTTCCAATAGAGTTGCAAAGGCTACTCGCCTGGGGTCCTGAATTTCTGGTGGGAGAATGATAAGAAAGGAGGAGCGGCTTCATTTGGTGATGCTTTTCTTGTTTCTCTGGATTTATTAGGCATATGCGGCGGGCTAGCAATCTCTTGATACTATGCCTAGCCGCAAAAGGATTGTATTAAAGAAAACTAGAAAGCTCAATTTTCCTCAAGGTCATAAAGATAGGTCATCTAGCGTGGACTTCTGACTCTAAGTGGAAAGTCTTTCTCATGTGCCTCTTCCATCCAAAACCGTTTTTCGTGTTTTCGTTTTCCTCGCTTAGGCGTAGTTTTGGTTTTATATGACTTTGCTATTTGCCGGTATTTCTTATGTGTGTATTAGTGTTGAATGTGTGCATCCTATTCGTAAAAACGCCATGATGTGTGATCATCGTGTTTGTCTCCACTTTATGCTTCATCTTGAGTAACTAAAAATCACCATTTGTAGAAAAGGAGATACAAACGGGGTTGTCTAAAGTGCGCGCGTCCGAGCTCTTAGTTTCAGACGGTCCAATTAAGAAACTGGGGATGAGAGGGGATTGGGCAGTAGGGCCCACTCTAAAACTCAAGGGGTGCTGCAAGCACTAGCGCGTCGTCGCCTACGCGCATTCCGGCCCATAATGTTTGCCAAGCGAGCAATCGAGAAGCATAAAAAAAGGAGCAACCAACTGTCATGTATCCCTTGCGGGAGCCGTGGCGGACACCGTTGTGAGCGCCCTAGTGTCACCACGTTTCGCATGCAGTGCGTCATATTGTTTCCTTTTTTTGCTTATGTTGTGTTTTTTAAATTCATGAGTATTTGTTGAACTTGTGAATATTTTTAAAGTTTTCAAATATTTTTGATATTTGTCAATAATTTTTAAATTCTTGAATATTTTTTATTTTTATGATTTTTTTAGTTCCATGAACATTTTTGAATTCATGAACATATTTTGAGTTTCCTGATTGTTTGAATGCACGAACAGTTTTTGAATTTCATTGACATTTTTGAACTCTCAAATAAAAAAAATTATATCAACAAATATTTAAATTGTTTTTGAAAAAAGCAAACATTTTTAGATTTGCAAACATTTTTGGAATCCGCAAACTGTTTTTGAATGCGTGATTTTTTTAATTTCACAAGTATTTTTAGAATTCCTGGACATTTTTTGTATTTGTGGATATTCATTGAATTGGTGAATGTTTTTCTAATTTGTTTGAACTCCTTTTTTCTGTGTTACGGGTGAACATATTTTGAATACATGATTTCTGTCTTCATGATTTTTTTTTCAAATTTAAAATAAAACTGACGTGCGCTTTGTCTCTAGCTCAGCTTTCGCGACCTAGGCCATGCCCATGTTGCGCGATGCAAGCAACGCGAGCGAAGGCGCGCCTATAGGGCGCCCTATAGGCGCGCCCCTATTTCTCGCTTTAAGCGAGCAAGGGGTATAGCTCTCACGTCGGAAAATATTCTACACACAAACACACATACTCTCTCCGTTCTGAATTACTTGTCGCGGGTATGGATGTATCTAGATGTATTTTTGTTATAGATACAACCATTTCCGCGACGAGTAATTTGGAACGGAGGGAGTATATAAATATATTATAAATAAACACTTTTTAAAACACATTTGGAAAAATGTTGAACAAGTCGCAGGAAAAATGTTGAATAAGTATTAAAAGAATGTTGAACAAGAATGTGAAAAACGTTAAACAGGTATTTGAAAAAGCTCAATAAGTACTAAAAATGTTGAACAAGTGTTTTAAAAATGGTGAATAATTATTATAAAATGGTGAACGGGTGTAGGAAAAATGTTGAACGGGTATTTAAAAATATTGAATAAGTACTAAAAATGTTGACCAAGTATTTGAAACTGTTGAAATAAATATTAAAAAATGTTGAAGAAATATTAAAAAAATGTTGAATAAGTATTAAAATGTTGAACGAGTATTTAAAAAATGTTGAAAAAGCGTTCGGACAATGTTGAACGTGTGTACAAAAAATGTTGATCACTTATTAAAAGACATTTTTGACATATACAAAAAAGTAGATTGAAAGCGAAATCAAACATAAGGAAAAAAATGAAGAAGAAGAAAGAAACCAAACAAATAATGGATAAGCAAAAGATAAAACCAAAAAAAATGGAGAAGGAAAAAAAACCAAAACGAAGAAGTCCTATCAAAATAAAAATGAAAAAACAGAAAAAAAAACGCCCATTAAAAATAAAGGAAAAATCCCGGCTTAGTTTTCTCAACTAGAAAACACGCCACCAACTTACCGCATGCAAAGGCAATGGCACAGTGGCTAGTCTCACCAGCTCTTTCTCTAGCGACTAGAGATTGATCCCGGTTTCTTCCAATTTCACATTCCCTTGACGCCTATATCTCACGTTAAACAATTTTTGAAAATATTTTAAAAATGTTGAACAAGTATTTAGAAAATGTTGAACAAGTATTTAGAAAATGTTGAACAAGTATTTGATAAATGTTGAACAAATATTTGAAAAAGTGTTCTCATGTATAGAAAAAATGTTGAACAAGTATATGGAAAATATTGAACAAAAATTTGAAAAATGTTGAATAATATTTGAAAAATATTGAACAATTATTTGAAAAAAAAATGTTGATTACATTATAAAAAGTTGAACAAGTATTTGCAAAATGTTAAACAATATTTTGAAAAAGTGCTGAACAAGTATTTGAAAAAATGTTGATCATGTATATAAAAATATTGAATAAGTATTTGAAAAAACATTGATCATGTATATAAAAATGTTGAACAAGTATTTGAAAAATGTTGATCATGTATATATGATTGTAGAATGAATAAAAGGAACAAGAGAAACAAAAAAACAAAAAATAATCAAAATAAACCAAAGGAAAAGGAAAATAAAAAAAATGAAGAAACTAATGAAAAAACCGAGGAAGAAAAAACAAACAAAAGAAAACCAAAAAAGGACCTTACATAAATGGGAACCAATACTATGCGTCAGCCTTATTTCCTTTTAAGTAGAACCCATCCTAGTACTAAAAGACGATGTGATAGGTTGGGCAGTGGCTGGGAATGTATCTAGTGCACCGGGGCAATTCGTGCTACCGGTGCATCGGGCGTCCACTGCACATTCAAAAATATTTGAAATAATCCAGAAACAATTTAGTGCATTGACACAACAACAATTTACGTTGTCACAAAAATTTAAATTAATATTCGAAACATTGCACGAGATACAAAAATAACAAATTTGACACTGAATAGTACATAACACAAGTTGGGTTTCAGTTTTGGCCCATTAGCACATTGACGTCAAATTTGTCATTTTTGTATCTTGAGCATTGTTTTGAATTTTGATTTGAAGTTTTGTGATGGCATACATTGATGTTGTATCGATACACTAAAATATTTCTGGATTTTTTTGAACATTTTTAAATGTGCAATGGGGTCCGGTGCGTTGGTAGCACCAATTGCCTTGGTGCACCATATACGTTCCCGACAGTGGCTAACCTGTTTCACTCGTACCAGTCGGTTCTGGGATTGATTCCTGTCAACGCACTCTTCTCTTCTTTTGTTTACATACGACGTATTCTGGGCTGGGCCAATTACGTTCATGCTTCAGCGAGAGCAGAGGTGTCGTCTGCTTAAAGCGAGAAATAGCTCTTGCGCGCGAGCGACGCTGAGAGCTCCCTTTTTTCTTCTTTTGTTTATATATGTTGTATTCTGGGCCAACCCGATTACGTTCATGCTTCAACGAGAGCAAAGCTGTCATCTCGCTTAAAGCGAGAAATAGCTCTTGCACGTGAGCGATGCAGAGAGCACTTTTTCTTCTTCTTTTGTTTATATACATTGTACTCTGGGCTGGCCCGATTACATTCATGCTTCAGTGAGAGCACAGCTATCGTCTCGCTTAAAGCGAGAAATGCCGAGAGATCGGCGCCTTAAGCGCCCAAACAGGTAGCTGGCGCCCGCTGCAGCGCCTTGTTGGGGCGGCCCGTGATGTAAAAGCGTAGCGAACATAAATCACCAAAAAAAGGCAAAAAAGGTGTCCGCTTCAGGAATCAAACTCGCATCGGCCGCGAAGGAAAAGCTTGTACGTGCTTAGCTGACCACCACAACCATTCCACACTTGTGATTTAGTGACGTTAACAGATCTTGAACTAGTATGGCGGCGCTATTTATTTATCATTTAGTTTGTTTATAAAATCATGAATTTAAAAATGTTCATCGATTTTATAACCAAAGTTCACAAACTGAAAAAAAGTTCATCGACTTTGAGGAATAATCATGATTTTTGAAGGAAAGTTCACAAACTTAAAAGAGTTCACCGATTTTGGAAAAAATCTTTATGAAAAAGTTTAAAAAGTTCATCGTTTTCAAAAAACTTCATTGATTTTGACAAAAAGTTCATCGAGTTTGAAAAAAAATAGTTAATCAAGTTTTAAAGAAGTTCAAAAATTTGAAGGAAAAATTCATCGATATTGAAAAAAGTTCATCAGATTTGAAAAAAGTTCATCAGAATTAAAAAAAAAGTTTATCAAATTTGAAAAAAGTTCATTGAATTAGAAAAGGTGCATTGAATTTGAAAAAAAATCATCAAATTTTAAAAAATGTGGATGGATTGGAAAAAATCATCGAATGAGGAAGAAGGAAAAAATAAAATAAAATAGAAAAAAATTGAAAAACAAAAAACCGGAAAAACTGAAGAAAAGATGATAAGGTTGAAATGTGGTGGAACTTAGCGCATGAAGTTCCTGTGGCCTGGTGGTTACCATAGTGCTGTGAACCATGAGACCTCGGTTTGATTCCTAGCTCTCATGGATTTTTTGCACTTTGAATACGCGAATGAAAGAGATGGTGGGTTCAATGGGATATGAGCAAAATGGGCCACTGTGGTTCGCGAGGATGTATGTGTTGGAGATATGCCCTAGAGGCAATCATGTATGACGATATTTCCTATGTGTTTATGAATAAAGATAGTGCTTGGACATTATCAATGATGTGTATCAGCAAGTACGTGACTTATTTGTGGGACTATGCATTGTATGATGATTGTCCTAAAAGGTCCCTAGTCGAAAGGACTGTGTGGACGTGCAGCCGACTAGACTAGCATATGACATGGTCGATGGCTTGGTCTCACTAGCCATGGAGCATTGGAAGCTAACCGGATAATATGGACTTGGAAAGGTCTGGTCGGATTCGATGTAGTCGGATCCGAGTCGGATAGACCCAACTATGAGACGCAACGATATGTCATCTGTGAGTCTCTAATACAACATACGTTCTATGTGCTAAGACTGAGCTGACGCATGTACTCGAGGTGGTGACAGACTTGCTTTGGGCCGACCGAACGCTACTTCGTGACTGGGTAGTTACAAAGGTAGGTTTCGGGTTTGTCCAGTCCCATGCTCCGAGACATGGTCGAGCAAGATGGGATTTGCCCCTCCGATCAGGAGAGATATACTCAGGGCCCCTCGTGTGATCCGACCAAGAGAAGCATGGCCATGCGACAAGGATTATGAGATAATCCGGATTGTGCTCGGCATCACTGGAACGAGAAAGACGTCGGGCTAGCACAAGGATAACAGTCTCGCCTTGAGTCCGACAACATATATCGTGAGGCAAAGGGAACAGAAGTGTGACACGTTGTACAGGTTCGCCTAACCAGCTTCATAGTCTGCTTGGTGGTCGGCACGCCTTGCTAGAGGCCGCTACCAACTGTGCAGGCCGGAGGTGATCCGAACTGTGACCAAGCCGACTTGAACCTAAGGGGTCGCGCGCTTAAGGGAAGGACCTACGAGGTCGGTTTGTAGGACACTGGTCGGATGTGATCCAAACTGGACTAGGAACGTGACCGAGTAGACTTTGGGCTTTAGGGTCCGTGCGAGGCCCAAGTGTTGAGCCTACGACGGACGCCTATATAAAGTGGAGCTGCGGCACACTCATGTGATTTTGATCGCTCCGGCGCTGTGACTAGGGTTTGCATGTGTTGCGAATAGCCACCTCCACTCGCCGCCGACTATGTGATCGGACCTAGCAGTCCGCCGCACGGTGTTCCTCCTGCACGTGCGGATACCGTTAGAGGCGGTGCACTTGCGCCGCTCAGGCGAACTTGTACGTGGGATCGGACGACCGACCGTTCGAGGGAGATCAGACGAGGAGGAGACGATCCACGCGGATGCGCTGCCCCAACTCTTCTTCCGCTGCACGGCACTGCGCGTCTAGTGGTAACAAACTGTGATCCATCTTCCCATAGCATGTTCTTGGTTGTTCTGCGCGTAGGAAATTTTAATTTGAAGTCGACGCACCCTATCGTAGACCCCAACAGTGGTATCAGAGCCTCTGCTATAGGATTTGGATTCAGATCGTATGCATATTAGATATGTGGAGGCGGCAGATGAGATCTGTTGTCGTTGATAAGATCGGCTATGTGCACGGTTGATGTGATCAACTGCACATGGGGATCGTTGAGGCTATGTTTTCTGTCAATCGGGATCGATGAGGTGGTGACACGATCTACCCCTACCGGTCGGTCATCCGCCATCGGGGTTAACAGTGAAACGTAAATCCGAATCGGATTCGCGATGATCGATATGATCGGTCAGATCAGAAAATTCGGCATGAACGGAGTTCAGATGCGATCTGTGATTTCCGAAAACAAACCGGTAGAATGCGATTATATGCACAACTTTGTTTTGCAGGTTTGATGTGAATAGTATGGCTCATGTGTATGTGATGCATGTGTGTAATTTATACGTGGCCTGTGTGTCATGTTTGTCAGCCGGCAGGAGCCAAAGTGCTGTCATTATATTGTATAACGACCTGCATGTCGACTTGTGACTCTATGTAAAATTCATTACTAGTTGTAGTAGTTGGATTATAGAGATCAGGTTGGTGGCTTGGCGTCCCGGCGTGACAAACAAGATGGAGTTCCTAGATGGTCATCGGAGTCGGAGCCGACCTTGAAGAACGTCCATGAAGGAGCCATACTATTTCACAATATATGTTTATTTGTGATTGTTATGCTTCTTTGGTTCTATGCATGTTAGAATGGTAGAATCATCCCTCATGAATATCAAGCGAATTGCCATCCCTGATGTTGCACCTTCGCACGTCAAGTACGTCTAGTAGTGAGCTCATAAAATTGGGGTGCTGTTGGATGTCCTTGAACTAAAGGGTTCGTGTCGGACACGGACATGCACTACATCAGGTTAACTTGACAAGGCTATCAAAACGGTTTTGGGCCTTGTGGCAAAGAAGGTTGGGAGCCGGGGTATGAGATACCTTCCCGACCGACAGGAGTCGTATAGAGATACGATTAGCAAGGAGTTGCTTACCGGATAGGTATGTTGGCTAGTAGTGATGCTAAAGCTCACTAGTCGCATGCGCTAGTCGGATCCTGAATCACTGAGAGTTTGCAGAGGGATGCTGACTTCAGTGGGAGTATTTCTGTTTAGGCTAGAACTACTCTACATAAACACATTGCTTAGTGATTGCATATTTTCTTTTGTAGATCAATGGCACCACCTGCTCAACCCAACTTTGCATTGAAATCAATTCTGGAAAAGGATAAACTGAATGGATCAAACTTTACCACCTGGTATAGAAATTTGAGAATTGTTCTCAAGCATGATAAAAAGGAACATGTTCTAGAGGATCCACTTCCAGAGGAACCTGCCGATAATGCTAATGCCACAACTAAGAATGCCTACCAGAAACTCGTTGATGAATAAACAAAGATCAGGTGTCTGATGCTGGCTTGTATGGAGCCCGATTTGCAACAGCATTTCGAAAATGTTGAGGCTTACGATATGATCGAGAGTCTCAACAGCATGTTTCAGACACAGGCTAGGACCGAAAGGTTCAACGTCTGGCGATCCTTGATGGATTGCAAGCTGAAGGAAGGTGATCCACTGAGCCCACATGTGATCAAGATGATCGGATATGTGCAAGCTTTGGATCGTTTGGGCTTCCCGCTCTTGGATGAGCTGGCTACTGATGCTGTTCTGGATTCTCTTCCGCCCAGCTATGGGACGTTCATCTTGAACTATCATATGCATGGCATGGATAAGAAGCTCACTGAATTGCATGGGATGCTCAAAGTGGCAGAGCAGGATATTAAGAAAGGCACGCATCAAGTGTTGATGGTGCAGAAATCGGCTAAGTTCAAGAAGAGTTGGTCCAAAAAAAAGGCTAAGGCAAAGGGCACGGAGACGGTAACCTCTGCCGCTGCGCCGAAGTCTGGACTGGTCTCAAAGACCGTTTGCTTTCACTACAAGGAGACCGGTCACTGGAAGAGGAACTGTAGCAAGTGGCTTGCAGAGCATGGCAAGAAGGCCGGAAATGCTTCTTCAGGCAAAGGTACACTTGTTGCATATGTTATAGACATTTACCTTGCTAACATACCTAGTAGCTCTTGGGTATTTGATACCGGATCGGTTGTTCATATTTGCAACTCGATGCAGGGGCTGGTAAGAACTAGGCGTGTGGCACAAGGGGAGATTGGCATCAGGGTCGGCAACAAAGCAAGAGTTGCTGCGTTGGAGGTCGACACGATGCAGCTCCAGCTTCCTTCCGGATTCATAATGGAATTGAATAATTGTTATTACATTCCTGCACTTAGTCAGAACATTATTTCTGCCTCATGTTTGATGAGTCAAGGTTATGAATTCAATTTAAAGGACAATGGTTGTTCGATATTTTTGAATGTATGTTCCACGGCTATGCACTCATTGTTGATGGGCTATTTATATTGAATCTAGAACAGGAACCGGTCTATAACGTGAATGTCAAGAGGCATAAGCCTAATGAGATAAATCCGACATACTTTTGGCATTGCCAGCTTGGACACATTAGTCTGAAACGCATGAAGAAGCTCCATGATGATGGGCTCCTAACTTCGTCCGACTTCGGGTCATTCGAGACATGTGAATCATGCTTGCTCGGCAAGATGACTAAGTCTCCTTTTGCAAAGAGTTGCGAGAGGGCGTCCGAGCTGTTGGAACTTATACATAGTGATGTGCGTGGTCCAATGAGCACAACTGCCAGAGGTGGCTATCAGTACTTCATGACTTTTACCGACGACTTGAGTAGATATGGATATATCTATTTGATGAGGCACAAGTCGGAGACTTTTGAAAAGTTCAAAGAGTTTCAGAACGAGGTTGAGAATCAGCTCGGCAAGACAATAAAGCTTCTATGATCAGATCGTGGAGGTGAGTACATGAGCCAGGAGTTTGATGATCATCTGAAAAGTCGAGGTATAGTACCTCAGCTCACACCTCCGGGTACGCCACAGAGAAACGGCGTGTCGGAACAGAGGAATAGGACCTTGTTGGACATGGTCCAGTCTATGATGAGCAAATCAGATTTACCCTTGCCATTCTGGGGATACGCTCTAGAAACTGCAGCTTTCACACTTAATAGGGTACCATCAAAATCCTTAGACAAGACACCACATGAGATGTGGACTGGGAAGAGTCCCAGTTTGTCTTTTCTAAAGATTTGGGGTTGTGAAGCATTTGTCAAGCGACTTTTGTCAAACAAGCTTACACCTAAATCAGATAAATGCATATTCGTAGGATACCCGAGGGAAACCTTGGGATATAGCTTCTACAACCGGGAAGAGAACAAAGTGTTTGTTGCTCGGAACGGGGTTTTCCTTGAGAAAGAGTTTCTCAGTCGGGAGGCCAGTGGGAGGATGGTTCGACTCAAAGAAATTCGAGGACCACTCAGGGACGACTCGGCTGGTGATGAGATTATACCGGAGTCAGTTAGGGAACCTGTAGTGGAAGCGGCACCGGAACCACGGAGGTCGGAAAGATTGCGCAGAGTGCGTGATGTATTGTTGCTAGAAAGCGACGAGCCGGCCACGTATGCGGAAGTGATGGTGAGCCCAGATTCCGAGGCATGGTTGGAGGCCATGAGATCCGAGTTAAAGTCCATGGATGAGAATCAAGTCTGGGACTTGGTTGATCCGCCGCCTGGCGTAACGGCCATTGGTTGCAAATGGGTCTTTAAGAAGAAAACCGATGTGGATGGAAATGTTTAGATCCACAAAGCTCGGCTTGTCGCTAAGGGTTATGGACAAGTTCAAGGAATTGACTACGATGAGACTTACTCGCCGGTAGCGATGCTGAAATCGGTGAGGATCATACTAGCTATAGCTGCATATTTCGATTACGAGATATGGCAGATGGATGTCAAAACGGCTTTCCTACATGGAAATTTAACCAAGGACGTGTATATGATACAGCCCGAGGGTTTTGTCGGTCCGACTAGCACTAGTAAGGTATGCAAGCTAAAGAGATCCATTTATGGGTTGAAGCAAGCATCTCGGAGTTGGAACATTTGTTTTGATGAGGTCGTCACTGGTCTCGGTTTCATCAAAAGCAAAGAGGATTCTTGTTTATACAAGAAGTTAAGTGGGAGCTCGTAGTGTTTTTAATCTTGTATGTGGATGACATACTACTGATAGGGAACGATGTTTCGATGCTGAACTCGGTCAAGGAGTCATTGAATGGCAAGTTTTCGATGAAAGACCTTGGTGAGGCAGTGTATATTTTAGGCATTAAGATCTATAGAGATAGATCGAGGAGGCTGCTCAGCTTAAGCCAGAGCACGTACATAGATAAAGTGTTGAAGCGGTTCAACATGAGTGAGGCGAAGAAAGGGTTCTTGCCACTCTCACATGGTATAAGGCTAAGCGAGACTTGGAGTCCTTCGACATCTGATGAGCGAAGCAGGATGAGTAGGATTCCGTATGCCTCGGCAATTGGATCCATCATGTATGCCATGATATGTACAAGGCCTGATGTTGCTTTTGCAATAAGCCTAACAAGCAGATACCAGGCCAATCCAGGTGAGAGTCACTAGGCAGCGGTAAAGACTATTTTGAAGTACCTGAAAAGGACTAAAGAGATGTTCCTAGTTTATGGAGGTGAGGAAGAGCTCATCATAAGGGGTTACGCCGATGCTAGTTTCCAAACCGACAGAGATGATTGTCGATCATAGTCCGGATCCGTGTACGTCCTGAATGGAGGAGCAGTGCATTGGATGAGTTCCAAGCAGGATACGGTGGCCGATTCTACCACAGAAGCCGAATACATTGCGGCTTGTGAAGCTGCAAAGGAAGGTGTTTGGATCCGGCATTTTGTGGATGATCTTGGTATTTTCCTAGCCTCGGTGAAACCGTTGGACCTTTATTGTGATAATTCTGGTGCCATCGCACAAGCCAAGGAGCCGAGGAATCACCACAAGCACATAGACCGGAAATATCACCTGATACAAAAGATTGTAAAGAATGGTGATGTAGAATTATGCAAGATTCACACGGATGCAAATGTTGCAGATCCATTGACTAAGCCGCTTCCACAACCCAAGCATGAGGGGCACGTTAGAGCTATGGGCATTCGATGTCTATTTGATTGACTCTAGTGCAAGTGGGATACTGTTGGAGATATGCCCTAGAGGCAATCATGTATGATGATATTTCCTATGTGTTTATGAATAAAGATAGTCCTTGGACATTATCAATGATGTGTATCAGCAAGTACGTGACTTGTTTGTGGGACTATGCATTGTATGATGACTGTCCTAAAAGGTCCCTAGTCGAAAGGGCTGTGTGGACGTGCAGCCGACTAGACTAGCATATGACACGGTCGATGGCTTGGTCTCACTAGCCATGGAGCATTGGATGCTAACCGGATAATATGGACTTGGAAAGGTCTGGTCCGATTCGACGTAGTCGGATCCGAGTCGAGATAAGGTCCGAGTCGGATAGACCCAACTATGAGATGCAGCGATATGTCATCTGTGAGTCTCTGGTACAACATACGTTTTATGTCCTTAGACCTGAGCTGACGCATGTACTCGAGGTGGTGATAGACTTGCTTTGAGCCGACCAAACGCTACTCCGTGACTGGGTAGTTACAAAGGTAGGTTTCGGGTTTGTCCAGTCCCATGCTCCGAGACATGGTCGAGCAAGATGGGATTTGCCTCTCCGATCAGGAGAGATATACTCAGGGCCCCTCGTGTGATCCGACCAAGAGAAGCATGGCCATGCGACAAGGATTATGAGATAATCCGGATTGTGGTTGGCATCACTGGAACGAGAAAGAGGTCGGGCTAGCACAAGGATGACAGTCTCGCCTTGAGTCCGACAACATATATCGTGAGGCAAAGGAAACAGAAGTGTGACACGTTGTACAGGTTCGCCTAACCAGCTTCATAGTCTTCTTGGTGGTCGGCACGCCTTGCTAGAGGCCGCTACCAACCGTGCAGGTCAGAGGTGATCCGAACTGTGACCAAGCCGACTTGAACCTAAGGGGTCGCGCGCTTATGGGAAGGAACCTACGAGGTCGGTTTGTAGGACACTGGTCGGATGTGATCCGAACTGGACTAGGAACGTGACCGAGTAGACTTTGGGCTTTAGGGTCCGTGCGAGGCCCAAGTGTTGAGCCTACGATGGACGCCTATATAGAGTGGAGGTGCGTCACACTCATGTGATTTTGATCGCTTCGGCGCTATGACTAGGGTTTGCATGTGTTGCAAATATCCACCTCCACTCGCCGCCGACTGTGTGATCGGACCTAGCAGTCCGCCGCACAGTGTTCCTCCTGCACACGCGGATACCGTTAGAGGCGGTGCACTTGCGCCGCTCAAGCGAACTTGTACGTGGGATCGGACGACCGACTGTTCGAGGGAGATCGGACGAGGAGGAGACGATCCACACGGACGTGCTACCCCAACTCTTCTTCCGCTGCACGGCACTGCGCGTCTAGTGGTAACGAACTGTGATCCATCTTCCCGTAGCATGTTCTTGGTTGTTCTACGCGTAGGAAATTTTAATTTGAAGTCGATGCACCCTACCGTAGACCCCAACAGTATGAGGAGTTTGATGCCCTATAGCGCAATCGTACTTGGCAGCTTGTCCACATCCCTGTCGCGCCAACATCATCACCAGGAAGTGGGTGTTCAAACACAAGCTTTGTCTCGACGTTACACTAGAGCGCTATAAAGCATGTTGGGTGGCTCACGATTTTCACCAGCGCGCCGACATCGACTTCACGGATACATTCGCCCCGGTTGTTCAACCCAGGATGATTTGTACCGTCCTTCAACTCGCGGTGTCCCGCGCCTGGCCGGTGCATTAGATGGGTGTCTCCAACGCTTTCCTCAATGGTCATCTCGAGGAGCACGTGTATTGTCAACAACCCATGAGGTTCGTGGACAAGACATACCCGGAGCATGTGTGCCTGCTTTCGCGATCCCTATACAGGCTAAAGTAGGCTCCACGCGCCTAGTACAAATGCATCGCCACATTTCTTCACCAGCTCGGCTTCCACTCCACTCGCTTTGATGCTTCGTTGTTTGTCTATCGACAAGGTGATGTTACGGCATACTTGCTACTCTACATCGATGACATCATGTTGATGGCCTGCACCATTGCTCTGCTTCGAAAGATCACTGATCGTCTCCATGCTGAGTTTACCATCAAGGACTTGGGGCCACTTCACTACTTCCTCGGGATCAAGGTGGTTCCTCATGTGAATGGTTTCTTCCTTCATGAACGGAAGTACGCTCATGATCTTCTTGACCGCGCTGGGGTGCTTAATTGCAAAACCACGACCACGCCTGTCGACACGAAGGCCAAGCTCCCTGCCACTGGCGGTTCTACGGCTCCGGATGCTTTGTTCTACTAGTCTATTGTGGGTGCTCTTCAGTATCTCACATTTATCCAACCGGAGCTGCAGTATGTGGTTCAGCAGGCGTGCCTCCATATGCATGCTCCTCGCGATGCTCACTCGTCCTCGGTGAAGCAGATCCTTCGCTATATTCACAGCACCATGGATCTCGTCCTCTCGCTCCATGCTTCCATCGCCATGGACATCATAGCTTACTCGGACGCCGACTGGGCCGGTTGCCCGACGTTCCACTTCAGGATATTATCTATATCTTGGGCCATCACTCATCTCATGGCCGTCCAAGCGCCAGCCCACAGTCTCTCCCTCTAGCGCCGAGGCTGAGTATCGTGCGGTGGCTAATGTGGTCACTGAGTGCTTGTGGCTTCGCAAACTTCTTCATGAGCTCTGGAGTCCTGCGGATAAGGCCACCCTGGTATACCGCGACAACGTCTCTGCCATCTACCTCTCCGTCAATCTGGTTCATCATTGCCACACCAAGCACATTCAGCTTGACATTCACATCGTTCGAGAACAAGTGGCTCTTGGTCATGCACGCGTGCTCCATGTGCCCACTTCTCAACAATTTGTGGATATCATGACCAAGGGATTGCCGACGGCGACCTTCAGGAGTTCTGGTCCAACCTTTGAGTTGGCTATGGCAACGCTTCAACTGCGCGGGGGGTGGGGGTGGGGGGTGTTGAATATGTAATTTTTAGATAAAAGGCCGAGGCCCGAATTTATAAATAAAGCCACCAGGCAGAGTATAACAGACCCAGAGATAGCACAGGACAGGCAAAGTATCAACCAGGATAAAACAAGAGAAGTCTAAGTACATGGCTCCTAGGCCAGTACACGGCACGCAGGCCGGAGAGATCTAAGACAAGGGCCGCCCCCAACGACTAAGTGCCTGCTTGAACTGGTGAGATGGAGATAGCAGAGGTGCGGATGTTGGCCAACATGGCATCGAAGGTGTCCCTGTCCTCCTCCTTAGTCAATGATCTCCACTGCTGCAGGAATACACAAGTTTTAAATAAGTAATCAGCTGGTTTAGCAGGAAAGACATGTTCGTTGGTAAATTTATTCCTTGTCGTCCAGAGGGCCCAACACATCGCAGCGAGGCCCACCCAAAACATTCTTCTCTGGGCCCCAACCAAAGAATTAACCAGGACGCGCAGGTCAGAGAAGGAGGTCGGAGCCCAAGAAACATGCAGCCAGGATCTAATACAACACCAAAACAGATTAGCCAACACACAGTTAAAAAAGACATGTGCCGTATCTTCTCTCATACCACATAAAGCGCATCTATCAGAGCCCGGACCATTACGCTTTCGGATTTGATCCCCCGTCGGCAGCCGACCACGAGAGGCTTGCCAGAGGAAAACCTTAACCTTAGGAGGAATATGAGCCCTGCAAATCCAATTGAATTTGGAGGTGGGGGATCCAGCAATAAGCTTACCATAAAGGGATTTCACCGAGAAATGAGCAGAGGAGGAGTGGGGCCAAACAACCGAGTCTTCCTCCTCCGAGAGCAACGGGAAGAGAGCAACAAGACGCTGCCAGTCTTCCAACTCTGCAGGAGAAAGGGAGCGGCGCAGCTGCAGGTCCCAATTATTCGACGCGAGCTCAGAGATTGAGATCTCAGGGTCCGGGCAGTAAGAAAAGAGAACAGGGAAGGAACTCACCAACGAAGAAGAGCCACACCATCAATCAAGCCAAAACCTAATAGACCTCCCATTGTGGACAACGAATTTGACGAGGCCTTGGAAGACCGGTCTGAGTATAACCAGGTCTCTCCAGAATTGAGATGCCCCCGAGGCCCGGGCAAACATAGGGCTAGAAGAGGGAAAGTACTTCGCTTTGAGAATGGAGAACCAAAGGGGCTTCTCTTGGGGGATGAGCATGATCTTCCACCACCATTTGATGATCAAACATTTGTTCATAACGAGAGTGTTAATAATGCCCAGCCCCCCAAGGCTTTTTGGCTTACAGATAAGGTCCCATTTGACTAGACGATATTTACGCTTGTTATCAGCCGCATTCCAATAGAAGGCACCCCTGTGTTTGTCAAAGCCAACGTATGTTCCCATGGAAAGAAGTAGAGAAGAAAGGCACGCGTTAATCAAGGCAACTTTACCCGTCTGAGTGTTATATCTACCCCTCCAGGGCATAACCCGATTACCCACCTTTGCCACTGTTGGAGCAAAATCTTTAGCCAGGAGTTTGCCAGAGGAGATAGGTAAACCTAGGTACTTTATAGGGAACGAACCAAGAGAGCAGTTCAGGAGGCGGGCCACCCGCAAGGCCTCGTTGTCCGACACACCAGTGACAATAACTTCACTTTTGGAGAAATTGATCTTAAGACCCGAGAGAGCTTCAAAGCAAAGGAGCAGAAAATTGAGATGGGCAATGCAGTGATCGTTTAGCTCCACTAGAATAATTGTATCATCAGCGTATTGGAGGTGAGTGATGCCCTCCGGAATGAGGTGAGAGCTGACAGGATAGATGTGGCCGGCCTTCGCGGCTCTGGAAAGAATGTTAGAAAGTGCATCCGCCACAAAGTTAAAGAGAATGGGCGAAGTAGGATCACCTTTCCTGAGGCCACGAGAATTCTTAAAGAAGTTACTAACATTCCCATTGACGTTGATGGCAGTGTGGCCCCCCATGACCAACTGCATAATGCGATGAACCACCCCACCATCGAAGCCTTTAGCCAATAGGACTTGCTTAAGGAAGCCCCAACTAACCGAATCATAAGCTTTCTCGAAATCCAATTTTAAAATAATAGCCTTAGTCCCTGATCTCTGGATATCGTGGATAATTTCATGCAGACATAGGACCCCATCCAGGATAAAACGACCCTTGACGAACGCTGATTGAGTAGGGGAGAGGGTCCGATGAGCCACCGGGGTCAGGCGAGTAGCCAAACACTTGGCAGGGAATTTGGCGAAGTTATTGATTAACGCAATAGGTCTGAACTGCGAAATGAGATCTGCACCCTTAATTTTAGGAATCAGACAGATGATCGCATAATTAAGCCTGGAAATGTCTACTGTTCTCAGACAGTAGCCCTGAATGACCGCGCAGATGAGCTCTTGGAGAGAAGGCCAGAATTTTTTAAAGAAAGGGATGGAAAAGCCGTCCGGTCCCGAGGCAGAGTTAGGATTCGAGTTGGATATCGAGGAGAAGATCTCCTCTTCAAAATAAGGGATCATCAAGTCAGAATTTTCTTCCGAAGACACCAAGACCCCCTGGTCCCAAAAATTAGAAGCAAGCCTGAATCCCTGGTCAGGTTTGGCAGAAAGGATGGCGACTTGGTCAGATGAGCGCACCCCGTTGATAATCAGGCTGTCAATAAGGCATCTGCGCTGCCTCCCATTAGCAATAGCAAAAAAATAGGCAGTGGAAGAGTCGCCTAAGCATCCAGTTAATCGAGCCCCTCTGGTGCCAGTACACTTCGTTGAGGTGGTGGGTCTGCATCAGGGATCGTTCAAGGGAAAAGTGAAGGGTCCAGTCAGCATCAGAAAGACCAGACACGTCAGCCCGAGAGTCGAGGGCCTCGATCTGGGCCAGGAGAGTGGCCTTATCTCTATGCTCCTGGGCCGAGTAGTTAAGGGACCAACCACGAAGAAATTTACGTAGCAAGGCCGAGCACTTATGCCAATCATCCAAGGCCCCGAAGGAGTGGTGAGAACCCGACAGGAAGTCGCTAATTTTAGAGCCAAGGAGGTCGCAAAAGCCATCAATGAGTAGTCAAGACGCGTCAAATTGAAACCTAGGGGGGAGGAGATGGATCGGATCCCAGCATCAAGGATAAGGGGGGCATGATTTGAACCCACAATCGCCCTAGATTTAAGCGTGGCTAGCGGGAAGAGCGAATCCCAATTAGGACAGACAAGAACACGGTCCAGGACGGAGTGGATAGGAGAAACTTGATGGTTGGTCCAAGTGAATCGTGAGCCCACCCTAGGAATCTCACGAAGGGCGCAGGAGCTAATGAACTCGTTAAAAGCATCGGCCAACGTCCATGAGAAGGTGTTATTGCTCTTATCTGAGGGGGAGCGAAGCAAATTAAAGTCCCCTCCAATCACTAGAGGGAGGGTACAAGCCTCAACTTTGTTCGAGATTTCGTCCAGGAAGATAGAGGAAAGGGAGTGATCCGCCGGGCCGTAAACAACCATGAATTGCCAAAGCGCGTTGAGCTGACGGTGAAAGAGCACAGAGCTGGCCCAGAAGATACCGTGATCGAAAGTAACAAAATCAAAAACATCACGCTTCGAACCTACCAAAATGCCACCCGAGTGGCCAGAAGAGGGAAGAAAATTCTAGTCAAAACGATCAGCACCCGCAACAGAAGAGAGCTCGTGGGGGGAAAAAGAGGGTTTGAAGGTCTCAACTAAGCCAATCAAATCAATATTATCACCCCTGACAATGTCTTTAATTTGGTCCCGGCGCCCCCTAGCGCCAAAACCTCTAATATTCCAGAAGAGGGCTTTCATCTGAAAGATAGATTTTTAATGCGCAAACTCGGCCTGCAGGGTGCCAAGCAAGATTTAACACGTTTAGAAGCACCCTTCCTCACAGAAGGTTGAGGGACAACCACACTAGGTGCACCCCCTCCTCCGGAGCCCCAGCAGCCACAACTGAGGGGGCGGGAGGAGCCGCAGCGGCCTCTTTAGCCTTGGCCAGAGCTGCCTGGGCCACCTCATTGGCCCTAATTATAGAATTCATAGAAGAAGGGGACCCAAAATTATGATCAAGAGATATGCCAGAATCAGCGAGGACCTTAGTCAAATGATCGTCCGAATAAG